>NC_057741.1:14715720-14738115 GCF_004010195.1 Chiloscyllium plagiosum
GGCCGAGAGAAAGTGAGGGCTGCAGATGCTGAAGATGAGAGTTGAATAGTGTAGTCATGGAAAAGCACAGCAAGTTGGTGGCATCCGAGGGGCAGGAGAGTTGACGTTTCAGGCATAAATCCTTCATCAGGAAAGTTGGGGTTAAGGGAGAGGAAAGGGTGCGAAGAAATAAATATGAGAGTGGGGATGGAGCTGTGTGGAAGGTAGCTTGGAAGACGATAGGTAGATGCAGGTGGGGTGTGATGGTGATCTGTCGGAGAGGACGGTGAAGTGGATAGGTGATAGGACAGCTGGAAACTTCAAACTGTACAGTATCAACGTTGACCTCACCAAATTCCAAATATCCCCTCACCAACCTCTCCCAGATCCAACCGTTCAACCTCGCACTGCCCTCTTGAACTGAACTAATTGTCCATCTTCCTTCCCAACTATCCACTCCACCCTCCCCTCCGACATATCACAATCAATCCCACCTACATATTCTTATCGCCTTCCCAGTGACCCTCCCACCAGCCCAGCCCAGTATTTATCTTTCAGCCCCATTGCCCCGCTCCTTTTCCACCTATCCACTCCACCCTCTCCTCCCTGACCTATCACCTTCATCTCCTTCCCCACTGACCTATTATACTCTATGCCACTCTCCCCCCCCCCCCCCCCCCCCCCCCCCTCTGCTTATCTCTCCACGCTTCAGGCTCTCTGCCTTTATTCCTGATGAAGGGCTTTTGCCCGAAACGTCGATTTTGCCTGTCCTCGGATGCTGCCTGAATTGCTGTGCTCTTCCAGCACCACTGATCCAGAATCTGGTTTCCAGCATCTGCAGTCATTGTTTTTACCGTGCAGACTCTGGTACCTTGTTAGGTTTTTGTGACTCAACGCAGAGAGATGTCGAAGTTGGTGAGCGTACTTCACACTTACCTGTGCAGTTGCTGGAGAGAGAGTTGGAGCAGGCAGTTAGAACATTTTTAGAAGTGATCCAGATGTGACATTTTAGTTGATGAGCTGGCTGTCATTTTTGTCCGCTTTCTCAAAAAGATTTTTGTTGCACTTGCATCATGCTTAGGTTCAGCGGTTCATTTATACTTAGAGAAAAAGGTGAACAAATTCCATAAGGGTTGCTACGGATTGGTGAGTAAAGATGCAAATAGGGATGACGGATAGCTATGGAAATTGTCACGAAAAATCATCTGAATCTAATTTCTTGGGGAGGTAGTGTGGCTGCATTGTTGACTGACTACAGGCTGTTCAGCAGAATTTATTGTATACCCTGCTGGAACCTTTGCATTAATAACGCCTCTTGTGTCTTATGCCCATCAAGGCCCTCCCTGGTCTGTTTATGTCCTTGAAGTGTTCTTCATCAGAGAACTTGATATTTTCTTACACTGGCTGTTCCTCCAGGATATCCCATTCTGCAATGCCAGATTGTTCAGAATGCAACACACAATTGCCATCAGCAGCATTCTGGATGGAGCATAATGCAGAGCTTCTCCTGATCTGTTTAAGTATAAAAATCCTCAGTAGACCAATAGCCTGCTTGATTACAGAACTTATTATGCCATTTCTGTCATTGTCTCCATCCAGCTTCTGTGCTATGGTATGATGACCTATTTCTTCAAGGGAGAGCCCTTATCTCCCATTTCAAAAGCATCAGGTCCAATAATTAAATCTGGAACCTGAGAGCACCTCAAGATGTATAAGCCATAGTAGCTGCTCTTGGTCTTGTAGAATATGTTGCTGATGGTTGCGCACCATTTGGATGTTTGTACAGTGATCCTCTTCCTGTTGATGAATGTGCAGGGTTAGTCACCCAATGCCTTGTGGGTGGCATGTGTACAGTCAATGACAACCTGAAACTTATAAAGCCTATGACTGCAATAAAATCACTGACTCTTATGAACTGGCTATTACAAACAGCTTGTAAACACAATGAATTGTTCAGATCATCAGAACATTACATCAGTGACAATATTAATGCAATGAAAAATATCACTTGTGGAAAAAAAGCACTCATGCCCACTGTCACCTTCAAAGCCATGGCTACTGGATGCTCCCTTACATAGATGGAGGCTATCTCCTCAGTTGGCGTGTCACAAAGAGATGTTATTTTGGTTCCAGAGAGCCTCAGAATCCTGTGGCACAGTGTACCAGAAATTTACAACTAAGTCATTCTGACCCTGTAAAATTGGCTGGCTTCATAATGCCTCATGGTGGATAAAGAGCACAATATGGTTTTCATGTCATGCTTCTGGGAGTCCACCATTGCTCTCCATGCTGCCCCTTCCATCTGTGATTTTGGAGCAGCAGCTAACCTTTCAGGTTGGTCCTGCACTTGAGATTCTGCTCTTCTCATTCCACTCCTCTTCACCGGAACTTCTGCCTCACTTTCCAGGCATCCAGTTATTGTAATAAGTATCGATTTACATTTTGCAAGTGAACAATAATAGGCTTTATCAAAAAAAAACTATACACAAGTTTAGAGTTGGCATCTTTCCAGAACCTGACAGATTCAGTCTCCATTGACATGTGTTCCCACACTACTATGATATAGCTCCTTATGTACATGCTCAGTCGCTGTTCCAAGAATAGATGTATCATTAACCCTTTAGACCAAAGCTCCCTACAAGATTTCTAAGAATAGACATTTTTGCCATTGCCATTGCCATTTGGCAATGAACATTTCTTTATTCCTACATACTGCCGTCCTCAAAATCCACCAGTCTGTTTTGCTTGAGAATTTCACCTGCCAATGCATTTACAGGTCTCTTGGAAAATATATGGGGTGAAGTGACATGGCAGCATTTCTAAAAACAATAATATTTCTCCACGATAGAATTGTGTGACAGCTCATTTTTACTTATCTCTTCATGTAATGTCGGCATCACTGGCTATGCCAGTATTTATTACCTGGCCCTAACAGTCAACCACAATTCTGTGGGTCTGGAGCCACAGAATGATGGATTTCATTCCCTAAAAAGATATTAGTGAACCACATGGGTTTTTACAACAATTAAGTTACATGGCCACCATTAGGATAGCTTTTAAATGAATTATGAACTTGATCATTTACCATTGTATGATTCAAACACATGAACCCAGAAAAACAGACTGATTATGCATCCAGTGACATTACTCCTGCATCACTGCTACCCCTAATGGCTGAGCTTTTAATTCAGCAATCTCTTGAGTCATTAGACAGTTCCAATTCCATTAGAGTTTCAATTTGTTCAAGCTCCTTTTGATATCTGGGTTTAAGCTCCAAGGATTGAGTTTTGAAGCTCCATAGTTTGATTCCTTTGGTTTTAAGTGAAAAAAATCTGGAATGTCTCCATTGTAACTTATCACTACCTTCTGATAAGTTGCTGAGACATATTTGAACCATCCAGCTGCCATTTCTGCAGTTCAACCTATTCTGAATACTGAACATTAGCATGATTTAATTTGGACTTAAGTATCTACTTTTCTTTGGATTGTTTTTTATATGGTTGTTGAACTTTTGATTTGATATTTTTCATTAAACATGACCAGTTCATATCGCTGCTTTCTGTACATGAAAATGTTGCACACGTTTGGCTTCTGCAGATGTAGGTGTGGCTTCCTTCACCTTCTTTAAAACTTTCATGTCCATAACTGTGTGTAGGAGCTGAAAGGCCTGTTGCACACATGGTTGAAGATCCCTTTCTAATTCAGGTATTGTGGTGAGTTTGCTAGTTGCAGAACTTTTCATAGTAAGGACTTCTTTTTCCATCCCTGCAAAGGTCCTGCCTTCACTACGTGGAAGAACCTATTCATTTAACTGCAGTTGTTATTTCTGTGTTTTTGATATTTTTAAAGAAATAAGTAAATAACTTTCCCTCTTTATTACCTTCTTCAACAAATGGATGATTCTCTTCATATGAAACAGCAAAAGCTTGCTGAAGAGTGGTGTCTGAATTTAAAAGTACATTACTGTCTTCAGTAAATAAATAGCATGAATGGTGGATTCCTTGACTTATTCTGTGTTTTGAAATCTAGAATGACCTCTCGTGGTTTGTCACCTTAATCTTTGGTTCCTTTTCCTACCACCATTTGATGCCTTTGTTTTCAATATCTCCTATCTTCCAGCGGTCCTTGGGTCAGAGTATCTGTAGTGAATATGGCTTCATGGCTCAATGGGTAAACTTCAATGACTCCAGCATGTGCGAGAACAAAGACAATGTAAAGCTACAGAGGTATTGCTGCTCAGTAAAGAAGGGTATTGATTAGGAATGAGATGCAAGGTTTCTGAGATCTCACTTTTAGGTTAGATTACTTACTTACAGTATGGAAACAGGCCCTGCAGCCCAACAAGTCCACACTGACCCTCCAAAGCGCAACCCACCCAGACCCATTCCCCTACATTTACCCCTTCACCTAACTCAATGGGCAACTTAGCATGGCCAATTCACCTAACCTGCACATTTTTGGACTATGGGAGGAAACCGGAGCACGCGGAGGAAACCCACGCAGACACGGGGAGAATGTGCAAACTCCACACAGTCAGTCACCTGAGGTGGGAATTGAACTCAGGTCTCTGGCGCTGTGAGGCAGCAGTGCTAACCATTGTGCCACAGTGCCACCCACAAAGTTTGGCTTCTATCTATCATTTAACTCTAATTTTAATAACTACTGTAATCTGAAATTAAATAGAGAAAGCATTAGAATCTTTTGGCCTTGATCATAGTTCAGTATTTGAAAGAACAGGTACTTGTAGTTGTTTCTTGCCAATAACACCTGTATATGCACATACTAGAATTCATCTTACATGTCTGCCTGATCAGATGTGAGTAAATATTGCAGTGTGCCTACCACATCTCTCATCCTGCCCCTCCATGTCGTTAATTACTGGAACTCTCCTGTGGAGTATTGTACTCTTTATTTAATTTTCTTGTCTGCTACTGCAGCTGCAACATGGTCTCTCTCTTTCAGTCGTTAACTCTTTAATTCTATAGTTGTCCATCATTCCCTGCATGTATTTGTTCATCCAACATGACCTCTCATTCAACCTTGGAAACAATATTGTATTTTCTTCTGTGATAATTTGATTTGAAACAATGGCTACCTGTAAGTCAGCTTTTATTCTTTTGTTCTTGCAGTACTGTATTCAAGAAGGTATAGTTCTTATTGCTTTTTGAATGGAATTAGTTTTGATTTGATTGTGATGAACTCTTACATGAGTAAACTCTTGGAAAGAAAATTGTCAAGACCGCAGAAAAGCTTTTGAAAGATATTTAATGATATCTTAATTATAGAGAAAGATCAGAGAAATCATAACTTGTACAATCAGAACTGAGAAAATTATAAAAGGATTAATGTCTATCTATTCAATACCTCTTACCTCAGGACATGTCCAAAATGCTTACAGCTAATAAAGTGTGGTGCAGAACAGCCATTGGTGGAATGTAAAATGCATATAGAAAAAAAATGCATTTTTTAGAAATTCTCAAATTTATGAAATATCTTCGTAAAGGAAAGATGACTTTCATCTGTAAGCAATTAATTAACTAAAAGCCACACATTAATTTCATCACCAAAATATGGAGAGAGCTTAGGAGAAATTTTCTTTATGCAGCAGGTCATTAGGACATCAAATGGCTTGCCAAAAACAACAATGGAGGTTCACTCTTAAGAGGGAATTAAAAAAAATAAGAATTTGAAGAAATGAAATAGAAAAGGCAATATGGAAAGGACAAAAAGAACCATGTAGACTGTTTCTTTCAAAGAACTGCCACTTAAAAGGCATCAGTGTTTGCTGTAAAAATCACACCTCAACACTTTCTGGAGGTTCTTGACCAATTCTCATTGTTACTACAAAATCTCTCTCCCAGTGAATGATAAAAATTGGCCCTGACTCAACACAACTAGTTTAGAATGGGTATCTGTTTCGTGTGTGTGTTTGGTGGGGTTGGAGGGGATATAACAGGTGCAGGTTCTGGTGGCTTCAACTTGATATCTAGTCAGAGTCAACCATCCATCCCTCAGCAGTATCTGAGGGATTAAAATTCTAGAAGTAGCCTGATTAAATTCCCAGGCTTAATATGGTGGTTGCAGCTGTAGGAGCTAAAATGTGTAGCAAGCCAAGTTGCTATTGCAAGTGTGCACCAAAGGAATAGCAGAATAGCAGAAGAAACATCAGTGAGAAGCTGAAAGAAACGAATACACCAGCTATAATTCACAGAGATCAAGTCGGCCAGTCCTGAACAGCAGGAATAATTCAAATGTCCAAAATCAGGCCATCAGGTTTAAAGTCATGGAGCTTAAACGTAACAGCTTGGATGCCTCCTCATGTTCATTTTCTACGGCTGCTCAGTACATTAGCAGCTGCACTGTCCAGGACCGTAGGGAATTGTTCAGGCAGCCGATTGTAATTAATTTGAATACCTTTTGAAGCAGTCATGGGGTTGGTGCACGTGTGTGGCACAAGATTCACTGTTTTCACTCCTGTGTCCAAAAACTAAAAAAAAGTATTTCTCTCTGCAGAATCAAAAGTTCAGTGCTGACGTTTATCGGTCCATTTTCATTAGATTTATGCATTAACACGAAGAGTCTGTTGTACTCTATGATAGCTAACTGGCAATAATACAGCTTCCAACATTTAAAAGGCATCAAATGTAAGTTAGTGCCATGGGGTGGAATTTTCCTGTCCCTGGGATGCCTCAAGAAGTGGGGAGAAAGGTGGAAAAATAAGGAGAGAATGGAAGAATCAAATTCTTGCTGTCAAGCAAATAATTTTCCCCTCAAACCTTAACTGGTGACTTCAGAATCTCACCATTGAATAGTAACTACCATTTCTCTATGAATTTGTATCTCATTAAACCCCCAATTCACTGTTATTCACATGCTATTTCTATTTCTTTTCTCCTCTAGTGAGAAACTAGATGTCACAAACGCCTGATGTGTAAACTAGAATAGGTACTTCATGGCTACAACTCACCGAATGCTTGTCCTGACTATGACACCATCGCTTCTTCAGAGTATTGTTCTTACAAATCCCATAGTGACCACTGCGCAATAAGTATACAAAATATCTGCCGCTGAGAAGTTGATAGAGTAAGCCACTATTTCTTTTCAGGGACAGAGTAAAAAATGCTTTCAGGATGTAACAGATGCCATTTTCTCCAGGGCACAGCTTTTCATATCCTTCCTCTGTGCGCCATAAGTATCACTCCTCAAAACATTTTACTTGCGAATGATTTCAGAGCAATTGTGCCAGTTTACGTCTACCATTTTCTCTGTCCCATTCTTCCGGAATAACCAGGACTAAAATAAAAGTGATAAAAAGGGAGAGAGAGAGAGACCATTCACCCCACCTAGTTTACCTGTCTGGTGTTTAGGGGCCAGTGGAAATGACAGCAATGAGGGTCATTGTATATGCACAGCACTTGAAGAGGTGCTACTTATAATGAAGTTTGCTAACTGTAGGAAATGACAGAACCTGCTTGGTCTAGTGTTGTCAGGAGAAAAAAAAATCACTCCTTGTTTGCTAGAAGAGTCTCTTGTGCTTAACAAGATACAGTATATTGCATGTTAACAGCTGGTCACAGGCTGCCTTAATGTAATAGACTTTACAAAGATACTTTAAAGAGGACCGTGTTTTAGGTTCCACTCCTTTGAGATCCTAAGATACTCTGCCTGAGGATCTCAAGTCCTTATGGCATCATCAGAGTGTGTGGGTGGGCACTGCTCAAAATTAACCATTCAGACCCTTCAGATTTATAGACAGAGTGAGGAGCTAGTCTGATTTTTGTCAAAGGTTCAGGTATTTACTGCCAGAAGTAACAGGAGATCTAGAATGCACCTGCTCAAATTTGGCTCAGTGTTATCTAATTACAGAATAACAATGAGAAAAATTCTCTAATATATTTCTCATGATTAATTTTTCAGCATTGCCTGGAGTCAGAATGGGTTTCTGGCATTCAGCATTGCAAAGGACGTGAAGATAGTGCAAAATGAAGAGATTGCACAACTAATGTCATCTGTCATGTTGGAGAATGTGGGAAACTTAACATAATATTGAAACAGTTTCTTCAGTTGGCACTACTGCATTGTTGAAGGAGATAGAATAGTTCTCCTCTACTTCTCTTCACTTTGCTGGGTAAGTTCCTAAGAGATGCAGATAATAGTGCTGTAAGCTGCCATGTGTACTTTAATGAGCCTGAGCCTGGGAAATTTGCCAGGGTTTGAGTAGATCACAGTAGTCAGGAGTCCCATCATGGCACAATTCCGCTGGATCCCACAGAGAAAACTTTGACACTGATTTGTTCATTACTCACAGTCTAATAATGTGAGCCTGTTATTACTCCCATATTTCTTTTCAGTTTGTCACCTAATCATTTACACTGTCAACACAGAAATATAATAGCAGAAACAGGCTAGTCAGCTGCTCAAGCCTGTTCAAATATCAAGCAGTTTTGCACCTAAATAACATTTACCCACCCATAGTCCATACCTCTTGATACCCTGCACTAACAAAAATCTTGGGGCAGTCTTGAACAATTCAGTTGAATCAACATCCAAAGACATTTGAGGCAGTGCTTTCCACAGTCCCATGATTTGTGTGAAACATTATTTCCTCTATTTCCTATTAAAATGTCTCATGCTCATTTTCAGGTTGTGCCTCTTTGTAATAGATCTCACCATATCCCTCCACTTTCAAATTACGTTATCACTTTAAATGCTTTGATTAGATCACTCATCACTCTTCTAGACTCCAAAAGATGCAAGCAAAGTTTATGCATTTTACCATCATAATTTAACTTTTCCATCATCAGTATCGGTCTGGTGTACATGTACAGTACTACCTGAAAAGCCATTTTGTAATTCCTGAGATACAGTGTCTCAAACCCCACTTGTGTTCCATCCAAGGCTTTGTAATGCTGGAGAAAACCTCCCTATCTTTTCTATACTAACCCCACTGAGCCCAAGGCCAAAATTCCATCAGCCTTTTTGAAGACATTTTGCACTTGCAAACTAGGGTGTGGATTTTCGCAGAGTCAGAAGGACTCCAGAGCCATTTGAAAATGGTGGACAGACCCAATTCCAGGATGCCTCCTTCTATTCCCAACATCTTCAGATTCCACTAACATCATTGTAAACCAGACCAATGAAAACATGAACTCAGTAGTAGTGCTATTTGGACGAGAAGGAGAAGTAGGTTTGAAGGTAGGAGACAGAGGGTGGTGAAAAAGGATTGTTTTTTGGACTAGACGCCTGTGGCCAGTGGTGTGCTGCAAGGATTGGTGCTGGGTCTACTGCATTTCAACATTTATATCAAACTTATATAAATGATTTGGATGTGAATATAGGAGATGTGGTTCGTAAGTTTGCAGATGATGTCAAAATTAGTGGCGTAGTGGACAGTGAAGAAGGTTATCTCAGTTAATATGTACACTGTTAATGGTAAGGCCCTGGGGAGTGTTGCCAAACAAAGAGACCTAGGGGTGCAGGTGCAAAGTTCATTGGAATTGGAATTGCAAGTAGACAGGGTGGTGAAGAAGGTGTTTTGCATGCTTACCTTCTTTGGCCAGTATAGGAGTTGGGACATCATTTTGCAGCTGTTCAGAACATTGGTAAGCCCACCTAGAAAAGGTTCAGAAAAGATTTACAAGATATTACCAGGATTGGAGAGTTAGAGCTGTAGGGAGAGGTTGAATAGGCTGGGACATTTTTCCCTGAAGGATCAGAGGCTGAGGGGTGACCTTATAGAAGCTTATAAAATCATGAGGGACATGGATAGGATGAATAGCCAAAGTCTTTTTCCCAGGTTAGGGTAGTCCAAAACTAGAGGGCACATGTTTAAGGTGAGAGGGGAATGATTTAAAAAGGACCTAAGGGGCAACTGTTTCACGCAGAGGGTGGTGCATGTATGGAATGTTCTGCCAGAAGAAGTGGTGGAGGCTGGTACAATTATAGCATTTAAAAGGTATTTGGACAAATACATGAATAAGAAAGGCTTATAGGGATATGGGCCAAATGCTGGCAAGTGGGACTAGATTAGTTTACAATATCTGGTTGGCAAGGAAGAGTTGGACCAAAGGGTCTGTTTCCATGCTGGATAACTCTATGACTCTATAAGTGAAATTAATGATGGATTTCACTTGATTAACATTTTTAACAGATTATAATATGGTGTTATTTCCATGATCTCTTTAGTCTTTAGTCATTATCTCAATGTTTATTTGGTTATGGTTAAAATATTTGAAAATTATTGATTCGTTTCAGGTTGATCTGGTTGACACTTTTATATAAGGTTGCAAGAACAGCATAATTTTTTAAACCTGTGAATGTGTATTATTTTTGAACCAAGATTCGTCACTTGATACTATGTAGCTTGTGAATGGATATTAATTGCCATTGAGTTGGCATGGACATTATATGGAGACATAGGTAATCAGCGGCATCAGTTGGGAAGATATATTGGAGGGATGGGTAGGGTTGTGAATAGTGAGGGTTGGAGGGTGTAAAGTCTTTCAAATACCTAGGATAAAGAATTGAGACAGGCCTTTAACCATCACGTCAGCACACACCTACCTCATAGCCACAAAGACTCCAAGACCAGCCAAGCCCAACTCAATCACACACTAGCCCCTAGGAGCAAATATGTATGTATTGTGTACTTTCTTACTGAGGTGGGTTTGGTCAATCAGGAACTCTCCTCAGTCATATCCAAAATTCTAGCAGACCTCAGCATTTTATGTATCTAGTCTGGTGTTTGTTCAAGCAGATCTCTCCTGTTCATGGCTACAATTCTCTTCAGGGTTTTTCCCATTCTGCTGCTGGACTTTGCAGGAGGTGCAACAAAAATCCAATTCAGATTCTTGACAGAGTTATGGGAGCAGTTTCCACAAACTATCCCAGTAAATTTAACTGCCATATCAGGCAATTAATAGTTGTTTGTTCCCGACAGCATATCACTTTATGTATCAGATATTTAAAATGCTCTTACAAAAATGTTATAAACACAGAATTTACTATTGCTAATATTGTCACATAAATGTTTCATGCGTTCATTCTTCTGATCGATATTTAAGGTGTCTTATTGTAATGGATCAACAAATTCTTTGGAAAAACAGTTTTAAAACTACTGTAAATATCAAAAAGCTACAGACAAATCTTGCAAAGAAGGATTTCTAGAATGTAGAGTTAAACTATGGTATTTGTATAACGTCATTGTTGTCATATCATGCAAGACTTCATGAAGTCAGATAAGTCTATTCTAAGTTAATATTGATTATATTCATTTGTTGAAATATATTATTTAATATATTCAATCTCTGTAATTATACCACATTCTATAGATTTGTTACCCTGCACTTCACCAAGTTATGGTGAATTATTCTACTTTATTACTGACCGTGAGCCTTCATTTTATTCACACTAACAGCACAGCACGGTGGCACAGTGGTTAGCACTGCTGCCTTGCAGCGCCAGAGACCCGGGTTCAATTCCCGCCTCAGGCGACTGACTGTGTGGAGTTTGCACGTTCTCCCCGTGTCTGCGTGGGTTTCCTCCGGTTTCCTCCCACAGTCCAAAGATGTGCAAGTCAGGTGAATTGGCCATGCTAAATTGCCTGTAGTGTTAGGTAAGGGGTAAATGTAGGGGTATGGGGGGGTTGCGCTTCAGCGGGGCAGTGTGGACTTGTTGGGCCGAAGGGCCTGTTTCCACACTGTAAGTAATCTAAAAAATCTAATCTAATCTAAAAGATTTCAATCTCACTCTCTTCTTCTGTTTATATTTACAACCAATTGCTTACTTTTGAAGTGTCAATATCTATAACCTTATAATTCTATTTGTGTTTATATATAATTTGTCACAATTATGTGAATTTCACCCTTCACTGCAGACAAGAAGCTGGGTACAGGGACTGGGAGAAAGGAGAGAAGGAGGATGAGACATGGATGGAGAATACAAAGAGATGAGAGAGGTAAAGTGATGAGGAATAGAACTAAGAGGATGAGGGAAATGGAGGGGCAAATAGGGTAAGAAGTAAATTAGCAGTTCAGGCAGCATCCAAGGAGCTTCGAAATCGACGGTTCAGGCAAAAGCCATCATTCCTGATGAAGGGCTTTCGCCCGAAACGTCGATTTCGAAGCTCCTTGGATACTGCCTGAACTGCTGTGCTCTTCCAGCACCACTAATCCAGAATCTGGTTTCCAGCATCTGCATTCATTGTTTTTACCTAAGGAGTAAATTAGTTAAAATGGACAGGAAAACAAGACAGGAGATGAACAAATAAAAGGAGTCCTGCGCAGTTCTGCAAGACAAGGAGTTCCTAGATTCTGAGCCAAGCCTGGATACTATCCAGGGCTTATTTTGATTTTGCAGAGAAATAATTCCTTGCTGAGTGAAGAATGGCTGTAGAGGTCCAATATAAGTCCACTGCTGCACTCAGTTGGAGAAGTGGTTATATGGACCAGGAATTTCTAATGGAGGAAAAAGGAATTTGAGGCAATAAAGATGTTCATCAGATTGAGGAGCAGGGATCAAAGGAGGAGAATGAAGAGCTACATTCATTCACCTCTTGTAAGTTCCTGGGATGAAATCCATCCGGACCTGAAGACCTGCCAGTTTGTAATTCTGTTGGTTTGCTTGTACTACGTCTCTCGTGACTGTAGCGTTACAAAGTATCTTTCTCCTTCTCTTTCTTGATTTACAGCTAAACTGGAATTTTTAGGTCTCCCATAGTGAAGACAGAGGCAAGAAATTTGTTCATTTCATTGTCCATTTTCTTATTATCTATTATTAACACCCCATTCTCACTCTCTGGAGGGCCAATACTCACTTGCTTATTCGTTTCTCTTTTGAAGTTGAATGGAATTGACTAAAATGCTGCTCTTTGAGTGATGTAGGCAAATCTGGTAGCGCAGGGTAGTGTCATTGGACTAATCTAAAAGCCCAGGCTAATATTCCCCATGGTAGGCTACTGCAAAAAGTACGGAGGTATGGCATTGAGGGTGAGTTGGAGGTTTGGATTAGGAATTGGCTGGCTGGAAGAAGACAGAGAGTAGTAGTTGATGGTAAAGGTTCATCTTGGAGTGCAGTTACTAGCAGTGTTCCGCAAGGATCTGTTTTGGGACCATTGCTGTTTGTCATTTTTATAAATGACCTGGAGGAGGGGCTAGAAGGTTGGGAGAGGGATCTTGTTGTCCATGTACACAGATCTTTGAAAGTTGCCACCCAGGTAAATAGTGCGGTGAGGAAGGCATATGGCGTACTGGCTTTTATTGGTAGAGGAATTGAGTTCCGGAGCCCTTAGGTCATGTTGCAGTTGTATAAGACTCTGGTGCGGCTGCATCTGGAGTATTGTGTGCAGTTTTGGTCGCCATACTATAGGAAGGATGTGGTGGCACTGGAACGGGTGCAGAGGAGGTTTACCAGGATGTTGCCTGGTATGGTAGGAAGATTGTATGAGGAAAGGCTGAGGCACTTGGGGTTGTTTTCAATGGTGTAAAGAAGGTTTAGGGGTGACTTGATGATTAGGGGTTTAGATAGGGTTGACCATGAGAGCCTTTTTCCACGTATGGAGTCAGCTATTATGAGGGGGCATAGCTTTAAATTAAGGGGTGGTAGGTATAGGACAGATGTTAGGGGTAGATTCTTTACTCAGCGAGTCGTGAGTTCATGGAATGCCCTGCCAGTAGCAGTGGTGGACTCTCCCTCTTTATGGGCATTTAAACGGGCATTAAATAGGCATATGGAGGATAGTGGGCTAGTGTAGGTTAGGTGGGTTTGGATCGGCGCAACATCGAGGGCCAAAGGGCCTGTACTGCGCTGTATTTTTCTATGTTCTATGTTCTATTCTAGACACGTGGGTTCAAATTTCACTGTGAAAATTGGTGCAATTAATATTCAACTAATAACATCTGAAATTGAAAATCAGTCTCAATTGTAATTACCATGAAACCAACATTGATTATTATAAAAACATGTCTGATTCACCAATGCCCTTTAGGAAAGCAAATCTGTCTTCCTGTCATCCTAACTGTCACAGTAACTCCAGAAAAGTCTGCAGTTTTTTTTTATTTGAAACAGACACTGTGAATCTGTTGTAATAATTTGGACTATTTATCAGTACACAATTTGTGATTGTCATAAAACTGTGCTGTGTAAATATCATATGGTTAATTAGATGACATAAAAGTGGTGAACAGCATGAGCAAGCTAAAGCTGAGGTCAAAGTTTGCTAAAAATAAGAGCTAAGCCTCTTTCCAAGGAGGCACAACAAATCTTAATGAGCAATTACTCAAGCCAATATAGTAATTTACATGTTCTGATGTTTGCCAGTAGTCAAATGAGGTCTGCCAGTGATCAAACTTCTCATTTGCTAAAGAATGGACAGTTAAATGTTTGGCTGTACAGCTTTTTTGTTTGGAAAGTGTACAAAGAAACCATGTCATAGAGCATAGTTAGCTAGCTCAGGAACAGGTGTCATCTCCGATGCATGACTGGAGGTTGGAACAGAGCAGGCTGATTGCCTGCTTTTACCTGTAAGTCCATGTAAATGGATTCAGTTGTGGTTGTAAACTTTATATAGGAAAGGTTTTTGCAGTATTTTCCTGCTGTGTACTTTGGGTATATTCCATTATTAAAACTGTTTTAGGTTATTGACATCCAGAGTAAACCTGACATACCAGGAAAAGTGGGAATTAAAAAAAATTCCAGGTGATGCTATAATCCTGGTGTACGAGGGACAGACTATAAATGTGATTTAAGGAAATTAAGTGGAGGAGATCTGTTGAGGCTTCAAGCTGATGACAGAAACAGTGTTGGCAGAGGGTCTAAGATTTGACCAGTTGTGATTCTAGATCTAATGTTTTACTGAATGGTTCATGGAAAACAATTGTGGTTATAGGACGTTGAGTAGGGAAAAAGCATGCAACCAAATACTTAAACAAGGTAAATAGGCATGATGTGGAGGTGCCAGTTTGGACTGGGGTGGACAAAGTTAAAAATCACACAACGCCAGGTTCTAGTCCAAAGGGTCTATTTGGTAAATAGGGGAATTATCAAAGAATGCTCTGTACTGGCAGCTTACTTGTAGCTTGTTTGACTTCAGGAAATAACACTGTAGACTAAAACATGTTTCATGGATGATGCGTTGTTAAGAAGACTCCCTGGGCTAGGATCATTTGGTTACTTGTCATGACCACACCGTAGTTTGGCCTCAGTGCAGTGCATAAATTAGGAATTTGTATATGTTTATATCTGGTTCCCTTTCAGTTTCCCTTTCCCTGAGTGTTGTCATTTTTTTAAATAAAGCAACACAGCTTTTTATTAAACAAGACAAAATGTCATTTTATTATGCAATTATTGTTAGAGTTTACTGAAGTGGAAAGTGAGAAAAATTAATAGCTAAATACACATTGAAATTTTTAAAGCAAGCAAGGATAAAAATGAGATCAATCTGGACTGTTATTGTAAGATTAACTTCCTTGAAGTTTCTTTTTCTGAAGTAAAGGCAGATTCAGCAACAATGTGGACTCTGTACTCAATTCGTTAGTAGTTGATCCCACAAGTGGATTAAGTGGAACAGATCTTGGGAGTGGGTAAAGACGGCTTTGTTTAGCTTTTGTAGCACTAGATTGTGGCTTTTAGTATCTGGGCTCAATTAACAGTTCTGGATGTTTCCCTCTGCCCCTTGCTGAGAAGCAGTAGCTGCTTTAAAGATATCTCTCACATGGTGTTCAGATAAATATCCTCATAGTCACTGTTTTCAGCCAGCCTTATCACAATTGAGCAAATGTTAATTTTGTTGAATTATTGTCTGCTTAACTGCAAGCTAAAACACCCCCTTCCCCAATCCCAGGATTATGGCCTGAATTACAGACACATTTTATGCTTCTCCATTTGAAGGATACAAAACAATGGGGGTTAAAAAAAATGTTTCAGTTTCAACTATACAGGGGTGCACAAATGAGACTAAACAGTCAGGTGCACCAGCTTACATGCTGTGACAGTTGCATTATTGCTATGTATCCCTGCTGTGTTGCAGGTAAATCTGTCTCTGGCATTGGAGGCTGTCCAGAGAAGGTTCACGAGGATGATCTTTGGTATGAAGGGTCTGACTTTTGAGGAGAGATAAGATTGGATCTCTACTCATTGGAGGTTAGGGGAATGAGAAGTAATATTATTGAAACATACAAGATTCTGAGGGGACTTGACAGGGTAATTGTGGAAAGGCTGTTTCCTCTTGTGGGAGACTCTGGGATCAAAGGGCATAATCTCAGAATAAGGGGTTACATGTTTAAAATATAGGAGGAATTTCTTCTCTCAGATGCACATTAATCAATACAATTCTTTACTGCAGAGTGCTAGCAAAATGGGTCACTACACTTAAGACTGAGATAGACAGATTTTTAATCAATAAGCGAAACAAGGATTATGGTGATTAGGCTGGAAAGAGATTTTGAAGATGACCAGATGAACCATGATTACATTGGACATGGAGAAGATTTGATAGGTTGAATAGTCTATTTTTGCAGGTGATGGCATGGCTGTGATGTCACTAGACTATAATTAATAGCAGGAAACTACTCCACAGTTGAAATATAAATATAATGAACAAAATTTAGAATTGAGAGCTAGTCTCAGTAATGATGCCGTGACTTTAATATTGATCATTGTAAAAATCCATCTGGTGTATGAATGTCCTTTAGGGAGGGAATCATTGGTCCTTACCAGGTCTGGCCTACATGTGAGTCCGGACCCACAGAAATGTGAGTGATTCTTAACTTCCATCTAAAATAACATTGATATACACCCAACTAAAAGATAATTTGGAATAGGTCTTGGCCACAAACCATGAAAGAAGAAACATTTACATACCACCATGGAATTTTTTAAAATATTACATTTACATAAATAGAGCCTCAATTTAATATTTCATTAGAAAACTACATTGCCAGTACAACACATTCTCAGTACTGCACTGATACGTCAATCTAGAGTTTGGTCTCAAGGTTCTGGAATTAGACTTAAACACACAAAATGCTCTGTCAGAGCTGCAGGTGCTACCATTTTAGTCACAACTGGCACATTCAGCACAAGTCTTTGTTTTATATGAGAAAAACAATTCATTGAATGTAATGTTTTGATTTACATGATGGTAATCCTAATTGGTGTTTTAGATTAGATTCCCTATAGTGTGGAAACAGGCCCTTCGGCCCAATCAGTCCACACAGACCCTCCGAAGAGTAACCCACCGAGACCCATTTCCCTCTGACTAATGCACCTAACACTATGGACAATTTAGCATGGCCAATTCACCTAACCTGCACATCTTTGGACTGTGGGAGGAAACCGGAGCACCAGGAGGAAACCCACGCAAACACAGCGAGAATGTGCGAACTCCACACAGACAGTCACCCGAGGCTGGAATTGAACCTGGGACTCTGGTGTTGTGAGGCAGCAGTGCTAACCACTCAGCCACTTTCTTCAATATTATTGATAAAGTTCAAAATTTCAGATGACAGAGAGATAGGGATTATTCCAATACCTTCAGCTCTATCAAAATAACCAGCTTCAAAGGGTCTGAAGATAATAATGGAGTGTAATATCTCAAGGAGAGGAATTTACCTGCAACACTATCCAATATGTACATAGAGCTCAAAACTTCATTGCCTGTGTCTCAACTATGAAACATTTGAATACACGAGGCACAACTGTTAGTAACCAATGGACAAACATTATAGTCATGTTAGCATGAGTTATCATCCTTCAGCAATTTTAAGAACCATTCCAGTTGTGTCAAACATACTATTATGGAAATCAAACAAGAAGTAATGATCCCAAAGAAAGAGGTCATAATTTAATGTGCATTTCTAGTCAGGGGAGAAAAGATATTTTATGTATGAATGTGCTCTAAAGCAGGAATGTTTCAGTTTGCTATAATACTTGGTCATTTATAAATTAATATGTTAAACTGCCATTGTATTAACAGCGAAAACCTGATACTTAAAGGACCACATTAAATATAACCTATTGTTTAGTGCCAAGGTTGTGACCAGAATACATCATGAATGTGTGATTTTCTTAAAAACATTGTGCAAATGTTATTTATAGACCAAAAAACAACAGAAAAATAGTTTAAGATTGGTCTCAACCTTCCTCTTGTTTTAAATTTCATTACTTCCTGTTTTACCTCACCTTGAGTTAACATTAAGGTAAGACGGTGTTGTTCTCAATCTACTTTTAGTTTTAGCAGATGCAATTAGCTTCTTAAAGAATACAAATCGAAGTTGGGACCAGATCTGAGAATTGACATGTCAGTTATCACAGCAACACTGGAGAAAAAGAAAGTTACGTTGGCATTCAGATATTGTCACTCAGTCTAACCCCGATATACAAACCTGTGTCAGAACAGTCTAATGAAGGCCCTGGAGGAGCAGCACATCTCCAAAAGGTTTAGTGAATAAAGATGGTTTAAAATATTTAACACCTCTCAGAATTTCACTGCATTAATTTGTAGCTTTGATCATATATAATTCATAACTTTTAACATTTAAATGCTTATAGTTGCTTTCCTTTTGGCAGTTGTGCATACTGGACCAGCTGATGCACATCAATGTAATAGAATACAGCCATCAAAGGCTAATTATCACAGTCCTACTTATTTAATGTGCATTCAGTCATTATTAACTGCTTATTACTGGGGCAAGAAATCTTCATGGAAGGTTGATTCCAAACATGAAATAGTAAGTTAAACAACGTTGAGATGTATTGTATACAGCACCTGTGTAAACATTCTTTGTACATACAATCCTGCTCTTCCTGACCCCAGCAAAATAATGAAAAACATAACATTTTGGAGCCTTTTCAACACAGAAATAACCTACTGCTTGCAACCTTTAGTCGCTGCAATCTGCCTACAGCAGGCCACTATGAAAAAGGCAGACTGGCAACATTAATGGGTTGGTGAGCCTTTCAGCTGAATCCTCAGGCTGCCCCACCCCGACAATATTACTTTCAGTGAGTTTAAATTGTTTGTAGAGTCTTAAAGTAATCTTTAATCGATTGGCCTTGAACATCCTGAAGAAATCTTCAATCAACCGGCCATGAAGAATTCTAAAGCAATCTTTATTCAATCATCTCCAAAGAGTCCTATGGTAATTTTTATGCAGTTGAACTTGAGGAATCTTTAATCAATCAAACTCGAAGTGTGCTAAAGTATTCTTTAATCAATTGTCCCTAAAGAATTCTAAAGTAATCTTAATTCAATTGAATGCAAAGAATCCTGAAGTGATCTTTAATCAATCTTTCTTGAAGGATTCTAAGGTTGCATGATCTCAGTCACTTTTTTAAAAAAACACTTTAATTTAATATTAAAGGGAAACTAGACAACCACATGAGACTGAAAAATGCTAATAGCGTTAAAATAAAGTACAATGGGAGGAGATTCATCTGAAGCATTAAAAACCGGCATCAACCAATTGAGCTAACTGACCTGTTTCTGTGCTGTATGTTCTATATAGTTCAATGTAATGAATTGACCTGAAAGTACTGGAGTAATCTTTAATCAATGGCATCTTCAATTCAGTAGCTATTTCATATAATGCATAGCCACTAATGGCCACATGTGCCCTATAAAGTGGATCAATAGACTGAGCTCAGTATCCTACATCAAATATCATTGCCACGAATCATTTTTTTCCACTAATGACTTAATCCATTCACTAAAATTGTATTTGCTTAAATAAAACTATTTTATTTTTCCTAATGACAAACTATGCATCTCTTTTTAGTGAATGAATCTGCAGTGTTGGGCATCAAGACAGTCCATGAGTAGCGATACTGAAGGATGCCTTTTGGTTGCTTGATAAGGTGAGAATTATCTGGGATACAGGAGGCTCCTTTGCTAACATGGTATAGGTTAAGTGTTGTGAATGCAATGAATATCATTTCAATATTAAGAAAATAATGTAAAATAAAGATCATGCATGATCTTTATTTGTTGTGATTTTTCATGACTTGATTCTCTGGTTGGTATGTTCCAAAGTCATTGGGTGTCTCATTCACTTTTTGAAATGGTGGTGAAACACACAACCTGATTTCTAATGGCAAGGACTGTCATATCCTCTTCCAATCAGGCAATTTGCTGGGTAGCAACAGATCTCTTTCCAAAATTGAGCTCCCAGAAGTGACAACTCTACACATTGAGGGATTCAAGCCAACCAGATGTTGGCTGTTTTAGCAATAAATAGTACCACTGACAAGGCTAGGTGGGCACCCAACTTCCTGAGGATCAAGATCTCTGATAAGTGCTTCTTATTGGAAGGGGGGCTTGTTTCTGATGTTGGTGGATATCAAGGAGTATCACAGTAGGAATCAGAAGCCAGAGTAGGAGTTGACCACTTTCAGTCCAGTCCTTTATCATGCACCAATCAAGGGAAATCTTCCATTCCCCATAACTGACACCCTGCCTGCTTTACCAGTCAGGTGAGTTGACTTGTTCAGTCTCATCTGGAGCTATAAATATTTGCAGCTCAGGTGGAAATAGATCCTTAAGTTGTCCTTAAGTTCTTATTGATCAATCAACTACTAAAGTCCTTAACCACTAACAGTCTTGCCATCCAGGCATTAATTTAGAAAGAGGCTAGAAGGCAACTAGGACCATTAGGGACAAAATATTCAGCCCCTTGTCAAAATCCTAACAGCAGGATTATATCTGTTATACAGCTACACAATACATTATAGATCTGATGGTCTGACTTGATTTAGGAAGATAGATTCACTTTAAACTTCACAAAAGAATTATGACTACACAGTATTAGCTGCAAGGAGAGAAATGGATTACAAAACAACCTTATTAGACATTACCTGTTTGTAAAGGCAGTTGTGAACTAAGGACAAAATCTTAGGTTGCTATGGCATCTGGAATCAGAGAGCTCACTGGCAGTGTTGAGCATAGACCCAATTAGGGAGCATCATGTGTTATGAAGGAACTGACTAGATTTAAAACCAGCTGTAGTATAATACATTTACGATCTGACAGAGTTGACTCACATCACAAGATAAGCTCCAACCATCAGGAAACAAAAGACTGATCCTGGGAGCCACTAACCAGTGCTGTGCAGTATTCTCCATATGGTCGCCAGAGCGTGTATCATTCTTCAGTGACTGTTGTAACTCTTGATAGCATGTAGCTAAAATAGTAATGTGTATTTACTCTTAGTTTGAGCCTGATGTCTCATAAAAGGCAATCATGTATCTCAGATGCAATGTAAGTAGCTGTTAAGTACCATTTAATAAACTTTTGCTGTTTAATCAAAACTAAACCTACGTTCTGCCAAGTACTTGTGGGCATTCTTCTATACTTGGCATCTGAAATTTGACGAATACCAAGAAGAAATATTGGCAGTTCTGGAAACCAATGTAAGAAAAACAACCATGCATCGCAAGGATAAACACATGCCTAAGGGAAAAAAGTATTGACGTGTGGATCTAAAGGTTATATGAATGAGAAAATGCTTACTACCTACACTTGAAGTTGCTATGTCATGTAAAATATTTAATAGACTTCAAGTGGTTGCCAGTTTGCCTGATAGGTCACTTAAAGTCTTCAGGATAATTCTTCTTGTGATTCGTATTTAATCAGTTTCTCAGATAGAATTTTCTCAGCCATTGAGTGACGAAGGCAAAGGCAAGAAATTTGAGGAAAAATAGCAAGAATGAAAAATCTGATTCTCATTGTTGACAAAACTATGTTGATTCATTCCTTAAAGTTTCAATGGTGGGTTCTGAATCTTGCTCATAAACGCTCACTATCCAATTGTGATGCATCATCACCTCATTAGTAGGTGACCTTAACTAACTTGTACGCAGTTTATGGTTTATCTATACAATTCCAACAAACTAGATGACATCAGTTTCATATTTGAAAGTCGGAGCAGTTACTTGGTGGATACAGTTCGCCACCTACTTCTCTGGGCCTCCACCTGAAGGAGCATCCATTAAAATCTCATTGCAGGCTCCATGTGCAGCAAACACCTTCACCTTCATCCATGAATATTAGCTTCACCAAAATACCAGCCTCTCCCACATCATCATGGCTGATCTCAGACTACATTTTAACCAGTTCCAAAAACGCACATCCCAGATGGCCTCCTTCTTCAAGGACCGCAATTTCCCCCCCGACGTGGTCGACGATGCCCTCCACCGCATCTCTTCCACTTCCCGATCCTCCGCCCTTGAACCCCGCCCCTCCAACCGCCACCAGGACAGACCCCACTGGTCCTCACCTACCACCCCACTAACCTCCATGTACAGCGCATCATCCGCCGTCATTTCCGCCACCTCCAAACGGACCCCACCACCAAGGATATATTTCCCTCCCCTCCCCTACCAGCATTCCGTAAAGACCACTCCCTCCGTGACTCCCCCGTCAGA
>NC_057741.1:14738468-14795910 GCF_004010195.1 Chiloscyllium plagiosum
GTCTGACCTATCACCCTCACCTTGACCTCTTTCCACCTATCACATTTCCGACGCCCCTCCCCCAAGTCCCTCCTCCCTATCTTTTATCTTAGCCTGCTGGACCAACTTTCCTCATTCCTGAAGAAGGGCTAATGCCCGAAACGTCAATTCTCCTGTTCCCTAGATGCTGCCTGACCTGCTGCGCTTTTCCAGCAACACATTTCCATCTCTACATTTTAACACACATCAATCTTGGAGTTTACAGACTCTATTGCAGTGTTCCTGTCAGGTTGTACTGCATGCAGGAATACACATATATTTGCACAGGCTGCATTTTACAACTCTTAGGTTGGTTGCTTAGCACTTACTTTGTGCTAACTTGAAGGCTCACAGCTTTTTTGTCTTGCCTTGCCTTTTTAACTCATTACTTCTTCAATGAGAACTTACAGGTCAAAGCATCTCTGGTTCAATTTGTCTTTTAGTGCAGTTTGGAGGAAATCTGTCATGGTTCCAACGACTAAATATTCAAAAGGGTCAGCATGTTACTGAATGGATCTCATTATATCGCTTGGGAAAATGTTTCTCCAAAAGTGACGTTGGATCAGGATCCCAAAGTCATTTAAATTATATCCAAAATTTCATCTGGCTTGAAAGCATATAGGGATCTCTGAGAGACTTATGACTGTTGGTGCAGAGAGGAGCAAAGGACAAGTTTTGTGGCAAAAGGCTATGAAGGATGGATACAAAAAGGCAATAGGATGATTGTAGATGGGAATGCTAGCTGTTCAGATTGGAAAATGTGGTGCTTGACAAGAGAGAAAACAGTGGCGTTCTGAGACATATTTGTCAGAGGAATGTTGTGCAGAGGAAATTCAGAGTGTGGGGTTCAGCAACTCAAAGGGCACTGCCATTAATCGAAATTCTCCTTCTGAGACCCTGAATTGCCTTGGTTCACTATCTTCAGATTTTGGAGGGATTACATTTTTGTTGCTGAATTCCTTGAAAACTTGCATCCACACTTGCCTTGTTATCCTCTTCCTCTTGCTCTTAAAGAAACATCACCACACATTACAGTCCTTCAGATTTCACAAGGGGACCCTTAGGTGAAAGTCAAAGATTGAAGAACAGCTTTCTCAGGCTGTTTCATATGATCTGATGTTACTATGACATGCTTCCTTTCACATACTCATAAGCTACATCCAGAGTCATGGTATCATAGCCTATACTCTATAGCAAATAGAGGGAATTGGAGAAGGTAAGAAAAGCTTAGTCATTAAGGATTCAGTTACATTACTGATGGGGGAATATAATGAGAGTTAAGCAGGTCATAGTGCCTTTAAGGGTACAAATATGAAATAGGAAATTATTTAAGATCTTAGTGCAGACATATACAGTAGCCCAGTGCCAACTGAATGTGAAGTAGTAAAATGGATAAATACAGAGATTAAACAAGCATTTAATAAATGCAAAGTGTTATTAATAGAGGATTTTAACATTCATTCAAATTGGGACAAGCAAACAAGCTCATAACAGAAAGCAATTAATTTGTTGAGTTTATTCAAGATAGTTTTCTGCAATGATGAGAAGAATTTTAACTACCAAGAGAAGGCAGATTTGTGTGTAATCATGACATTCAAAGCCTGAATCGCATTATGTTAGAAACCTGCTCCACTTCCCCTTACTCCGCACCCTTCCCAGCCTTCAAGCAAACTTCCAAAACCAGGGTTTACAGGAAAATGAGGAAATCTGGAGAAGCTGTTAGGAAAGTCACAAAAATATGCACGCATGTAATTAATTTTGTATTTAATCATGTATTCTGGCTTTAACAGCCAGCACCTGGGTTCTTCAAAATCACTGCTTCTCACTTGGGTCAGCGTGGTAAGAAAACAGGAGCAAGTGTTTGTTTAATGAAACTTGATGTGTTGGGAAGACTTCACATAATGAAACTGACCACTGTAAACATGTCTATATGAGGAAATATTGCTGACTTTTCTTTTCTGAAAGTGCTCCTTCTGTTTTGCTGGTGATTTTTCAACATCTTGGAAGTCAGTTCAATTTTTTGCACTCCCTTGCAGCTTCTGTGAGGAGCAGGAATGGCAGGAATGCAACAACAACAGAATCAGGTACACAAAGGACAGCAACAGCAGTACTGTCAGCTGCCATCTCCTCACGGGTACACAGAATGGGCAAAGAGATCCAACCGGAAGGGGACAACTCCTAGTGTAGGATCAAAAGGCAGAAAGTCAGCTCACTTGATACGTGCAAGCACAAGTGTCTCAGGTATTCACAGTAAATCATTAGTGACATCTAGGATTTCTAGATAAGGACTTCCCTCCTAGTAGACCAAGACAGTATGTTTTGCCAATGAACATGTGGCTACCACTGGACACATATAAACCTACGAAGAGAAAATGAGGTCTGCAGATGCTGGAGATCAGAGATGGAAATGTGTTGCTGGAGAAGCGCAGCAGGTCAGGCAGCATCTAGGGAACAGGAGAATCGACGTTTCGGGCATTACACCCATCTTTCCCCAACTTTCGAAGCCACTACAGTCCCCTGTCTTTCCCTGGGGATCTGTGCGATCTTCTCCTGGAAGAAAATAAAACAGAGACTTGTGTGAGAGATTTCTTTATGAGAGATGAGAGAGAGTTAATGTTTCTGAAGTGTGTCTATAAGGTATGATTGTCAGATAACAAGAAAGTTGTGTGTATTCATCTAAGTGTTGACTGTTCTTGTCGTGTTGCCAGCATATATCTGGAGAGAGAGAGGAATGTATGGTGCTACAAGATGGTTTGGTCCGAAGAGTGTTGTGTAGGAGAGTGTTAGGAAAGTCAGAGTGTTAGGTTTTGTACCTCACAATGTTTCGTTACTCACATAAGCTACACTCTCAAGCTCCTTGAATTACTTAAGGCACCATATTCAGAATTAAGGTATCACATGCTTGCTGCTCCCTTCCCTGGCCATTCCATCCATATATACTTATTTTGGAAGGCTAGCCTCTTTGATTTGTTCTTGGAAAGTATCACCTCACTTTAGTGCTTCACGCCTTACAGCAAGATATTTGGATAAGATCTTTTGGGGGAGTGGTGCAGTGGCTCAGCTGTTAGCAATGCGACCTCACAGAACCAGGGGCCTGGGTTCAATTCCAGCCTTGGGTGACTGTCTGTGTGGAGATTACACATTCTTCCTGTGTCTGTGTGAATTCCCTCTGGGTGCTCTGGTTTCCTCCCACAGTCCAAAGATCTGCAGGTTAGCTGGATTAGCCATGCCAAATTTTCCATAGTGTCCAAAGATATGCAGGAAAGTGGATTAATCATGGGATAGGGTGAGGGTGAGTGGGTAAGGCTGAAATGCTCTTTGGAAGGTTGGTGTGGACTTGATGGGCCAAACGGCCTGCTTCCACACTGTAGGAATATTATGATTCTGAGAATTTGAGACTGATAGACCAGCTGCGGGGAATCATGCCTCCTTTCCATTCCTATTGTTGAAGCCTTAGAAATCCATGCACAGATTTGACTTGTCATTGGAGCCTGAAGAAAAGTCCCATTGACTTTGCTTCTGTCTCCATTGATGCTGTCACTTCTGCTAAGTTTCTCCAGAACGTACTGCTTTTACTTTAGTTACCTTGATATCTTGAAGAAGTATGTTTCTTTTTCTTTAGAGGAGTAGAAGATGAGTGGAGACTTGATAGAGGTGTCCAGAGTCATGAGGGATCCAGCTGAAGCAGATGGAAAGAAAGAAATATACCAATGGTGATATGAGGCAAAGCAATTTTACACAGGAAGTAGTTAAGATCTGGAATGCATTCCCTGAGTATGAAGTGCAGACAGATTCAATTGTAACTTTTAAAAGGGAATTGGATAAGTACTGAAGTGGGGATAAACATTTGCCAGACTACGGGGAAAGGAAAGGAATATCACTAGCTGAGTTATATTTGCAAAGACCTGGCACAACATAATAAGTCACATGACCTTCTTTTGTGCTGAAAAACCATCCAAAATTCTAATAAAATTTCATCCAACATGTTCCATAGCCAATAAAGGGAGGAGACAGTATTCAATTTAGTAATGCTAAACATTCCAGATTCACATAAAAACCTAATGGTGTGTGAAATTTACCTAATAGCAATTGTAAAGTTATTGAATTCAACATAATGTTTAAAAAGAAGAAATGCAAAATAATGACCGAGATTCTAAATTTAGATAGGGCTGACTTTAATGTAGCAAGACAGAAACCATCCACAGGAAACTGAGAAAATCTGTTGATGGATAACATGATTCATGACCAGTGGGAGATGTTAAAAAAAAATTTGATCTGTTACAGAACCAATTCATACCCAAAGGGCAAAGAGCTTTGCAAGGCCAAAAATAAAACACAGCCATAGATATCCACGCTATATGACTCTGAATAAAGAGGTGAGAGGCAACATAATACTGAAAGGAAAAACATACAAAAATGCAATCGAAGAATTTACTGAGCCTGGGAGAGAAACAAAAAATGGTGGAAGGTAACAAGGTCGTAGGAATTCCAAAAAACATACTATGGAAAGGAACTTTCAAGGGGGGGATATCTTAATCAACCAAAAATAATTATACAATAATATGAGGAACTGAGAATGATGATGACAATATTGGCTGAAATCTTCCCAGCTGCATCTCAATTGCTGTCAAACAATCAAACAAAATGTTAGCTTTCTCTTACCTTTCTAAGATTTTTAATGGCTAGATTTCCAATTCTTTTGTATTCATTTACAGGATGAGTGCGTCACTATCTAGACAGCATCTATTGCCCAGGAGAAAGTGAGGACTGCAGATGCTGGAAATCAGAGCTAAAAATGTGTTGCTGGAAAAGCACAGTAGGTCAGGCAGCATCCAAGGAGCAGGAGAATCCAAGGAGCAGGAGAAGGGCTCATGCCCGAAACGTCGATTCTCCTGCTCCTTGGATGCTGCCTGACCTGCTGCGCTTTTCCAGCAACACATTTTCAGCATCTATTGCCCATCCCTAATTGCCCAGAGGGCAGTTAAGAGTCAACCACATTGCTGTGGGTCTGGAGTCACATATAGGCCAGACCAGGTAAGGATAGCAGTTTCCTTCTTTAAAGTGAACCAGATGGATTTTTCTGACAATCATTCAAGGTTAATATTAGACTCTTAATTCTAGATTTTTATTGAATTCAAGTTCCACCACCTGCCATGGCAGGATTCAAGTTCAGTCCCCAGGACATCATCTGGGTCTCTGGATTAACAGTTTAATATAATACCACTCAGCGATTGCCTCCCCATAAACATATGGGTAGTTCTGAGATTCTGCTGTATCTCAGAACTTCCAAAAGTTGCAGTTGGTACCACAAACTGAGATTTTGGTTTGACCAGATCTGACCGGATATACTCTCAAACATCTTCTCCACCTCCCTCCCCACCCCCGCCACCCCCCATTAACTCCCAACTATTCATCCAAGAGATGTTCAACCATCGAAAATGGTGTCTCAGAAAACAAGATTGGAAAGGACTGCCGGATCTGGATTATGACTTTCTGTGTTCACAAGCACACAAGTTTCTCTAAACAGCAATGCTTACAAGTTATTTTATTAATCCATTCATCATATGTGGCCATCACTGGTTGGACCAGCATTTATTGCCCATCCCTAATTGCCAAGAAGGCAGTTAAGAGTAAATCACATTTCTGTGGGTCTGGATTCACATGTAGGTTTTGGATTAACAGTCTAGCAATGATATCATGAGACCAGTGCCCCCACCCTTGATTTATATACTTTTTTAAAAATCATGTTTTGCAATTCTTATAACCGTATACTTCACCACATTACATGTCATATCAGTTTTGCCCAATCCCTTCGCCTGTTAATCTCTTTACTGCTTTCTGTCCTCCTTTCAGTTTGCATTCTCAACTAGTTTTGTCTCACCAACAAGTTTAAATCTTTTGCTGTCTCCTCTTTCTCTAAGCCATTCATATAGATTACAAATAACTTGAGCTGAAAATGTGTTGCTGGAAAAGCGCAGCAGGTCAGGCAGCATCCAGGGAACAGGAGAATCGACGTTTCGGGCATAAGCCCTTCCTGAAGAAGGGCTTATGCCCGAAACGTCGATTCTCCTGTTCCCTGGATGCTGCCTGACCTGCTGCGCTTTTCCAGCAATACATTTTCAGCTCTGATCTCCAGCATCTGCAGACCTCACTTTCCCCTACAAATAACTTGAGGCCATCACCTATTTAATGGAAAAGTTAACATTTCTCACCAATACCAATAAAGATTCAATGAGCTTTGGTAGTAGTGAAATGGGTAACCAAGAGAGAAAGGAAGTATGTTAGGCAATGTGATAATAGCTTGAAGATATCCTGTAGTTAGATTATATATTAGAATTGATTGTTTAAGGTTGATATTGGTATTGCTAAAAGTTCTGCTGCTGTTAACTGATATTTAAATCCTGAAGTTAGATTTTGAACTAACTTTTGTGAGTTTTTTTTCTGCAATTAGTTGTATCATGAAATTTTATGCAAGTTTTGAAAGGTACAAAGAGTTACAGTACAGTCGGGTGATCATAAACCCAAAATTGGATATTCTAACTTGACCCACAGCCTGAGAAATTGGACCTGATAGAAAATTGACCAAACTAAATTAAACAGCAGCCAGCAGCTATCAACTACAGAAAACAATGGAAACCAAAGTCAGAGGTTACAAAAATCAGGGGGAAGTAATTACAACCAGCCCTCGGGCTCTGTATTGGAAGAATATTGATCAGACCTTCAGGCAGCTTGACTCTCAGCCAGTGCCTGAGGATATGCACTTTACACCACACCTCTCAGCCACTTTCACTTCAGACTCCAGTAATGATCCTGTAGCTTTTGCTTCCTGCAATGATGGCAATGGTTAGTATTCTTGGTGCTGTAATCAGCAGCTTATTCCCCAGAACCTCTGAGAAGCTGGAAACTCCCTCCAACCATGAGAAGGACCCTGAAGCCAATTAAATGTTAAGTTGGGTCCTTGACCGGCCACAGAGGTGTTGGCCCCTCTTGAACTCGGGGACAGGTCTATACCAGGAGCATTAAATTCCTCTGATGGCCTCTTAAAGCTATCCACTGGATTTCCAACAGAATAATTAGGAGACTGAGATGAACAGACATGGCTGAGAAAATATGAATGGTGGGCAGTTTTTAATATGAAGGATTAAACCAGTGGTCCATCACAGAGTCATAGAGTTATACAGCACAGAAACAGATCCTTTGGTCCAACTTGCCCATGTTGAGCAGATATTCTAAATTTAATCATATTTGCCAGCATTTGGCCCATATTAATCTAAATCCTTCCTATTCATAATCCCATCCAGGTATCTTTTAATTGTAACTGTACCAGCCTCCAACACTTCCTCTGGCAGCTCATTCCATACACGCAACTTTGCCTCCTAGGTCCCTTTCAAATCTTTCCCCTCTCAACTTAAACAAATGCACTCTGGGTTTGGACTCCACTAATCTGGGAAAAAGACCTTGACAATTCACCCTATCCATGCCCCTCATGATTTTATAGACTTCTATAAGGTCACCCCTCAGCCTCCAATGCTCCAGGGAAAATAGCTCTAGCTTATTTAAGCCCCTCCTTGTGACTCGAATCCTCCAAGATTGGCAACATCCTTGTAAATCTTTTCTGCACCCTTCCAGGTTTAACAATATCTCTCCTATAGCAAGGAGACCAGAATTGAACACAATATTCCAAAAGTACATTCAATCATCATTTGGTATTTTTAAAAATAAAGTTCATTTTTAATTCTTGCAGTGCTTATAACTTCATGCTATTTGAATCATTGTTGCAGAATTCAAGAGTCTTCAAATATCCAATTAAATGATACAATTGTTAAAATGTCATAAGTATCATAAATCATAGATGAACATTGACCCAGCAAAAAATATAGCCCGTTTTCTGGCCCCCAAAGTCATGTTTTTGGCTGTATTTCTCTTCTATATTAATTCCCCTTCGGCCATGATATGCTATTCCCTTATCAGTCGTCAGACTCAACTCCTCATCCCAAAAATGCATGTTTCACTGACCGGTGCCTCATAATCAGACACAAAGGATCAAACATGTGATATAGGCAAAGTTGCTAAAGAGTGCTGGTATTTAAGACATGCTCTTTGTCTTCAGTGCCAATGACACTTCAAAATGATGACCACTCACATTCATGTCAGTAATTCAGTTTAACACATTGGGTGGATTTTTCAAAGTTTCAAAGGTACCCTTGTATATGATGTGACAATATGACATCTATGGTAAAAGAATTAGTTATCATGTTATCTCGTATTCCCCATCCCATGAAACCAAATATATAATAATAATGCCACAAATATAAAGGGAATCTGTTTCACCACCGTAATCAATGCAATCTGTATACGGTACACGTTATCTGGTAATGAGGCCTGTAATGAAATTGGAAACCATGATGTGGACATGCTGGTGTTGGACAAAGTTGAAAATCACACACAATAATCAGGTTATAGTCTAACAGGTTTATTTGGAAGTGCAAACTTTCAGAGCACTCTACTTCGTCGGATAGCTAGTGGGGTTGGATCATTTTGTGTCCTACGATCCTGTCCTACTAGTTACCTGACAAAGAAGAGCACTCCGAAAGCTTGTACTTCCAAATAAACCTGTTGGACTATGACCTGATATTGTGTGTGATTTTCAACTTTGGATTATAACCTGGTGTTGTGTGATTTTCAACTTTGAAATTGGAAAGTATGGTAAGTCTTATTGCTGCACTTGAGCCAAGGCTGCAAAGGAAATCTCTTTTAACCACCCTTAACAACATGAAACATTGCAATGAGGGCCTGACAATATTAATGGCAAGATATATAAGAACAAGCAATAGAATCTTAAAAGATACACTTGCAGGATAAAGGTAGCCAGTAAGCAGGGGAAAAAGTCTTGAGTTAAATGCAATCAAGCGACTGTTATAGTCTTGAGAAAAGTCCTTACAGGTAGCAACCTTGTGAAATAATTGTCTAAACTTTAAGGTAATCATAATTATTCTACAATTATTGAGATTCAGCAATGTTAATGCCACATGGCCATGACTCTGATGTATAAGTAACATAAATGTGGGCAGTGGACATATAATGGTAGCTATATTACCAGTATGAAATGTGTTGATATGAGTTTGCCTCCAGTATGATATTATACCTAATTCAGGAATTTTTGTTAGCCTGCCACTATGATTTCATACTTGTGTCCACCTCCAAGCACTATATCAATGGAATGGCCCTTCATCCTGTCCAAAAGATCCTTCCTAAAAGCTTTATTTGTTGCAGATGCAATGTCTAATTCAATAAGACCCTGATGATTTTGCTTTGGAAAAGTCAGTCGCATGGACATTTCTCTAACTTCTTCTGATAAACTGGTTGATGGACTCTTGGGTTGCTTTTTGTACTACAAATTGGAATCTATTAGTTCTAAAATTAAAATCTTTCTGTCAGCTGGTCTTCAAGAATGCTCTAGATTTTTTTCTGAATGGGCAAGCAATTTTTTTTAGAGTTATTTTCTTAAAACTATCCATTGTTTAATCTATAAAATAAAACTGCAAATGTTGGCTGAATAAAGATAATGCCGTCAATGTCACATCACTACCCAATCTGTAAGGATGCTTCTTCTATCGAAGTTTTACCCTTAAAACCTAGGACTATACACCAAAGCTATGAGTCTCTGATTTTTTGTCAGTATAAGTAACATTGCTGCTCCACTCACCTTGGTCCCTTTGAACCTGCTCCAAGATGTGACTTGATCCCTCTAAGAATTGCAGGCATGTTGGCAATTTGCTGCCTGTATGTGGCATTCTTGCCAAATGAGGAGTGAAAATGCTCCACAGACTTTTTGTTTTCTATTTTCACACCTTTTTAATGTAGCAAACTGCTTTATTTGTGTGTTTATGCTGTATTTACTTTGTAGGAGTTCTTGGAACTGTGCTATCAGGACCATTTAATGGTTGCTTTTTAAAATCAAATCAGCAACCCCTCATAATTATTTTTGCTTAAATAAAGAGACAGCGATAAGGTACAGGTCTGTAACATTTAAGTTTGCTTGTATTTGTAACTCTAGCCATTTTATGTCTAAGTGAAGCAGTCACGTTCTGATGATAAAGAAATTAGCTTTATCTTCTTGCTGGTCAATGCCATATTGATAAATCTTGACAGTTGCCTGTACTCACAGAAACAAATGTTTATGATGGTCCAGATTCTCTGCTGTACATAGCCGTTGTTTAGTTGATCTTCAATTAGATTTCAAAATATCCGAAACCTAGATATCAGAAAGTTTTATATATGGTAACTGCTGCTTACCATGATATGAATTTGCCTCCATCTGTGTATTTTACCTGATATGACAATGCTTATGCTTCCCTCATTACATAAAAAGCTAGATGTGGGTTTTGTGTATTGAAGAGTCCAACAGCTGATGATTACAGATAATAATTATAACAATTATGTAATATTAGAGCAATAACAGAAGCTAGGTTACAATTGAACATGAGTAGCATGCTTAAGTGACCCTGGGATAAAGTGATGTTATGAAACGCTTATATTTTCAGGTCATATAGTATGATATAGTGAAGATATCATGGACATGCCTTTTAAAGGTGTACAGGCATATTGACGATGAGGCAATAATATATTGTGATCCAGAGAATTTTAAATAATACTTCCAACGACTGAATAACTTTGAATGTGACCGATTTTAATACATATTGACACATAAATGATGTTTTCCTTAGGAACTTTGTAGAAGAAAGTCCTTGGACATATTACTATTCTTCCATTATGTTCACAGTCCACACTAAGGAAGTGGTTATTGGGGAGTGGGAGGAGAGTGTAATTGTTGGTATAAGTAGTGACTCTCAGCATCCTCTTTTTTTCCAAGATATAATTACATGTGCCACAAGTGAAAATATGCATACATTAGATAACTCTGGGTATTGCCTTCTGGAAGTCTAGATTTCACACTTGCTTATTCTTGACATATATGTGCATTGGTCTCTTGCATGATGAAGAATCTTATCTCTTTATGAGATACATTGACTTCCAGGCTTGGGTTTTTCCTTGGTTGGTTGAACCACAGGATATAGGTTTCCACTAACAATGCTTACGTGACCGATTTTAATACATATTGATACATAGACGATGTTTTCCTTGGGAGCTCTCTTAACAACAGTGCTTTGTTGCAGGAGTTTGGTGTTCATGGTACTTGGAAGTTTAAGCATCTGAAAATTCTCTGCAGTTCTTCTTTGGCCAAGGTGGAACATGCCATTCATCTTCAACTTTGCCTATGTCAGGACAGATCTCATAACTTGACTAGATAAAATCGACAAAATTGATTGACCTATATTCATTAGCACATCCTGCTGTTGAAAATGTGTCCCTCACAATGAGCTGCCACCATTAGTGAATGCGGATCTCTGTCTTGCTCATCTTTGAGTTTGTTTAACATCACAATATCATTCTATCTATTTACTGCTGGAACAGATCCTGATTGAAATTGGAAACACACAATGTTCAATAGAATCTCTACAGTGTGGAAAAAGGCTATTCGGCTGAACAAGTCCACATAGACATTCATGGAGTATCCCACCCAGTCTCACCCCCTAACCTATCCCTGTAACCTTGCATTTCCCATGGCTAATACACCTAATGTGCATATCCCTGGACACTACAGGCATTTTAGCGTGGCCAATCCACCTAGCCTCCACATCTTTAGAGCGTGGGAGGAAACCAGAGCACCCGAAGGAAACACATGTAGGCACAGGGAGATTGGGCAAACTCCACACAGACACCCAAGGCTGGAATTGAATCTGGGTCCCAGATGCTAAACACTGAGCTACCGCAAAAGGAGCTTGCAAGAACCTTTTAACTGGTGGACAGTTATAGGGGATGACATTAACCATTTGTCTAAACATGTTTCATGTTGTGGGCATCACAGAGACATAACTGTAAAGAGATCAGAGTCAAAACGTGTAATGCTGGAAAAACACACAGGTCAGGCAGCATCCGAGGAATAGGAGAGTCGACATTTTGGGCATAAGCTTTTCATCAAAGAGATCAGGTTGGGAACTAAATCTCCAAGGAAATGCATCCTATGGATAGGACAGGCAGGTGGGCAGAGGGGGTGGGTTGCATTTCTCATAAGAAATGATGTCATTCATTAACAAGAAGTAATATGGGGTCAGATGTTGTGGAATGCGTGCAGGTAGAGTTGAGAAACAGCAAAAGGAAGAAAAAACTATGCGGATAGGAGAATGTATCGGCTTCCTAGCAATAATTAGGATGTGGGCCGGAAAATAAATCAAGAGATAGAACAGGCATATAAGAAAGGTACTATTGAAATCATCATGGGGAATTTCAATATGCAGGTTTCTTGGAAAGTCAGGTTTGTGGCAGACCAAAGAAAAGGAATTTGTGGAATGTCTACGGTGTTTTGCGAAAAAAGAGCTTGCACAAACCTCTTGAGTAGCTGTAGGGAACAACATTAACCACTGGGGGTCTGAACATGTTACATGGTGTCGCTCCATGAGCATAAAGAAGTGAAACATGTAGATACCCTGAAAACATTGCATCCAAAACATCAGCATAAATCAATAAGATCAACAGAATAAATCATCATATATGTATTTAGGAACTTTCTAAAACTAACTTGCGAGCAATAATCCAATGGAAATTAAGATAACACATTGTTTGTTCCGTTTTGATGGGGATCAATTTTACACATGCTGACTTAGCATGATCACGTTAGCAATATCTAAAACATTTTGTAGAAGAACTGAACTATATATATATATATAGAGTTCAACTTAAAGAAAAATAAAACAACCCCTGACTGACTGTAGGCTGAATTGCAATTTCTAAAGCAGTACCTTCCAAATGGTATTTGAAAGTATTGATATTTTGAGATTCCTTTGCTGGGTGAATTGACCAATAGCCATAATTGACATCCAGTTTGGAAAAACATTTAGCAGCTTGAAGTTGGGATTCAGTTCTTCTTGTGTTTGAATTTTGTGTGGGCATCTTTTTAGAGAATTGTTCAGATAGTCTTGAAAGCAACACTTGTATTTGATTTATTACAGTTACATGTACTGAGGTACAGTGAAAAGTATCATATTGCGTGCAATCCAGACAAACCATACCTTACATAAGTACAGGAGAAAGTGAGGACTCTGGGTACAGCAAGTGGGAATAGCCAGGTATTTTTCAAAATCACATTTTCCTCAGTGGTGAGCTTAACCTCCTGAGACCAGCAAAGTTTCTGACCTAGCTAGCAGGGAGGGGAAGGCCGGGGTGGGATGGTGGGTGGTGACAGTGTATGGGGCCCTAAAGGTAGGAAGCCTAGTAAAAGATTCTGAATTTAAAATTCTTGTTTTTAGGTTCTAATTGTGTTTAATCTGGCTAATAGTGTATTTAATGGTATTACTGTCCTTTGTATAGCTGATTGTGTCAATTTCCCTGTTTATTGCATTTACCTATTTTTTGTGTTATATTTACTTTTTGCATTGTGAATAAATGCAGAGTTTTTTTTGCCATTTGTGTACTGTCCTTTTCATTTCATATTCCCTGAATAAATGCAGTGTATAGAACCAGGGATCTAGGGTGATTCGTATAACTTAAAAATCAGAAAATTACAGATTATAAACCAGGACCCTACATTGTTCAGTTGCAATACCTTTCTGTAGTAGCTGGGACTAGAACTTAGAACTTTTAGCTGATGGACAGAGAGACTAACACTGTGACTTTTAAAAAAAATAACCCATTTATTTAATCAACCTGTTTAGAAATGTTATTACACATCACTGGAGCAAGTGGGACTTGAACCCAAGGCTCCCAGGTAGGGACATTACCACAGCGCCACAAGAGACTCCGACTAACATGTGGCATCAGGTTTGATTAGGCATGTTATCAGACACAACGTACTAACCATCTGAGCTGACCAAACTGGAAGACCACGTTACCAGCACAACAGCACAAACCTTGGATGCAGCAGAGAAAATGTCTGCAATGATATTGTTGAATCAATCTGCTCAAAGAAGCTCTTACATTCTTCGGGAGCAGGTGGATCTGGAATCCAAAGTTCCATGCATTCAGAAGTAGGAATGCTCCAACTGTACCGCAAGATGCTCCTACTGTACCACTACCACTATACCGCAGGAGCTCAGTGATGAACTCCAGCCGAGCAAGCCATTGTCATTTAAAAAGAGACCTCTATGAGGAAATTAATTAGTGATTTCCCATGCACCTTGTTGGGGTTATCACAAGTCACAGTATTGAGTTTTGTATAGGCTGGCAGTTCTTTTTATTGTTGATCCATATCCCAGGTAAAGTACTTGTTTTCCTGCCGAGGTAAAGTACTTGTTTTCCTGCCGAGCTGCTGTACAGAATTTCATCATGAATGCTTGAATGCAAGAGATGAGTGACCATCTATGTGCAGTCAATTTTACTGTTATTGGCTGTATCATTGAATTCAACTTAATTTAATTCAATCATAATCCAGGTACATATTGTTTGGATTTCAGGTTAGAGGCATGTTTCAGTGCTCCCATGTCAATTGCGTTTTTTAGTGTATATTGACCAAGTTACTTTAGGCATTTGATATTAATAGGGGTAAAAACATTAAACTGTTGAATTTCATCCAGATTTTTGTGTCATATTTCCAATACGAAATGTCAGTTCACCTATAGGTTGAAGGTCCTTCCATTGTAAGTTTTCATCCTGATCTTTCTTTTCTCCAGGCATCCATTTCACTTTCTCTTGAGATGACTGATTACACCACTATCTTCTCAGTTAGAAAATTCCAGATCATTACCACACACTTGTGAAAATGTTCTTTACACCTTTCACTCTGGATCTTTAAAGTCTGTGATCTGAGGACCTCTCATGGGCAGGGAAGCTGGCTCCTGGGGTCACAACTATTAATTTGGAGACATTCACATTGCAAATCCTAGTCCCTTCATACTTTATAAACATTGTCTTTGACTACCTGGTGATCCAGACATCCTCAGCAGTGAACATCACATCTTTTGGACTGCTGAATCTCTGGTCTTCTAATTGAGCTGGCAACTGTTGAGGAAGGGCTACCTATTTTGCAGGTTATCAGGCCCTCCACACTAATGGTAACATCTTGGCTCAAGTTTTCAGATCTGTGAACTTTCATCAGAACACATCCATTTACACAAATCTTTCTGGCTGAAGATGAATGCACTCGAAAGATACAAAATCAGTTCAAGTTTCAAGAAGTAACATTTTTAAGATTTAATACAAAATATTGTCCACAAATTCTGCATACTCAAACTACAATCCTACATACTTCCAGGATTATTATAATCCATTCAACTTTGCAAACGTCACGGGGCAAGGAGGAGAAAGTAAGGACTGCAGATGCTGGAGATCAGAGTCGAAAAGTATAGTGATGGAAAAGTACAGCAGGCCAGGCAGTATACGAGGAGCTGAAGAATCAATATTTCGGGCAAAACCCCTTCATCAGGAATGTGGGGGAAAAGGGAGCTGAGAGATTAATTGGACGGCGGTGGGGCTGGAGGGGAGGTTGCTGGGAAGACGATAGGTGGATGCAGGTGAGGGGTGATTGTGATAGGTCAGTGGGGAGGGTGGAGTGGATAGGTGGGAAGGATGAAGGACAGGTCAAGAGGGTGGTGCAGAGTTGAAGGGTTCGATCTGGGATAGGGTCGGGGGGAGGAGGGATTTAGAAACTAGTGACGTTGATGTCAATGCTGTGTGGCGGAAGGGTCCCAAGGTGGAAGATAAGGCATTCGTCCCCCATTTGCCAAATGGTTTGGATTTGGCAGTGGAAAAGGCTCAGGGCTTGCATGTCCTTGGGGAGTGGGAGCGGGAGTTGAAGCAGTTGGCCACAGGGTGATGAGGTTGTTTGGTACCTGTGTCCCAGAGATGTTCCCTGAAATGCTCCGCAAGTTGACGTCCTGTCTCCCTGATGTACAGGCGACCACATCGAGAGCAACGGACACTGTAGATGTGTAGAAAAATCTCCGCCAGATGTGAAAAGATTATTTGGGGCCTTGAATGAAGGTGAAGGGAGAGGTGTTGTGCAGGTTTTACACCTTCTGCAGCGGCAAGGGAAGATGCTGAGAGAGGAGGGTGGGTTGGTGGGGGTAGTGGACCTGACAAGGTATTCACGGAGGGAATGGTCTCTGCAGAATGCAGATAGGGGTAGGGAGTGAAATATATCTCTGGTGGTGGGGTCTGATTGTAGGTGGAAATGGCAGAGGATAATGCGCTGTATCTGGAGATTAGTGGGGTGGAAGGTGAGGACCAGGGTGTTCTACCCTTAGAACATAGAATATAGAACATAGAACAATACAGCGCAGAACAGGTCCTTTGACCCTCCATATTGCACCGACCTGTGAACTATTCTCAGCTCGTCCCCCTACAGTATCCCATCATCATCCTTGTTGTGGTTGGAGGGGTGGGTTCAAGGGTGGAGGTTTGGGAAGTGAAGGAGATACACTGGAGGGCATTATTGATGATGTGGGAGGGGAAGTTGTGGACCTTGAAATTTCAGATCATCTGGGATTCCCTGGAGTGGAATTTCTCCTCCTGGGAGCAGATTCAGTGTCGGCAGAAGAATTGGGAGTAAGGGATCTCTTTTTTAAAGGAGAGGGGGTGGGAAGAGGTTTGGTCCATTGACCGTGGGAGTCAATGGGTTTGAAATAGATGTCTGTGTTCAGTCAGTCACCGGAGATGGAGTCGGAGAGGTCCAGAAAGGAGAGGGATGTGTCTGAGATGGTCCAGGTGAACTTAAGGGTGGAAGGTATTCATGAAGTTGATGAACTGTTCAACCTCCCCGTGAAGCGTGAGGTGGCACCAATATAGTCATTAATGTAGTGGAGGAAAAGGGGGGGGATGATGCCAGTGTAACTGTGAAAGATGGACTGTTTCACATATCCGACAAAGAGGCAGGCATAACTGGAGCTCATGCAGGTGCCCATGACTATCCCTTTGGTCTGAAGGAAGTGGGAGGATTCGAAGGAGAAGTTGTTGTGAATTAGGACCAGGTCAGTCAATTGAATGAGTGTCTCATTGGAGGGCGACTGGTTGATTCGGTGGGAGAAGAAGAAATGGAGGGTTTGGAGGCCTTTGCCATGACGGATGGACGTGTACATGGACTGGATGTCCATGATGAACATAAAGTGCTGGGGGCTGGGGAAACTAAAGTCATGGAGAAGGTGGGTGTCATGGGTGGTGTCCTGAGTGCATGTGGGGAGTTCCTGGATGACGGGGGTCAGGATGGTGTCGGGATATGAGGAGATAAGTTCATTGGGGCAGGATCAGGCGTGGACAATAGGTCAACTGGGGCAGTCAGGTTTGTGGATTTTGGGTAAGAAGTAGAACCAGGCAGTGTGGAGTTCTGGGACTATAAGGTTGGAGGATGTGGATGGAAGATCCCCAGAGGTAATAAGTTGTGGATGGTCTGGGAAATGATGATTTGGTGATGGGGGGTGAAGTCGTGGTTAAGGGCGCAGAAAGAGGAGGTGTCCGGGATTTGGCGCCTGGCTTCGGCAGTGCATAGGTTGGTGCACCAAACTACCACTGCACCACCCTCACCCCTTGTCCACTGGTTTAATGGTGAGATTAGAGTTGGAGCAGAGGGAGTGGAGGTCTGCGCTTTGTGAGGGTTAGAGGTTGGAGTGGGTAAGTGCGGTAGACAGGTTGAGGCTGTCAATTTCACGGTAGTAGCTGGAGATAAAGAGGTCAACGACAGGTAGCAGATCAGGATGGAGTGTCCAAGAGGATGGAGTATGTTGGAGGCGGGAGAAGGAGTCCTCGGTGGGTGGGTGGGAGGGAGTCACTGTTGAAAATGTAAGTGTGGAGGCAGAGGTGACAGAAGAAAAATTTAATATCGCAACATATATGGAATTTGTTGATCTGGGAGTGTAGTGGGATGAAGGTGCGACCTTTACTGAGGTCTGATCATTCATACTCAGTGAGGGGAGGTCTGGGGGCTGGTAAAAATCTGGCAGAGCAGGGAGCTGGGGTCTGGGGCCTGGTGTAGAGCTGGAGTTGGGGTGGAGACTGTCTCTGGAGTGGGGGCGATCATGTGATCATTGGTGACGCCATGGGTGACATCACCAGAGGAAGTGACGTAAGTGGCAGTGGTCAGGGGGAAGGAAGCAGTGCATTCGGTGGTATCTGGTGGGAAGTGGGGTGTGGGAAGGCGGAAGTGATGTTCTGGAGCGCGTTCATGGAAGTGATGTTTTTGATTGTGATGTTCTCGGCGCAAAGGCAGCAATTCTACACATTGAGAGATGCAGTGTACGTTCCACAGGAGTTAATTTGGGTCAGATAAGGCCTTTCAGTTGGAAATAGATTGAGGCTGTCAATAGGATTGGTTCGCAGTGCAAAAAGGAGGTCCTCCAAGCCAAAACTGACCACTTAACCAACATCACTAAAAAGGGAAAACTGAAAGACCTGTGGATGCTGGAAATTAGAAAGAAAAACAGAAATTGCTGGAAAATCTCAACAGTATCAGTTGACAGAAATCAGTTAATATTTTAGGTCTGGTGACCCTTCTTCAGAACTGAGTACGTTTAGTGATTGAGTGTATCCAAGGATACATCAAACTTTTTGAGCCGAAGTAAATCAAGAAATATTGAGATCAAGCAGGGAAATGGTATTAAGTTTGAAAGCCAGCCATATTATTGATTGGTAAAGAAGGGTCTTTGGCTCTATATACTGCTCCATTCCTTTTTTAAAATATTTTTAATCTTGTAAATTCTTTCCTGCATTATGTGGCAACATAACTTTAATTCTAAGGGTGCCGTGAAGATGGGTATACACCAGTGTCTTCAGCCATGCCATCAATGCATAGCTTTTGCTGCCCAGTAGCCTTCCTTAAGTTGCTTCAATGCAGTACTGGGGAGGCACTGCACAAGTGGAGATGTTGTCTTTCAGATGAAGTGCAAAAGTAAAGTCATGTCTGCTTTTGTAAATTTATTAAAAAGATCTCATGGAGCAGGGTAATCAGTAGTTGGCAGGAAATTTCATATGATTTTCTGGACAATCCTTCAACCAATATCACCTAATAAAAAAAGTTTGGTCAGTGAACACATTACTGTATGTGGAACCAGACTGTGCACAAATTGTTTTCTTATATTACAACAGTGTTTGCACACCTTTTGGCAAAATCCCACAGACTGGTTGGTCTTGTTCTCTCCTTTGTAACCTTTACTAACAGTGTCAACTACCAAACTGCTTTTGAAAATATCAACAATCACAAAATATTTGTCAAAGGTATGCTCAAATGCTTGTGCCTGATGGTCACAGTGTATGATTTAAATTAGAGCAAATAAGGATTATTAAATCATAATTTAGTTTGGAACACAATGAAAGATCAATTTGACTGGACCTAAATTATATAACTTGCTGAAAATAGTTAACTTGTTAGAAAATAGTTATCCTTCATGAAATAATATTTTTTAGGAAAATCGCAGGAAAACAAATTTCACTTTCAATTAAAATAGTGCCTGGTTAAATCTGACTGCATATCAATATGTTTACATGCGATAGCAAGTCTGCAGATCTTAGTTGTACTGCTAGCAACAAGCCTCCAATTTCTCATTCTGGATCAGTGGTGCTGGAAGAGCACAGCAATTCAGGCAGCATCTGACGAGCAGCAAAATCGACGTTTCGGGCAAAAGCCTTTCATCAGGAATAAAGCTTTATTCCTGATGAAGGGGTTTTGCCAGAAACGTCGATTTTGCTGCTCTTCGGATGCTGCCTGAACTGCTGTGCTCTTCCAGCACCACTGATCCAGAATCTGGTTTCCAGCATCTGCAGTCATTGTTTTTACCTCCAATTTCTCATGTCATGCAGTTGATCAGGATCCCACTGGAACAAGGACAAGCTGAGAAACAAGATGTATGCAACTACTGAGACAGTTGCATAAAGCTAAGGTAGCTTTAATTCTGCGAAAGATAATTTAATCATATTATGAACAAATGCTAACTAATTTTATATATAGCTTAATCAAGTGCAAAATCTGAGCCATCAGACTAGATGTTTAACAACAGGAACTCCGAAGATGTATAAAACTATTTGAGGATGCATGCGGGCTACTGATCTTAATCGATCAAACTAATGTCACCTCAATCATTTTTAAAAGACTATTTAAATTTAAGTTTTCTAATATATAAAAAAATAATATACATAACTATCTCCTTTGTGACAAATATTTGAGCAGGTAATAATTACAAATTGTCTGCAGGTACAACAGGTAATAAAGAAGGCAAATAGAATTTGGCCTCGGAGGGGGTCGTTATGGCCGATTGCTTGCCCTTCTTCTGTTACGTTCGAGCCCTGGTCTCCTGGAGAAGGAGCACGCTGTGTCTACCAATTCCCTTGAGCTGTTCAGGGAGCGGTGGGCGCCGCGGGGAATCGAGTGTCTTATTTCTCCCTTCAACTCTATTTTGATTTAATCCCTGCCCTCCCCTTCACTGTTTGATCACACACATTGCCCTTTGATGTGAAGGGCACTGCTTGTCACTGGCCACTCGGGTGTTTCCTTTCTTCCTAGGGGTGGAAACTGAATAAAGATTTGGACAACTGTTGTCTCTCACTGTGTCTCACACCTGTACACACACAACGTGGGTGCTGGGGAAAATATAAGCACTACCGCAGTTAAGCAGTAGTGTGGGGATAAAGTTTAAATAGGAAAAAAAGGGAAAAAAAAATTGTCCTTCATTGCTAAAGGGATTGAGTTTACAAGCAGCGAGATCATGTTGAGGCCACGCCTGGAGTCTGCGTGCAGTTTTGGTCTCCTTACTTGAGAAAGGATGTACTGGCACTGAAGGGGGTGCAGAGGAGGTTCACCAGGTTGATTTTGGAGTTGAGGGATTGGCTTATGAGGAGAGACTGAGTAGACTGGGATTATATTCATTGGAATTTAGAAGAATGAGGGAGATATAAAATTATTAAGGGAATAGATAAGATAGATGTAGAGAGGATGTTTCCACTGGCAGTGAAACTAGGACAAGAGGGCATAGCCTCAAGATTAGGGGGAGCAGATTTAGGACTGAATTGAGAAGGAACGTCTTCACCCAGAGGGCTGTGAATATATGGAATCCCCTGCTCAGGAAGTAGTTGATGCTCCTGGTTAGGTGGAGCGGTGGCCACAAAAAGATCAGCCACGATCTTATTGAATGGCGGAGCAGGCTTGAACAGCCAGATGGCCTACTCCTGCTCCTAGTTCTTATGTTCTTATATCACACTCACACAAAGCCTCTCTCATACACACACCCTTCCTCAGATACACACATACACACACACTCTCTCTCCCCCTCACATGCAAACCCATACAGGCACATATAAGTCTACGAGGTGAATTTGCTTTTGTAGGTACTTTCTATTTTGTTCAAAAAACACACAAACTGTAGGCAATCAGTCCATATGATATTTTATAAATTCCTACTTTGGAAATAGAACCAGTCTGACTCAAGGTTGGAATACAGACAGGCTCTAACCTGAGCTGGGATGTCACCTTTTTTTTAATCAAACCTTAAGATATCTCAGAAATGTGACTTGAAAGAAGTTCTGGGATTTACAAATTCATGAATTGAAACCTGCAACCCATTGTAAATGATTAAGACTTAACAGCAATGTAGGTTTGATTAATACATTGCATCAGTTGTGTGACACTTTGATCCTTTATTATAAATCCTGTCTCCTGTGATCTTGCCCCACTTGCTACCTGACAAAGAAGCTGCACTCCAAAAGCTTGTACTTCCAAATAGAGCTGTTGGACGATAACTGGTGTTGTGTAATTTTTAACTACATTTAGGTGAGCATTCTTATGGAGCAGCTTAGGAAAATGCACTGAACTTCAAGCCTCATTGATTCCAGGGTCAACACAAAAGTTAATGAATTAACCAAAGTCCCCAGTTTAGATGTCTGATGATATCAGGTCAACAGTCCTGGACTCGACAAGCACCACAATTTATTAGAAATAAGTAAATTCTGTTCACAAGTAAGCAGCTATGCATAATCAACACTTGGTTCGCCTAGATAAATTAATATTTTAAATCCCAGCACACACACACACATACACACAGATGTGGAGAATGAAACAAAATTGGCATGACAGGTCAACAAAAAAAAAACTAAGAGAATACGATTCAATGGCAACAATTTGTAGACTCCAATACGCTATACCCTTTTCTTCCCTAGAGCTTCTGTTAGCTGAAGTCATTCCTTCCAGATCCTCCGTTCAATGCCAAGGACACAGGAAACTTTCACATTCATTGTTCAGTTTCTCAGACACTGGTTAGAGGCAACAGTTTACAACAAAAGCTGGGAGACAATAACTAACTGCCTTCAGGCTCTGTTGCTTATTGAAAACAGATCTAGCTTCTTCCAATCTGCCACTGTATTGCTCACAAACTCAAAATGTATAGGGTTATTAGGCCGTATAGGGTTATTAGGCTGATGACCTTTGACATCCACAACTAATCACATTTATATGATCCAATTAGTGCCATATTGCTGACGGAAGTTCACCCTGCACACACTGCCGAGTGCTGTGCCATCTTATCTCACCTTCTCCACTGCTTGCAAAGCAGCAGAGGAAACACAATTCACAATGAGTTCCAATAACTTATTCTTAAGAGTAGAACAATCCCTTCCATAGTCTTTGGTTTTCAATTATTGCTTCTCCTATTTCATTCCAAAGTCAAAAATAAAAATAAAATGCTATAGTCTTTACAGCATCAATTGTAATGTTAAGAGCCTCAAATGGCAGTAGGGTTTGGAAGTGCATCCACAGGCCTTACCACTTTTATCGAATGGAAGCTCTGGAATCCACAACCAACCCTCTCCTACTTGGTTAAACATGTCAACTCCAGTACCCAAATTTACTACAAGGAAGGCCATTAAATTTCTCACATTGTCTCGTGTTTTTATAAAGAACTATTTCCATTTGTGTCCTTTAGGTGAGAAACGTGCTCATCAGCCATCAATAAAACACGTCAAATAAAACAAGTGAATTGTATCCTTGAAAAGGAAAACCACAAAAAAATGTGATTCTAAAAATGTGAAAAAGACTTTGAAGGAAGTTTTCAGTAATTTTGAACAGACAATGTTTTTTTCAGTATTCTCAGGAGTGAAACAAACAGAGTTAAAAGCTGTAATCGTAGATTTTTACAAAAACAATATTTTATGAAAAATTCAAAATGTATTTGAAACTAGGAATGCTATGGTTGATATTTACAGTAAATTTGAAGAAATATGTATGTTGCATTCTGGCCATCTTCAATCTGCTTACGAGGATGAGCAAATGTTGAGGATTATTTTCATAAAATGGAGGTTGCAAAGTCAATTAAATGTTCGAAGTGTATAATCCTTCTTGAAAGTGAAAATGACAAATGGTCAAAAGATTCTCCATAAAATCCAACAGCAGAAATGACATGAAAACAAAAGTTTTATTTTCATTTCCTATTTGTAATGTTGTGCTTATTTAGTATTTAAGCATTTGAACATGTTTTAAAAACAGTTTTAAAATATTTTCAAAATTGGGAGTTAGATGCAGCAATAAACGATGCTGGCATTTGTGACCCCAAGATAAATATTGATTAAGAACTTGATTAAACCTAAGTAGTTGATGGTAGTAAGACATCTTGTTTCTTTTTCAAAAATTTATAATAACATTGTATTTGTGAGAAATTAACCTTTAATTAACATTTTGTAAAAACCTTTAAAATATTGATAATCAAATGTACTTTTACATTTATATTGAGACAGATACATTTAAGAGTCTGATTTGACTTGATTTGATTGATTTAGTTTGGATTTTATTGTCACATGTATTCAAGTACAAATTACAGGAGCACAGTGAAAAGTGTATAACATCACCACAAAAGGCGCCACCTTCGGTACAAGTACCTAGGTACGGAATCTTAAGAATAAGGTAAAAAGAAAGCACAAAGTTAAAGTTAAACATTGTAGTACAGTGTGAACATAAAAAAAGATAAAAAGTTACACATTGCAGACCTTGTTAATTTTATGTAGAAAATGAAGAACCAAAGTAAAATATGTTGCTTCAATATCCACAAATACATCTTTATCTTATTTTTCATCACTATCGACATTTGAGTCAAAGCATTGTGGTGCGTACGGTATTGAATTTTTGCCTAAATTTCAATAATGCAACTCTTTGTTATTAAGATTGCTAACTCCGAAACCCAGCATTTTGAAAATTCAAGCCTATCTAAAATCAACTGTTGTTGGAAGATTGCCATGGAATACACAAATTATGATGTGATCTACAGCAATATAATGAATATTACAATCTACCTGCTTTTGCAATTCACACAAAAACTGCCTTGTCATTCTACAATGCCACTTGAATTAGTTAAATGACAGAACATAATGCTGCATTGTAGACATAAGACACATAGAAAAAAGTATTCTTAATGTTATGGACAGGGGAGAGATGATAGGATAGTTCCCCCTTTTTCCACTTCTTGACTAACTGGAGATAAATATGTTTAGAAGGAAAAGTATTTTAACAGCTTGAGTAACATGACTATTATGAAACAGCAATAATAGATTTTCTTATAAGCTTAAAAAAAAAGATAAATGTTCATTGCTCAACACCTGAATGAATTTGCAACACCATCTACCCTGAGAGCCACAGAGGAAAACGTTATTGCAAAAACAAATTCATAGTGGATGCTTAAACCAGCAAAGTTTTTCAGCTTAACCCCAGTCGAAGGGCAGTAAAATTGCTACCACAAAACTGGAATTGGTTTTCATATGGATAGGTCAAAGGTAGACAGATTTTCTGCCTTCTTATGAGTGATGATTGCTCTTTTTCCTCACTGTCTTAAAAATGGTCTTGGATATTGGCACACAACAGTTTCAATTTGGTTATTTCCACATCCATTATTTGGAATTTCATTCTGAAATGGAGAAGACTGCAAAGCCATTGTGATCCAATTTTGGCAATTATTTGTGAAAGGGCCAGTCACTAATCCAATAAGGAAAATCTGTTGTATTTAAATGCCTCCTCAATGATGTCTTCAAATTTTATTTGTATATCGATATCTGGTGTATAGTGCCAGGAAAAAGAAAATCCTCTGAATTCTGGACTCCATTTTATTTCAAAAGCAGAATGGGCACTCCTGAAATTACTTTCAAAAGTAGCATGTCCATTTTGAATTTATAATCCATAAATCATTTTGTTTTTATTGTGTGTATAACATTACACAATCCATTAAATCCATAAGCAATCCATAAGCATTTGAATCAGCATTTTGTCTGTTTTCACTATTCTTGTTCTTCATGCAGTACAGATAAAATCTGGGTTTATACCTAACTGTGTTATTTCTCCAAGATTAATAATTGACATATTAAATATTGATACCTCATTCTGATTTGAAATTTGTGAAGTATTGCACAGTGTTCTTTCATCTATGGAGGTGATTTAAAACCAACTCACTTACTGACTGGCAATTCAAATTAGTTTCAAGTTTTATCTGTTGGCACTTCCCTCTATTTTATATTAAAACGCTCTACTTAGTCCAAGACTGATTGGGATCTTCTATTAAATATGTGACAATATGAGTCCAGTAGTTTCCTAGTAATCAGATTATGTTTAAACTGGTGATCTGAATGAGAAACAATTTGTAGTTTTCCTGTCAAGTGAGGCTAGTGAGAATGAGGAGTTAGAGCAAGAAGGGCTCAAAGAGGTTCCAAATTGTTGTTTTCAATTTCCTTCATGCTTGTGAAGAGGAGATGTGTACCTCTGTGAATCACAGGAAGCATTTATTCCCTGCCTGTCAAAAACTTCCTCCTTTTACAATTGAGAAACTACTCTCTTGGATATCATTCAGTGTCTGGAAAGATTCTGACTGGTGTATGCCCAAGGGTTAAAATTTCCCAGCTTAAAGTTGTCAATATCAGTTTTGAATTTCACTTTGACTCTCACCTATCTGATTTTCTTTGGTGTTGAAATCAGGACTCAATCGCCAAGTTGATTTCTGTTCCCACACTATCCAGACTGGCATTCCATTTTAGTAAGGCTATCATCCAGCAGTGATTTATTAAGTATGTCATGCTTGATTGAAATGGCGATAAGATGGCAGTGGCTCAGGGTTCTGAGACCGGGGCTTGTCTACTCTGCCTGCTTTTCTTTTTGTTTCTCTCTTCTCATTTTGTTTCCTCTTCAATTTTATTTTGCAGACTTCTCAGTGAAGAGGTCAATTGTGGCAACAGCATCAATTGTAACAAGTAGGCCCAGCAGCACAGACCCAGGTAGTCCCAGCAACACGGACCCTAGTAGACCCAGCGGCGTACACCCAAGTAGGCCTAGCAGCGCGGACCCCAGTAGGCCCAGCAGCACACACACAGGTAGTCCCAGCAGCATGAACCCCAGTAGGCCCAGCAGCACAAACCCAGGTGGTCGCATCAGCGTGGACCCCAGTAGGCCCAGCAGCACAAAACCAAGTAGGCCCAGCAGCACAAAACCAGTAGGCCCAACAGCGCGGACCCCAGTAGGCTCAGCAGTGTGGACCAAAGTAGACCCAGCAGCATAGACCCAAGTAGGCCTAGCAGCGCAGACCCAAGTAGGCCCAGCAGCACAGACCCAAGTAGGCTCAGCAGCACAGACTTCAGTGGGCCCAGCAGCGCAGACCCAAGTAGGCCCAGCAGCACAGACCTCAGTAGGCCCAGCAGCACAGATCTCAGTGGGCCCAGCAGCGCAGACCCAAGTAGGCACAGCAGTACAGATCTCATTGGGCCCAGCAGCACAGACCCAAGTAGGCCCAGCAGCACAGATCTCAGTGGTGCCAGCAGCATAGACCCAAGTGGGGCCAGAAGCATAGACCTCAGTGGGCCCAGCAGTGCAGACCCAAGTAGAATCAGCAGCACAGAGCCAAGTAGGCCCGGCAGCGTGGACTCAAATAGGCCCAGCAGCACAGATCCAAGTAGCCCCAGCAGTGCAGACTGATGCAGTGGCTTCTGCATCAATGAAGCAGTCCTAGCCCTACTTCATGGTTGCTGCAGCAAAGGTGAATTTGGATTGCTGGCAGTTTCTGCTTCCAGAGCAGATTCACGGAGGTGGCAGCAGAGGTGGGTTTAGGCCCAGTACAAGTCATGACGACATCAGCAGTGGTTACATCAGTGAGGTAGGCCTGTAGTGGATCTATGGCAGTGACGAAGTCAAGTTTGGGTGGATTCGATACTTGGCAGCACCAGTAGTATCTGCATTGGCAAGGTCCAATGGGGACTCAGACTGGTGAAGGAATCATGGAGATGAGATACACCAAAGAGTGGCAACTTTATTTCCAGCTTTGTAGGGAAGGGGACTTATGCGAGGCCACAAAATCCATGGCCCATTACAAAGCACTTAACAATAAGGACTGTAATGTTAGACATTTACTTAATTTCTTCATTTTTCTGCGATTATAATATGTTTTAGTTTATTTTCTGTGTTTCAGATAGCACCACAGAGTGACAATACTATACAACACATTTCACTGTATTTTGTAACAAGATACATGTGGCAATAAATAAATCAAACAATTAACATGGAAGCATTTATCCCCACATCTATATTCCATCCTGCCGAACACTTTGTTCAATAACAATATTGAGTCACAGAATGATTACAGCATTGAAGGCAATAATTTGCCCTGTCTTCAACCAACTTTCTGCAAGTGTAATTCACTTAATGCCATCCCCCTGCCCTTTCCCTGCATCTTTTCACTTGAGATAATGATCCAATTCTATTTTGAAAGCTATAATTGAATCTTCTTCCACTGTTCTATCAGGTCGTGTTTTATGAAGGTGTAAAGGTGAACTGTACCTTTAAGAGAGCTGAAAGCTGGCACAGACTTAGACAAGTACAGAGAGTGCTGAAAGAAGTTAAAATGTAACATTTGACTGTGAAACCAATAGTGCAGATGAGTTACCATGATGCAAAAACAAATTCAAAGTCAGCCAATCTGTTTAAATTATGCCCCAAAATACAAAAATCCAATCAAATTTGATTTAAGCATTTTGATAATATTAAAACCAATGAAATGATCCAATGTTTTGGGGTATAAAACTGAACATTTTGAACAGTTCGGAGGAAACCTGCCAAGCCACCAACAAATACAGACTGCCAGCAGAACAACACTCTGAAAAATACCTGTCTATAAGAAGTTTGCACAACAGAACATTGAAAAGACGAGAGAGGAAAATCTGCAGAGGAAGATACAAAGAGAAGGTTCGACAGCTGACTGGTTTTGAAAGTTGATTTTTTTTTTGTAAATCTTAATTAAGATATTTTATCAGACTAGTATTGTCGAGTGGGAGGTAAAAGATAGGTTTAAGAGAAAGGAATTTAAATAGTTGTTGGTTTTAATATTTTCTGTTAAACTTGAAGAATAAAGTTGTGAAATTTTACTTTAAATAATGACCTTTGGGATAGTTCTTTGTCTCTTGAATTTCAATAGATTACAACTCAAGGTGAATCATTTCGATCTGGCTGGTTTAAATTAGCAGAGAAGTTTACCCTGTGTCATAACAAGTACATTCCAGCCTCAAACCATTCAGTGCATAAAATTGTTTTTTTTCCTGATCCTGCTATTAATTATTTTGCCATAAAGTATAAAGTGGTGCATTCTGCTTTTCAATCCATCACCAATGGGAAATGTTTCTTCTTATCTATTCTGTCTGCACATCCTCAGCATTCTCTATGATCCCCTATATCTCTGTCTTGCCTAATACTCACAGTGAGCATACCAATACAATTCAACTCTGTCATTTTGAATGTGAATAAATTGGTGACTATACTTATGAGTTCTTCTATTTACAAAGCTAGGCTGCTACTTATCATTGACTACTTGGAGGCCAGATTCACATGGCTGAGATGTTATTCAATCATTATTGATGAATATATCAATTACTGTTCTCACCATCTTCCTTTTGAGCATATAACTTTTAACCAAAATCCTCTGCTGGGGCAGTTTTACAAAGGTTTATTGGATTCATAGGCCTCCATTGGTACATATTATGATGAAAGATGTGTGACTTACACACACATATATATATATATATATAATTTATTTTGGAGTTTGGACTTTGAGCTAGTGGCAAGTGAGCTTTTATCTCTGTATATGCACAAGCTTTAATAATTAATACTGGATAATTAATAATTAATTCTGAATTCATGTTTTTCAACTAGGATGTGTCATAAAACAGGTGACTGGAGCTCTCTTGAAGTGATAATGTGCATTTGTTTATATTGTGAGAATTAATTAAGGAGAACAAACATCAAAAGGCATTAGCTTGAATCTGGGGTTTTGAAGAAACAAGATTTTTTTTGCGCCTAGTAAAATGTCTCGGATTAGACAGCTTTTGAGGCAGTTCACAAAGGCCTGGCTGACTTAACATGTGAAAAGAGATTTGTCTGGAGAAAAGACTTATTTCAGAATAATTAGAAAATAGGTTACCTCAATCAAAAGATTTTAGTTTGAAAATTCCAGGGCAGAAGTACTTTGTTAAATTGTAAAGTGTTTATTTGAAGCTAAAAAAGCTTAAGCTCCGGTGTGTGAAAAATTAAGGAAAGGGCATTCAGTTCTGAAGATAATGTATTGAAAAAAACACACAAATCTATAGATGAATTTTCTCTCTTTCATATTTTAATATTATAAAGGGATGGTGTTGGGATAGATGGGATTTTATTCTCTCATTCTTCTGCCTGTTTTTAAAACTTTAAATTAAATGCATATAGCTTGATTTGTTCTGTTTTACTTTCATTTATTTTATCTAATAACCTTCTGTTTTATTGTTAATACCAACATCCCACATTGAATGCTTGTGTTTCTGTGAAAGTCCAACACACTAAGTTAAAAGTTCAAAATCAAATTAAGCTGTGATCTATTAGAATGGATTTCTGTCATGACATCAGCTGGGATTATAACAGTGCACATTATTGGGACAACACATATGTTTTTACATTTTTGGTGACATGAAGTAGAAACATGAAAATATGAAGTAAGGAGGTTAATTTCCCAGTCAAGACTAAGAAATGAACTTAATCATTATTGCTTCTTACTTTGAGCCTCAACCTTCGAAGAACTTCCGGTGACTAACGTGAAATTACTTCCTTCACTTTAAACATAAGCTTATTAGTGTTATACCATTAGTTTAGTATTTCAGGGAACCCATGCAAACCTACATTACTCCAGAAGAATGTCTCATGTGCTGAAACACATTATCAAACAATGATCAAGACTCTGTCAACTTGTATTATCAGACAAATAAACAAGAAATAAGAATTCTTCAAGACAATGTTTTTTTACTATATGAATGTATTTGTGATTTTTCCTAATGCTCCAGTAATGTAGTATTTATTAGTGAGAATTTATCAAATGGGACAGGATACATAGATAGGCGATAATATCTTTCTTAAATGGCATTAATAAACTAAATGGGAATGTATCACAGTTCAGTAGTTTCTAAAGTCATTTTATAATACTGACTCAACGTTAATTAATTCACTTTCATAATTAGACATGGTTATCCATGAGCATATATTAATGACAAAAACAGAGGCTTCACAACCAAGCCCTGCCTCATACAATGATGGCCAAATTAGATTAGATTACATTACAGTGTGGAAACAGGCCCTTCGGCCCAACAAGTCCACACCGACCCGCCGAAGCGCAACCCACCCACACCCCTACATTTACCCCTTACCTAACACTACGGGGCAATTTAGCATGGCCAATTCACCTGACCTGCACATCTTTGGACTGTGGGAGGAAACCGGAGCACCCGGAGGAAACCCACGCAGACACGGGGAGAATGTGCAAACTCCACACAGTCAGTCGCCTGAGGCGGGAATTGAATCCGGGTCTCTGGCGCTGTGAGACAGCAGTGCTAACCACTGTGCCACCGTGCCGCCCACTGCATTGCACCTAAACATGTACATCCCTCCACCTCCCAGCTCCTCTCAGAGCCATACCTTTCTTGTGAAAGGAGGGAAAAAGAACCTTGATCAATAAGGGAAAAATGCCCTCTAAAAATTCCTCAGCTGGTTAAACCAGTTCTGGTGATCACACGAGGCAAGTCATAGAACCAGAGAGCTCTACAGCATGGTAACAGACCCTTCGGTCCAACTCATCCATGTCAACGAGATATCCTAAACTAATCCAATCCCATTTGCCAGAATTTGGTCCATATTTATCTAAATCCTTCCTATTCATATAATCATCCAGATGCCTTTTAAATGTTGTAATTGTACCAGGGTCCACCATTTCCTCTGGCAGCTCACTCCATACACACACCACCCTTTGCGTTAAAAAGTAAGGTTCCTTTTAAATCTTTCCCCCCTCACATTAAACCTATGCCCTGTAGTTTTGGATTCCGCAACACAGGGAACAAGACCTGAAAATTCACCTTCTCTATGCCCCCCATGATTTTATAAATTTTTATAAAGTCACCCCTCAGCCTCCGATGCTCCAGAGAAAACAGCCCCAGACAATTCAGCCTCTCCCTAACCCTCCAAACCCGGCAACATCCTGGTAAACCGTTGCTGAACTCTTTCGCGTTTTCAACATCCTGCCTATGGCAGGGAGACCAGAATACAACGCAGTATTCCATGAGGTCTAATTAATGTCTTGTACAACCCCAACATGACCTCCCTTTGTTATCTATAAAGAAGTGATGCAAAGACATATTTTCACAAACTTATGAAAACTCTGTGAATCTTAAGAAATGGTAATAGGAATTAGATGCAAATGTTCAATACCATTTATGACAGATATGATATTTGCTTGTAAGAGTAAGAGGAAAGTTCACCAAATTCACCAAAACAATTTGAACTCAGTATTGAGATCCAACAGACTTCATTTTATCCGTTTCAATGGCCTAAACCCACAATGACAGTCAAGGATATATTGAGAAAAGCTAATTGTCATCGAGAGTTAGATAATTACTGTATAGCTGTCAGGATATGAAGTTATTTAAATTCCCTGCTGTTTAATCTTTAACTTTAAATCAGGATGGTGCTATTGGTGGGAATTAACAACATTTTCTGCTGGACTGCTTTGACTGATAGGCATAAGTTAGAAAATTAAAACAAAAATCTAGTTGTTCAATTTTAATAAAGGTCTTTCTTGAAATTTTCATAACAGCTATTATGTTAATATGAATGTTTGGCTGAGCTTCAAATGCCACAATTGCTTCTGCAGGGAGATGTGAGTTCCTAGTTTGATTGATAGTCAAGAAAACCTATTAAAGTATTTACTGTAACTGACATGAATTTATATATAAAATTGATTGTTTTTACAGGATATTCACCACTTTGAAAGATTTGAAAGCTTTTCTTTGGGTTCTGTGAATATGATTTTTTTAAGTATTTCTCAATGAGAGCTAACTTAGTTTGTTTGAAATTTACAATTTCAACTCCACATTACTTGTGAAGTCTGCCAGCAGTGACTATTGGATGAGTGGCTTCTGAAGAGGCATGGAGAGTATGCGAGGTCATGGAAGGTAGACAGGACTTAAGGAGGTTTGAGGGAAGAGGGCCAGATAGTTCACAAGCTTTCAGGATAAACCTTCAAACCAGATCACACAGTGTTGCCTACCTGTGGCGAGCTACTCTTCCTGAGGTTGCTAGGTCTGACTCCATCCCACAACTAACTCAGTAAAAATCCCACAATTCAAGGTAATTTTTGCCATAGGTAGGGAGGTAGAGAAATTTCCCCAACTTAAGTGACCTACCTTTGTAAGCAAACCCAGGACTGGGATTTATGTCCCACTGAAAAACCAGTGCAGCACCCTCTTAAAAGTGTATAGAGGGTCAACATACAAATCAGACGGCAATGTGTTCTGGAGGTTCACTACTTTCTGAAGTCTGGAGTGGTTGAATTTGAATCCACCACCACAAGTGGTAAATATATAAATAAAGCTACTTAGAGTCATTGTCATAGAGATGTACAGCACAGAAACAGACCATTCTGTCCAACCCATCCATGCCAACCAGATATCCCAACCCAATCTAGTCCCACCAGCCAGCACCTGGCCCATATCCCTCCAAAACGTTTCTATTCATATACCCATCCAGATGTCTTTTAAATGTTGCAATTGTACCAGCCTCCACCACTTCCTCTGGCAGCTTATTCCATACATGTACCACCCGCTGTGTGAAAACGTTGCCACTTAGGTCTCTTTTATATCTTTCGCCTCTCGCCCTAAACCTAAGCTCTCTAGTTCTGGATTCCCCCAATCCAGGGAAAACACTTTGTCTATTTCTCCTATCCATGCCCCTCATGATTTTATGAACCTCTACAAGGTCACCCCTCAGCCTCTGACACTCCAGGGAAAACAGCCCTCGTCTATTCAAACTCTATCTATAGCTCAAAACCTCCAACCCTGGCAACATCCTTGTAAATCTTTTCTGAAGCCTTTTAAGTTTCACAACATCTTTCCAATAGGAAGGAGAGCAGACTTATCCAAACATTTAATAAGTTGCACAGCGCTAAACTCTATGGAGTGTTTTACATCAATTCCCTACAGAGTTCTCCTTGCTGGATTCAATCATTGGTTCTTTTCTCACCTAGGTGCAGCTGCTCTCTTAAGGTGATTGCTTCTCTTCTGATATTAATAGATGTTCTTTTTGACTGTGTTAAACCATTGAATATTCCAATGATGCTAGTCCATCCCCAGAATGCTCACATTATGTGGAAAATTGCTTGGAAAAATGCTTATTTTTCTTAGCATGTTCATGACAAATGTATAAAATTCCATTTCTTGGTTAGTGGCCTCCTGTGTTATTTCTCATTCAATTTCATCCTCAGCTCCAGAAGAGTAATGGGAGTAATTTTTCACCTTTATCATCTGGATAGTAATCTGGATGAGGAAATCAGATATTCATTATAAAATCTGACCAATTGTAATTCCCTATAAATTAATAGGTGAAAATGGGACAAATATTACAATTCAGAGGTGACCTATTTGTCCTCTGGTGAAGGTAAAAATCTACTCTACCATTTAATCAATTGAGTCATTCAGCAAAATGGTTAAAAGTAGGTAATTTGAATGACAGTCAACATCCAATTGTTGACTTGAAATATGAATCAAATTGCAGGATAAATTAAATCAACCAAGCTAAATAAAGCAGGTTGACAAATTTCATCCTGTACAAGGCGCTCTTTTGTCACAGGACTGAAATTTTAGTGAGATATATTACTGTGTGTTTAGTTATTTGCATGAATAATTTCCACAGAGATTCTCCTGAACTCCTGTCATGCTGTCAATAGAAGATTGACAAACTCTAATGAAACTTGCACCCCATGCAGTTTAATTAAAACCACAAAATTCTTTCTTGCTCAGTGAGTTTAGCCACTGAATTAGTGAGCCACACAAAGAAACAAGGTTAAAAAAACCTTGTCGGGAAATCTGAAATGCAAAACAGAAACTGCTGAAATTGTCTTAAAAGAATAGTCATATTAGACCCAGCACATTATCTCCACTCCTCCATCTACAGATGCTGCCAGACCTGTTGAGTTTCTCAAGCACTTTCTGCGTTTGGTTTTAAACAACAATGTTGCCTGCTTTGGTCTGTCACCTGTGCAGAATTATTGGATTTCAACTGAGTGAGTCGCAAGAATCTGACAATTGCTATTGTAAGTATTAGACAGTACTCCAAGTATTCTTTCTGTGGATTTCAGATGAGAGCCCCAATTAAGCTTGGCTTTGATACCCAATGGTTGATTCGTTCTAAGCAATCTCAGAATTGAATATAGGTAATTTAGAAGGCAGGATGGTTGCCTGTAGAACTTCTCCCCAGCAAAGGGACAAAGTTCCATGGAGCAGAAGGGCATAGGGTAAATTGATAGGTATTCTTTTGATAATTGCTGTTCTTACTGATTAATTAAATTGCAACTTGCACACTTGGAACTCTAGATCCTAACATCAGTGACTTTCAAGGTATAATTGGCATGAATTAATCCAACACACTTGGACATTCTACGAAGTTTTACCAATCTCTTGCCCTCACTTCCTTGGAAGATTGGCAGAAACTCAGCGCCAAAAGACATAAATGGCCATCGATGTCTCTGCAGAGCTTCTACCGAATATATGAAAAGTGATTAAGCAAAATTTGCAAATAAAAATGCTTTCATTGTTTTCAGTTTTCAGTTTTCATTGTTTTCAGTTCCTGGTGAATACCACTGCACATAAAACTGAATAGGATAGGAGAGCTGGCTGTTTTTCTGGGATTTTTCTGTAATGGAGTAATCCCATAGGAAACGTTACCGACTGTCCACGGTTTTATGAACTTCACTCGGAAAACAATAATACCCTGCACTGTGTCAACATGTAGTTAGGCCTTTTGGGGATTTGCACAAAGAAGAATAAGTTTGTTTTGCTTCGAAAGATTAGAAATCCATTGAGTTGTCAAGCCTTCTATTAATGGTGGGAGCTGTAGATTACAACCTGTCTTGATAACTGATAAGGGAATGATTAAACTCTGTACACAATAGCCAAAGGTTGTGTTCACATTTCCTTATCTTTGAAAAAAAACATAAATCAAAGCTGAAAACAAAAATGCTCAATGCACTAATTAGTCTTTGGGGTAAATCTGGCAGCCTCTTAAAATGACTGTGAAGATCACGATATGTAATTAACCCACATATGTCACTGCTGCTGTAGGCAGAGCACTAGGTTCGTGTGGTCTGCCCATTAAAATAATTGTAACATGCAACCCGAGGCTAAATGTACAGTTTGTGGCTATACAACTCAAGATACAGGCCAAGTTTAGGCAAGGCTAGTGCCACTTAAAGATTGCATGAAGTTCATAAAGGCATTCCGTCTGGAGCAAGTACTGAAAGTAGCTGGAGAAGACAATATGAACAGCAATAAAAGTAACTAAAGATGTAAAGGGTGATCAGACCACAGATTTCACTGCAGGAGGTGGAGGGGAGGAAGGATACTCTTAGTGTTCAAGGGTTCAAGAATCCCTCAGCCATCTATTGCAAATCTAGTGGCAACAGATAACGACTCTAATTACTGGAAAAATCACTTTATCACTTTTGCTTCTGTACACTGTGGTTTTTTGAAAGTCATCTGACTTCCCATAAAGAGGGGAAAAATAAAAATAAACTCTAATCTTGGAAATGAATGTATTGGTTTTACTGGCATTCCATATAAGATGTGTTGGCCCAGCTCATTCATGAGCAAGTTTTAGTGTTTTTTTCCCTTTGAGTCTCTGTGGCATGTTTTATAAATGCTACAAAATCAAGACAAAGAAAAGAAATCAGATGACAATCTGGCATCCACCTAGGCACCGAAGATGACAACAGCAAACTCAGTTCTGTCAAACCTATAGATCTCTCCTCACTAACATTGAGGAATTTAGTACCAAAATAAGACAGTCAGGTAACAGGCTAACATAGTCATATACACGTATCTGTACCTGAAAACGTCCCCGACACTATCATCACCATCCCTTTACTATGTCCAGTCCCACCAGCAGGGCAGACCCAACAGAGGTGATAAGACAGTTGTATACAATTGGAAGTGTGCTGTCAAAAGAGTGCTCAGCATTCAGAACAGTCATATCTCAAACTGAAAGCTGGCTTGATAGATCATATGTTGCTTTGTTTTGTTTTTTAACAAGATGAGCATTAGCATGCAATGTTCCAGATTTTATTTTAACAATAAAACCAAAGTTTATTAAACTAACAAAGTTAAGATAGAATAACACAATTGATTTAGATATAATACCATTTCAAGATTTTTAAATACAGAAATACAGTCCCAATAATCCCAAATTATTCCTTTACAGATGCAAAATAATCCTTCATATAGTAATCAAAAAGCACCCCTTGTGCAGTACACATACGAAAGAAAAAGTCTCATTTTAATACTTCAGTACACTTAAGGTAACTGTGACTTCACCTCCCAGTCTGGAAATTCTTCTTCCTTGAGATTATGCATGCTCAGCTTCAAATAACTTCTTTAGGGTTTTATCCCAAGCACTTCTGGTTTGGAAACCACTTTAATTTCTTACTGTAAGGTTGTCGAGTGTTAGGAAATGTAACTATCTTTTCGCTTTCTCTGGAGCACAGCTTATTATGTTCAGCTACTTTCAAGGGCTGTTATAGAAGTGCCCAAAACCGAAAGGATTCAATCTCTAAATTATGGATGTTCCCCTCAGCTTAACAAAAAAAAACTAGAAATTCCTAACAGAATTTGAAGACCTATTATTTGTCTTGCTTTGCCCTGAACCCAGTTAGTGTATACACAAACAAATTAGCTCTGAAGACTTGCACTCACAAACCATTTTAAAACTGAATAAGACAGGAGAGCTAGCTGTTTTTCTGGGAAGTTTCTGTAAAGGAGTAATCCCATAAGAAAACTTACTGATTGTCCACAGTTTAATGAACCTCTATGATCACTCAAAAGGCAATAATACACAATAATATGTCAACATGAAGTTAGGCCTTTTGGGGATTTGCACAAAGGAGAATAAGTTTGTTTTGTTTAGAAAGGCATAGAAATCCATTGACCTGTCATGCCTTCCATTAATGGTGGGAGCTGCAGATCACAGCCTAGCTACAGAAATACTTACAAGTTACTTGTTATCTTCAAACACAAAGAAAAAACAATATGTCATTAATTCAAAATCCAAAGTTAAAATAAATAATGCTAAGGTATATATGAGAGACAGAATCTACATGATGGAACCAACAAGAGGGAAAAATAAACTTGACCTTCTCTCACCAATATGGCTGCAGATGTCTCTGTTCATGAGAGTACTGTTAGGAGAGCCCAGCGTACAGTCCTACCTTCATATTGAGGATACACTTCAATTGTTCTTTGGAATTATCTGCCAGGTCAAGATGGGGCATCCAGAAGGCATGTAAACCACCAGCAGCAGAACACACAATCTGCAATCTCATGGCCTGGCAAATCTGCTACTCTGTCATTACCGAAAAGCCACAGAGTCAGCGCTGGTTTAATGAGGAGTTCAGGAGGGAATGATAGCAGCAACATAGGGTGAAGCTACAGGACAGGACTACTGGCAAAACAGAACAAGCAGCAAGTGTTGGACAGAGTTGACCAAGCCAGCTGTGTGCGACAAGGATTGAGCTGCGTCCATTGTTTTTTGTCATTTTCATAAATAACTTGAATGTGAGCATAGGAGGTATGGTTAGTATGTTTGCAGTTGACACTAAAATTGGAAGAGTAGTGGACAGCGAAGAAGGCTACCTCAGAGTACAATGGGATGTTAATCAGATGGGTCAATGGGCTAAGGAGTGGCAGATGGAGTGGTAAAGAGTGTTGCTGAACAAAGGGATCTTGGAATGGAGGTTCACAGTTCCTTGATAGTGGAGTCACAGAAGGTAGGATAGTGAAGAAGGCATTTGGTGTGCTTTCCTTTATTGGTCAGAGCATTGGGTATAGGAGTTGGGAGGTCATGTTGCGTCTATACAGGGTATTGGTTAGGCCACTTTTGGAATATTGTGTGCAGTTCTGGTTTCCCTCCTATTGGAAGGATGTTGTGAAACTTTAAAGGGTTCAGAAAATATTTACAAGGATGTTGCCAGAGTTGGAGGGTTTGAGGTATATGGAGAGGCTGAATAGGCTGGGGCTGTTATCCCTGGAGAGTCAAAGGTTGAGGGGTGACCTTATAGAGGTTTATAAATCATGAGGGGCATGGATAGGGTAAATAGACAAGGTCTTTTCCCTGGAGTGGTGGAGCCCAGACATAGAGGGCATAGGTTAGGGTTAGAAGGGAAAAATTTACAAGGGACCTGAGGGGCCACTTTTTCATGCATGTATGGAATGAGCTGCTAGAAGAAGTGGTGGGGGCTAGTACAATTACAACATTTAAAAGGCATCTGGATGGATATATGAATAGGAAGGGTTCAGAGGGATATGATCCAAGTGCTGGCAAATGGGACTAGATGAGGTTAAGATATCTGGTCAGCATGAATGAGTTGGACCGAAGAGTCTGTTTCTGTGCTGGACAGCTCTATGATTCTATGACTCTAATTATAAAGTCAATTGATCCGACCTGAGCTTTGCAGTCTTGCCATGTCCAAGTGCTGGAAAATTAAATAATTCAGTGGAGAATGTGCTTCAGTAAATAACCCCACCCTCAATGATGGGAGACCCTAGCTCATCAGTGCAAACGATCTTCAGCCAAAGTGCCAAGTTGATGATCCATTCCAGGCACACCCCCCCGCCCCCCCCCCCCCCACACACCCCAGTGGTCCCTAGCATCAGAGATGCAGTTCAGATTCGATTCACTCAATGCGATTTCAAGAATTGGCTGAAGTCACGGGATACTGAAATACTGAAGATCTGTATACTAGAACAATTCAAGCTTCAAACCAAGTTGCTCCAGTACAGCTACAACACTAGCATTTATGTGGCAATGAGGAATATTTCCATGGTACAAAATAAAAGCAGCAGAAATCCAACCCAGCCAAATACCACCCCTTCAATATACTCATGCTCATCAGAAAAATGATAGAGAGGGTCATCAACGGTTCTATCAAGCAGCACTTGCTTTGTGTCTTGGAAATCCTTCCCTGATAGCATTGTGGATTTACTTTCACCAAATGCACTGCAGTAATTCAAGAGGGTTAGCACTGCTGCCTCACAGCGCCAGAGACCTGGGTTCAATTCCTGCCTCGGGCGACTGACTGTGTGGAGTTTGCACATTCTCCCCGTGTCTGTGTGGGTTTCTTCCGGGTGCTCCGGTTTCCTCCCACAGTCTAAAAATGCGCAGGTTAGGTGAATTGGCCATGCTAAATTGACTGTAGTGTTAGGTGTAGGGGAATGGGTCTGGGTGGGTTGCACTTTGGCGGGTCAGAGTGGACTTATTGGGCCAAAGGGCCTGTTTCCACACTGTAAGTAATCAAATCTTATCTAGTCTAAAAAGAAGGCAACTCACCAGCACCGTCTCATGGACAACTAGGGTTGAGCAATAAATATTGCCTCTGTAAGCGGAGTCCACGTCATTTGAATGAAAAACAATTGTCACCAAGGCTGGTCCTTGTTTTCTAAAAACTATTCCTTTTTTCAAGGATACCATGGGTCCTTGGTTTTACATCAGAGGGGTTGTAAAACACTCCGGGCTCTGAAACGGTTGGTTTGCTACAGATATGAAAGAGCATTGGGAGGCCTCTTTGTTTATATGTAAACAGATGAGACATTAGGCCAAAGTTTATGTTGTAGGAGTGACCTGCATAGTGAAAGGGGAGTGATCAGTCCTAAAAGCTGAATTATTGTTGTTAAGTCAATTCAACAGTGGGCTGTGCAAACAGGTTGCTAGACTCTCTCTCCTTCTACCCTTCTAACTTCAACCTGGAAGCCTTTGTTTCATGTTTTGCTCTGTGATTAAGGGATTTGTTTATTCGGACTGTTGTGCATATTCAGAACAGCATAATTAAGTCTAGAACATAGAACATAGAACATAGAAAAATACAGCGCCTCGATGTTGCGCCGATCCAAACCCACCTAACCTACACTAGCCCACTATCCTCCATATGCCTATCCAATGCCCGTTTAAATGCCCATAAAGAGGGAGAGTCCACCACTGCTACTGGCAGGGCATTCCATGAACTCACAACTCACTGAGTAAAGAACCTACCCCTAACATCTGTCCTATACCAACCACCCCTTAATTTAAAGCTATGCCCCCTCGTAATAGCTGACTCCATACGTGGAAAAAGGTTCTCATGGTCAACCCTATCTAAACCCCTAATCATCTTGTACACCTCTATCAAGTCACCCCTAAACCTTCTTTTCTCCAATGAAAACAGCCCCAAGTGCCTCAGCCTTTCCTCATACGATCTTCATACCATACCAGGCAACATCCTGGTAAACCTCCTCTGCACCTGTTCCAGTGCCTCCACATCCTTTCTAGACCTGGAGCCAGTATTTCAGGAACACACTGGGCATTAAGAAAATGGGACTTGCTGTGAGTTAAGACATGGACAGTAGTTTTGGATGACCTCAAGTTTACATCACGTAGAATGTGAGAGATCCCCTAATCTGTGTTAGAATAGTCAACTCTAGAAGTAACAAAGACTTGAATGAGGGTTTCAGCAGCAGCTGAGATTACAAGGGAGGAATCAGCAATCCTGCTAAAGGCACAAATATGAGGTTGGAAGCTCAGTTTGGGATCAGTTGAGATGCCAAGGTTGCAAAAAGACGGTTTGATCTCCAATGGTTGTCAGAGAAAGGGATGGTTTCAGTAACTAGCAAATAAATTTCGAATGCATCATAAGCAATGACTTCCGCCTTCTCAATGGTAATCGGAGGACATTTCTGTACACTTAGTAGTGGGGTAAACTATCTGATAGTTTAGCAATGGTGATAGCTTTGAAACCGATGGTTGTGAGATGGAACTGGATGGCACCAGCTTACACGAGAAAACTAAAGGTGTTATATTAGATGGGATCACTGAGGGACAGCAAAGGAGACACAGGAGGATGCCATGGAAAGCTCCTTCAGGGACACCAAAGTTAAGAAGTCTAGAAACAGGTCACAGTCTCAGGAAATGGACTGAGATGAGGCAACATTTCTTCACTCAAAAGACAGTGGAATTCTCTAAAACAAAGGTCTATAGAGGCCAATTTATTGAATATATTCAATAAAGATGTTAAAAGTCCTTTTCAATATTAGAGACATCAAGGGATGTGAGGAGAAAGCAGGAATATAGCATTGAGACAGAAGATCAGCCATAATCATATAGAATGGTGGTGATTACTTCAACAAGAGTGGTAACTGTTGGAGTTTATCTAGTGGCATTGCAGTAAAGTTAACTTTTCACTGTATTTTACTGTATTATTGACTGTAAAATGCAAGTAACAATAAATCATTCAATTTGATCCAATTTTTTTTGTCAGTACCAAATTGTTCTGAAAGACTGTAGCAGTATAAGGCTGGCCTGTCTGGAGAGAGGGGAAAAGTGCAAAAAAGCAAGTCAAAACAATGAGATGCTGCATGTATCCAGGTAGGCCTACAATGAGTGAGTGCTCTGACAGGGAGCAAACAGCCTGGAGATGCAACCTGGTCCAGACCACAAGCATGTCCCTGAGCTCATTATGTCCCTGGGGCAACATTAAAGTGATTGTTGCCAGGGAGGTCTGAGATGCAACACTGAAGTGCAGAAATGTCCTGTAAGTGATTTGGAAACGTTGCATGTGGGTCCTGGCACATGTCAGATGCCAATGTCTGTGAATATTAGGTATGTGTAGCTGGTGCCGATGGAGCACACCCTGAGACGCTGTTGCCCAGTGTCCAGCATGGAGATTGTTGGCAATCTCAACATGGCAAACACCCACTCTTGATTTCATTTTGAGTTTCCCAATGCCCAACTTTTTGGGTGACTTCTTGCCCCATTTTGCTTCACATCTCACAAGAGTCCATGTCCCTCAGAACCCTTTACAACTCCGCCTATATCTCTTTCCTCATGCTCCTGCTCTTTTCTACCAGTATACCAACCAATAAACCTATTATTGTTATCAACCTGTTTGTAACTTCCTGCTGCTATTAGTAATGAGCTATGTGGACTTTCAGTCTGTTGGATTTTTTTTTCTGATTAACTGTTGTTAACTTTTAATGTGGAGAAATGTCTTTACCTCCAGATCTGCAGACTTTTGAGCATCGTACTGTTTTACTCTGAGGAGTAAGATTTGAATGTGTGCTGAAGCTATTGGCTCTTTAATACAAAATAGATTTGGGTTACAGAAAGGGCCAGATTGTAGCCCCAGCTCTTTAATCTTGATGCCTTCATGTAGTCCTCTGCTGGATTATGCCCAGATGGACACATTTGCTTCTCCTGTATATTTGGTGTGCTGCTTGCCCCTTGCATAAATCCTTCATGGTTCATTTTTTTTCCCCTCAGTTGGCAGTCAGTTTATACAGTTTTAGCTGTACAGCATATGTATCACATGAAAGGTAATATGTTATTTACGATGAATTTCTTTTTGCATGAACTGTTCACATCATTAAACTTCAGGCTTGCTCACAAATCTTGCCTATTTGCCATTGTCTTGTTGTCCTATAATTTCTTTCAAGGTCATTTTCACTCATTATTTAACATCAATAACTAGAGGGATGTGCTAGCCACAGGAAAATAGGGAAATGGGTTTTGTCATACTGTTCAATGTTCATTGATATCACAAGGGTGTGAAATTCAGAATTTTTTTATCACGATAATCTGCTCTTGCTTATTTAGGTCAGTTAATGCCTCATTAATGCATTTTAAGAGACATAGGGCTGAATTTTCGCTCCTTGATGTAGTGTGCGCTATTGCAAGAAAATTGTGAATAAAATCAATGCAATGGAAAGATCAGAATCTCAATGGCAAGAGACAATCTTACAGTTTTCCCTGCAAACCTTAAGTAGTGACTCAGGAATCTCACCATTGAGCATAGACTACCTTATTTCAATACATTTGTGTCACTTTAAAGCTACTACTTGTTTTGTTTATATGCCACTTCCAATTCTTATCCCCTTCATTATGAAATCACACAGAACAAATTCCCAATGTATAGGTCATCACCTCGAGGTTGCAGCTTCCAAGTGTTTGTCCTGGCTATCATCCAACTGCTTCTTCCCTCCTTGCTCTATCCTCTGCTGTCCTCCTTCATCTTTCACCCATACAAACTGGCACCAGCAAATCACCACCCACATTGCATTCTCAAACTTGTTAAAGGAACAATTCTTAAAGCACTTCAACATCTTAGCACCCTACTTTGGAGCTCATGAACACCTATGACATACATGATTCTGATCACTTTGCACACAGGGGCACATGCAAATCTGTGCAGGATTTGTCTACTGGCTTATAGCTTGTTTTCTTAATGCATACTTTCAGGATGCCAGCCTCAGTGACTTGCACTGCTTTGTAGTGCAGAGGGAAAGGCAGGAAGCTTGTCATGCTAGAGAGCACTAAACAGTGAAAGCACTGCACAGCCCTGCATTACATCAATGTCACACTGTGTGGCCTTTATGCAGAAAATACCTTGTATGTGTTTCAAGAAAGTCAACCTGGCTCGCTCCTTACTGGGTTGAATGGATCACAGTCACAGGATACCAACCAAGCCAGTTGAAGGATATGGCCATTGTGTGTGCATGTGTGTATGTGAGAGAAAAAAACACCTTGTGTTAATGCATGAGCAAGCAATCTGTTAAAATATGCCCAGTGAATGAGTAGGAAATGCAGACAGCAGGAAGACTAAGTAGCTGCAGAAGTTGATGTGGATGACTGCCTTTGAATACATATGATGCAACACTGAAAGTATGGACCTTGAGCTTTGGTGAGATCTGCATGCAGTGGCAGAGTTCAAGTGAGTGTGAGGTAGCAATGAAAAGGTGGTAGTCCCTGCACAGCTAAGTTGCATAATTAATGAGGTGAAGAGCAGAGGATTGTGCACAAAACCTGCTCCTACCCACGGTCGGCCAAGCACCATGAATTATATTCGGCAGCGCATTTTGACTGAAATGGAGAGGATTCCACCATTAGTTATGATTTTATACTGTAGGAAATAAAAGTGACTAATTTATGAATTTCACTGTCTTTCTCAGAGGGTGTTTAGTCTGGGATACAGTAGGAAAATGTAATGATAGAATAATTGTTTGATTTTTTTTTTAGTAGTGTAACAATACTGTCAGAAATACTGCCATTTGGATGCAGTGTTAAACTTATTTTATAAATTAAAAAGAACTATTATGAATTAAATAAATTATATGGTTCAATGTTCTCTCAAAAACTACCTACCTAGAACTCTAGTTTTATTAGCAGTCCTAAATCTTGTTCTATCTGAACATAATGAACAGAGCTTGGTGGTAAGTTCTGTCTTCATGACCTAGAAGTATAAGTGAATGTCAAGGTCTCATCCCCACCCACCAATATGTACCAATGTGGATGGGTAATTCATAACCTGGCAATCCCCATCACAGGCCGCAGCTCACTTATGCTGTTGACTTTTATACCTGTTTGTTGTGCTTCGCAGCTCAACCCTACTGCAAAACCTGAGAAACTGAGAAGTAGAGGTTTCAAAAGAAGGTGTTCAAAGGTATTCAGCCTCATTATGTTGTTTGAAGTACAATCAAAGGGATCTTTTGAAGCATATATTTCTTCTAAGAATTTTTCATAGTACAGTTATGCATCATTAATATGCCTCTTACGAAGTTCACTGGAATTTTGTTTCACAACCTGGCTAGCTATTTTGTGTTTATTTAAAAGGAAATTCTAGAGATCGTCTCAAGGCCATCAAAAATCTGGCAAACATAAACAGCAGAGGCCCTGGATAGAAAAGTAAATAACATTTGAGGAGGGCTTCCACCAAGATAACATCAGTCTAACGGGAGAGGAAATTTTCAATGTCATACTTTTCACATAAGACTTTGTTTTGTTCGGCCACATTTGGAATATTGTGAGCAATTCTGGTTGCCACACTAATGGGAAGGATGTAGGGGCTTTGGAGAAGGTGCAAAAGAGGTTTACTAGGATGTTGACTGATTTGAAATGTATTAGCTATAAAAGGTTGGTCAAACTGGGATTGTTGTCGCTAGAGCTTCAAAGGCTGACAGCAACCTGATAGAAGTAGTGGGCGGCACGGTGGCATAGCAGTTAGCACTGTTGCCTCACAGCGCCAGAGACCCGGGTTCAATTCCCGCCTCAGGCTGTGTGGAGTTTGCACGTTCTCCCCGTGTCTGCGTGGGTTTCCTCCGGGTACTCCGGTTTCCTCCCACAGTCCAAAGATGTGCAGGTCAGGTGAATTGGCCATGCTAAATTGCCCGTAGTGTTAGGTAAGGGGTAAAATGTAGGGGTATGGGTGGGTTGCACTTCGGCGGGTCGGTGTGGACTTGTTGGGCCGAAGGGCCTGTTTCCACACTGTAAGTAATCTAATCTAATGTAAGTAATCTAATCTAAAAAGTATATAAGATTATGATAGGCATGGATAGAGTCAATAGTCACAGACATTTTCTCAGAGTGGAAATGTTAAATACTAGGGGGGAATTGGTTTAAGGTGAGAGGAGTCGATAGTGTGGAAAAGCACAGCAGTTCAGGCAGCATCCTGCTCTTTGACAAAGGGTGATAGGTGTCTGAAATACATTACCAAGGGAGGTGGTAGAAGCAGGTAAGTTAGCAAAGTATAAGAGGCATTTAGACAGAACAGGCAGGGAAAGAAGAACAGGCATTTGGGATATGGGATTAGTTCGGAATTACATCATGATCAACATAGACATGGTGTGCCGAAGGGCCTGTTCCTGTTCTGTACTGTTCTATGTTCAATGTAAACCCAACTATGGTCATAAATATCTTTTTGATTTAATGGAGGAATACTTTAACTGAATGCCTTATATTCACAAAGAAGAGCGAGCTTAAAAATGCTACATTAAACAAAACACTTAATAAATGCTACTTCAACTTAATAAGTAAAAGCAAGAACAAAATATGTGGCCAAGATGATCTTTGTCATACACAAGAAAGCGAGTGCATGATGTAATTATGAGCATTGCCTGCTCTTTTGAACCATTTCCCCTATGGCATGTATATATATATGTCAACACAGACAACTATCAAATGCTAAGTGACAGCTTCAGAAAGAATTCATGCAGTCCCTAAGATGGTGGCAGACCACTTTGCTTTCAACCATCGCACATCTTACCTTGAAACATTAAAGAGTAATCCAGTACAAGATAGGAAAACATTGCACTATCATTAAATATGTCTCTTGGTGCCGACTTATTCAGGACATGTGAGAAATTATTTTGCAGCCGTAAATGTAGACTTACTTACAATTTCATGCTGTGGCATGGCCTAACTTCACTTGGTTGGCACAGACATATTACAAACATCCACGCATTCAACAAATGAACCTCAGCTTATCACAGGCATCCTTTCATTAGATTTCTTACTCTGATGGCAGGAATGGCTGACAACTTTGTTATGACTGGCATTTCAGATTATCTGAATTTGGCGCACTATGGTTTTACTGTACCTTATGTTGAAGTGCATAAAATATTCCAGTCATTTATCACCCATGAGAGAAAAAAAACCTCTAAAGCATACATCAAAGCAGAGTTCACAGTTCATGTGATTTGGATTTTGATTTAGAATGATATGCGTGTTGAAGAGATTAATTTATATTCTAGATGGACTTGGGGCACCCTGAGATCATTTTGATTTTGATCCTTTGAACTGTTTTTTTTTCTCTCTGCTTTCCAATCTTAATTAGGCAAGGTAGCATGAAAAGAATGCAAAAATAAACTCTGTGATTGCAAGCCACTTTCTCCCTGTTCCAAACTCCCTTGGATCTCCACCAAGGTCACTGCGCTCTGCACATCATTGCCAACAGGATATAGTTACCACTCTGTTTGCCTTGGAAATGTCCCTTGTGCTGATGTTCTCTGTTGGACAAGGCCTGGTGTAGTAGTGTTACATATGGAAGCAACGACTCAGTAAAGCTCTACTTGTTTTCAATCTGGCCCTTCAAACTTCTATCTTTGTAGATTTTGATCTTCGCTAAGAACTCGAGAAACTATGTTTCTCTTCATCTACCCCTTTAAGGCTCTCTCTCACATGTTCTAGTGCTGCAGCAGCACTCCTGCTGAATTGGACTGTGTCTGGTCTGAGTCCGGCACAAATGATGAAACCCGGATATGGACTTGCCTTGTATTTTGCACAGGTTGTGAGCAAAATAAGTCATCCTCGAAGCCTTTCAGATATTTTAAATCAAATCCTGTGAATGAAAGTCATTGAGTGGCCTTCAGAGCTAGATATTATAATCCAAAGACCTGGGATCTGACATGACTTGACTTTTTTATTGCCACTGAGCTGGTTTAAACAATTATTTATATCTGTTTCCTTTAACTGAACAGGTACAGAGCAGAAATGATAAGGAATTTCTGTCACTTCCATCATTGGCTGAAGTCACTTCAGGTAAGTTTACATTAGATTCCCTGCAGTGTGGAAACAGGCCCTTTGGCCCAACCAGTCCACACCGACCCTCCGAAGAGTAACCCACCCAGATCCATTTCCCTCTGACTTAATGCACCTAACACTGTGGGCAATTTAGTATGGCCAATTCACCTGATCTGCACATCTTTGGACTGTGGGAGGAAATCAGAGCACCCGGAGGAAACCCACGCAGACATGGGGAGAATGTGCAAGTTCCACACGGACAGTCGCCCCAAAGCTGGAATCAAACCTGGGACCCTGGTGTTGTGAGGCAGCAGTGCTAACCACTGAGCCCATAGTAGGAGAATTCTTGTGGAAATTCCCTGCACATATGATGTTACATTTTCTTGTTTAACTGAACATTTCTCTATGTCGATGATTATTCCTGTAAGTGCAGTCACACTGTTAATGAAGAGTAATGTGACGTTAAAGTAAGGTTATGGCATTTAGCAGCATTGCACATGGGTTGGTAAAAAATCCTTGTTACTACATTTAGCTTATTCTTGTGATCCCTTAGAGTTCAAAGAATGGAAGAGAAAACAGTCAATTAGAATGTTAGTAAGTTATGTTTATTAAAATTAACATATAACTGCAACAATATGCTTTAACAAGCTGCACTTGTTTTATTTTTAAAAGTTCAAGACCTGCAAAATTTGCAAAAAACTACTAAACCTGAACCAATGTCCTACGTTGTCAAGGATTAAATTGGGGAGGACATATTACACTAAGTATTGTTTGGGTTGTTGGATTTATAAAGTTATTGAGTGTTTTGGATGAGTTTTTAAAAGGTTTTTATAGGGCAGATACAGAAATTTTTTTAACGTTTTGGGATGAAGGATAAGGAATACATATCATTAAAATCAAGGCCAGGCCATTCAGGAGAGAAATCAAGGAAAAGTCTTCATCCAAAGGAATTGTGGAACTAATTCCCACACACAAAAATCATAGATGCTTCCTCAATTAATAATTTTCAAAACATTGAATTATATAGTATAGACATAGACCCATTGGTACAACTCATCCATGCCGAATAGATATCCCAAACTTGACTAGTCCTAATTGCCTGCATTTGGTCCATATTGTTCTAAACATATCCTATTCATACACATGTTCAATTTTTTTTTTAAATGTTGTAATTGTACCCATCTCTACCACTTCCTCGGGCAGTTTATTCCACAGATACAACACCCTCATAGAATCCCTATAGTGTGGAAACAGGCCATTTGCTTCATCGGGTCCACACTGATCCTTTGAAGAACATACCACCCAGACCCACCCCATAACCCTGCATTTCCCATTGTTCATCCAGCTAGACTGTAAATCCCTGACACTACAGACAATATAGCATGGCCAATCCACCTAAACTGCACATCTTGGGGCTGTGGGATGAAAATGGAGCACCCAGAGGAAACCCACCACAGGCATGAGGAGAATGTTTAAACTCCAGACAGGGAGTCAACTTTGGGTGGAATCGAACTTGAGTCCCTGGTGCTGTGAGGAAACAGTGCTAAGTACTGATCTACTCTGCGTTTGTGTGAAAAAATTGCCCTCCAGGTTCCTTTTAAATCTGATCTGTCTCACCTTAAACCTATGGCCTCTAGTTGTGGGCTCCCCTACACTGGAAAAAGACCTTGGCTATTCTTCTTATCAATACCTCTTGTCATTTTATAAACCTCTACATCACCACCCCTCAGCCTCCGATAGTCTAAGGGTAAAAAGTCCCAGCCTATCCAGTCTCTCATTATAACTCAAACAGTCTAGTCGCAGTAACATTCCTGTAAACATTTTTGTATGCTTTCTAGTTTAACAGTGTCTTACATGTAGCTGGCCAACCGGAGATGTACGCAGTATTCCAAGAGTCCCAACTTCTATACTCATGCTCTGAGCAAAACCCTTTTCACCATCCTGTCTACATGCCACACCGCTTTCAAGAAACTATGAACCTGCACCCATAGGTCCTTCTGTTCAGCAACATTCCCCAGGGCTCCACCATTACCTGTGTCAGTTCTGCCCGAGTTTGCCTTATCAAAATACAACACCTGGCATTTATCTAAATTAAACGCCATCTGCCACTTCTCAGCCCAATGGCCCATGTGATCAAGATCATTTTCTTCACCGTCCACTATACCACCAATTTCAGTGTCATTTGCAAACTTACTAACTATACTTCCTATATTCTCATCCAAATCATTGATATAAATGACAAACAACAGTCAAACCAGAACTGGCACACCACTGGTCAGGGATCTGCGTGAGCCCAGTTGTCTGTACCTGACATATAACTCCTTCTTTTTCCTGACCAGAGCCTCAATATTCAATGTTCCCCATACCTTCCAGCCTTGCCTTTCACATTAGCAGGAGCATACTGTCTCTGAACTCTTGTTTTCTATTTTTGAAAGCCTCCTATTTGCCAGATGTCCCTTTACCTATGAACAGCCTCCCGTAATCAACTTTTGAAAGTTCCTGTCTAATACCATCAAAATTGGCTTTACTCCAATTTAGAATTTTAACTTTCAGACCAGGTCTGTCCTTTTCCACAACTATTTTAGAACTAGTCCTAAAGTGCTCCCCTACTAATACCTCAGTCACACACCCCGCTTTATTTCCCCAGAGGTTGGGTTTTGCACCTTCTCTGCTAAGTATGTCCACATAAAGAATAAGAACATTTTCTTGAACACACTTAACAAATTCTTCCCTATCCAAGCCCTTTACAGTCCCAGACTATGTTTGGAAAGTTAAAATCCCTTACTGTTATTATTATTCTTACAGTTTTATTCTTATTATTATTCTCAACCCTATTATTCTTACAGTTATCTGAGATCTCCCTACATATTTGCTCCTCAATTTCCTGCTGATTATTAGGAGGCCTACTATACAATCCCATCAAGGTGGTCATCCCTTTCTTATTTCTCAGTTTCATCCATATAACTTCATTGGATGATCCATCAGGAATATCCTCTCTAAGTGCTGTCCCTAATCAAAAACGCCATACCCCCTCCTCTCTTTCCTCCCTTTCCATCCTTCCTATAACATCTATACTGAGAACATTAAGCTGCGAGTGCCGCCCCTCCCTCAGCCATGTTTCTGTAATAGCCATGATATCTCATTCTCTATTCTCAACCATGCCTTAAGTTCATCTACCTTACCTGTCAGGCCTCTTGCATTGAAATAAATGCAGTTTAGTTCATCAGTTTCATCTCATTTTCTACTGTGTTCTTGCCTGATTTGACTATTTAACCTGTTCCCCTTAACTACTGCAACAGCCTGTATTGTCTTTATTTCCTCACTAGTGCTTAGGATCCCAGCACTTGCCCGCATCCTAATAGATCCTCCCGAGTAGCACAAGCAAATCTCACAGCTGGGATATTGGGTTCCCTCCAGATCACTTACAACCTGCCCCTGTTGTAAAGGTCACTTCTGCCCCAGAAGAGATCCCGATGACCCAAAGCTTTGAGTAATCCAGAGATTACTAATCTTGAGGCCCCGAATTTTAACCTCCTTTCTAATTTCCTGTATTCTCTTCATAGAAACTCATTCCTTCCTCTGCCTATATCATTGGTACCAATGTGTATAATGACCTCCATCTGTTCATTCACCCCCTTAAGAATTTGATATAGCCTCTCCAAGACATCCTTGACCCTGGCACCAGGGACTAGATTAGAGTGGTGCTGGAAAAGCACAGCAGTTCAGGCAGCATCTGAGGAGCAGGAAAATCGACGTTTCGGGCAAAAGCCCTTCATCAGGAATAGAAGCAGAGTGCCCGCAGGGTGGAGAGACCAGGGAGGCAACACTCCATTCAGACATCACACTCATGGCCACGGAAATGCCTATCTATGCCCTCTTCACAATCCCTTTCACAATCCTTTCACAGTTACCTTACACAATCATTCACTTGAACCTTGATATACCCCGCTTTACAGCAGAGTCAGTCATTGTGCCAAAGACTTGACTGCCATTGCTATCCCCTATCAGCAGTTTCCAAAACTGTACACTTATTTGAGAGGTAGGTATGCACTGGAGACTCTTGGACTACCTGCCTACTTCCTGACAGTCACCCATCCACATGACTGTACCTGCGGTTTGACCACATCCCTGAATCTACTATCCATCACACTTTCTTGCCCCTTGAAAGTCCTCAGTGCCTCCAACTGCCTCTCTGACTGATCCATGTGATCTGATAGAAGCTGTAGCCAAACATACTTCCTGCAATCATAGTTACTAGGGACAGTCAATTGCTCCCTGATCTCCCAGAAATGACAGGAAGAGCATACCATCCAGTGAAAGCCACCTCTGTCACTTTAACAATTTTAAGTCTGAATACATTATATTTTGTTCATCAAAGTCACAAAGCATATGGAGTCACATATGATGGGTTGATACAGTTAGGAGAAAGTGAGGACTGCAGATGCTGGAGATTAGTGGCAAGAGTGTGGTGCTGAAAAAGCACAGCAGGTCTGGCAGCATCTGAGGAGCAGGAAAATCTCTTTGCCTGAAAACATCGATTCCAGCACCACATTCTCAACTCTGACACAGTTAGGATATAGATCTTATTAAATTGAGAACAGGTTTGAGGGAGCAATTGGCCAAGTTCTTCTTTCAATGTTCTCCATATGCTATTACCTTACAAATTGTGCCACAATATCTGAAGAAGAACTGCTGTGTGAAGACAGCTGCTTGTGATATGCATTTTATTTTAATCTAAAAGCTGAGATATGGCAAAATAAAAGAAGCCTTGTAATTGAATTAAATTTATCAAATTAATTAAATGGTTTCTTGAACTCCAGTAGTCCATTTGATTGTGCTATTAAGCTCTTTTTTTTGTTAATTTGAAAATCTCACCACAAGCTAAGCAGTCTGTGGCAAATGACTGCCAATGCTTTGCAATCAAATGTATTTGCGTAGTAGGAATATGTTGGAAGCGGTATTTGCATACAGAAACTGTATACAAGGGAAAGCAATTGCAATTATCAAATTTAATGTAATTGCAGTATTTGTGGCTAGAGAATATTGCCATCAATCCTCTATCCTAGGTCTAAAAGGCCTGTTTAGTTTACGCTGGTAAAGGATCAACCACAAGTAAATTTTAACAGGAATAAGCTTTTATCTTAACAAAATGTACTTTACTGCATGATAGTAATTGTTTACAAGTTATGATAGCTTGTTGGCCAGAGGTTGTAGTGGAATGGTAGTGTCTCTACTGTTATGGACCAGACCAGACCTTACAAAATATTTTAAGAAAATAGCCTAGACCCTAACTTTTGATTATTTTAAAGGCAAATGTAAAGTGCTGTGTTCCAGACACAATTTGACAGGTCAAACTACTCAGTGTTAATCAAAACACAATTTATTCAAACACTGTACGGAACAATCTCAACTATCCAAACATCAATTATCTGAATTTTGGATTATTCAAATAAGATCTCAAGGTCCCGTAAAAGTGACATTAGGCAACTCAGCGTTCCGCTATCAGTTAAATGACATTATGGTGTGTATTGCCAGATAACTGTGGCATGTTCGGATAACCGGCACTCATAAATTGCCACTTGTTTATGATCAGATCAGTTATCCAAAAGATCAGTTATCTAAACAAAATATTCCCCGCCCATCTCGTTCAGATAATCAAGGTTGTTTATTGTTAAAATATAACAAAAAGAAGAACTTAGAATAATCTAACTTTATTGAACAACTTAACAGAACAATAGATACAATAACTATTACTAATTAACTGTTCCAATACAGTAACATTCCATAAACACACCCATTAGCAAAAAAGCAAATTCAGAAATCAGTTAATTTTCACATGCAATGCCTGCAGTAGGAAGGCAAATCCCAGCTTCTACCTGTAACCGAGGGAGCGGGAAGAAAATAACTTCTACTTCCTCAAAACTCCAGCAGCCTCCAACTCCAGACTCTAACAATAATTGGTTAAAGCTAAACCTAAAAAACTACAAACAACTAGAAATCCTATTCTATGAGAGCTGGCCACACCCATCCAGGCTGCTTCTATTGGTTCCAACTTTGAAAAAAAAACCAAGGCCTCACAAGCTGTTTATGTTACCACAGACTGCTCAGCACCTCTTATTCAATCTCTCTCTTAAAAGAAACCAGGACAAAATACACCTCTTAAAGCTATAGCATCATCACACTACTTCTGAGCCAGAAGGCTTGTGCTCAAATCTGACCTGCTCCAGCTGTGTGACATAATATATCTGAATTGGTTGGTCAAATTATCTGTATTAGCTGGTTGGGGGTCTTGATGTGCAGTCATAGAATCCATACCTCAGGTCAGAAAGTCCAGTTCTAAATTCCACTTGCTCCGAATCTTTGTCTAAATAGGTCGATTAAAACAAACATAATAGCTCTTTGCATGTTGTTCCTAAGACAGGAATGACAGATATGACCATTCTGAGTTCTATAATTCTCCACCCAAGACTAAATGATAACATCAGATTGATCAATGTTTAGAGTCATAGAGTCACAGAGATGTACAGCATGGAAACAGACCCTTCGGTCCAACTCGTCAATGCTGACCAGATATCCTAACCTAATCTAGTCCCATTTGCCAGCACTTGGCCCTTGTCCCTCTAAAACCTTCCTATCATATACCCATCCAGAAGCCTTATAAATGTTGTAATTGTACCAGCCTCTACCATTTCCCCAGCTGCTCACTCCATACACGTACCACCATCTGCGTGAAAAAGCTGCCCCTTAGGTCCCTTTTATATCTTTCTCCTCTCACCCTAAACCTAAGTCCTCCAGTTCTAGACTCCTCCACCCCACAGAAAAGACTTTGTTTATTTTTTAAAATTTTATTTTATTAAAGTGTACAAAATACAAAACCAAAACTGGACAATAAGCAACAGTTTTCGAGGAGAAAGTGAGGACTGCAGATGCTGGAGATCAGAGCTGAAAATGTGTTGCTGGAAAAGCGCAGATGCTGCCTGACCTGCTGTGCTTTTCCAGCAACACATTTTCAGCAATAAGCAACAGTTGGCAAGAAACAGGGGGCAGCGAGGCCACACCCAAACCCCACCGTACAATCAGTTTGCAGGGAAATGAGGACGAACCTCAATCCCACCTTATTTTACTAAAAAGGAAACACCAACACAAATTTATACAAAACAGTCCAATCAACCTAACAATAAAACAGTGCATTAAACACAGACATCCCTGGCAACCCAGCAAATGATCCGCCCCTCCCACTTAGCCCATGCCACGCCTCATCCAGTTCTCGGTCTGCCCTGACACAGCTTCCAGCCACCTCAAGGGAAGTCCGTCACATTCTCCCCCCTGCCTGGGACAGTGGTGATCAGGACGGCCTAACCACCTTCCGACTTCCCTGACTGCCCCTCTGTGCCTTACGGCCACCGCTAGAACAGTCCATCCTGGTACCTTCCCAGGGGTCAGTGTTTAATGCCATCTCCAACATCAACCCTTTAGGAATCATTATCCTATACAACAGTAACTAGATATAGCTCATACATTTTTTAAAAAGATATGAAATTTCTATTGATTTGAATTGTGCAGGACACCTTATTTTGCACATTCATTATCTCTTGTTACTCATAGACCATGGTTACTAAACAGCATGGCATTGAGCAGACGTAGGATTCCAGTATAATTAAAAGATTGAGCAGAATATTCCAACCCAGGGAAATCCAATTGACAATCTGCTCACTGAATCACACTGGCAGTTAAATCAAGGGCGTTCCATTATTAGTTCCTATAGGTTGTCTAACAGAAATTGCAATAGAAAGAGCAAATAGTTAGTCCAAAGGTGTTCCATTTTTAGTGAATCCATTGTATCTTCTGCTCAATTAGCTTATTCTTCAATACCTGACTCATTAATTTAACATTGATTTTAAATTGATTTTTATATTGCATCTATTTGGGCGGCACGGTGGCACAGTGGTTAGCACTGCTGCCTCACAGCGCCAGAGACCCGAGTTCATTTCCCGCCTCAGTCGACTGACTGTGTGGAGTTTGCACGTTCTCCCCGTGTCTGCGTGGGTTTCCTCCGGGTCCTCCGGTTTCCTCCCACAGTCCAAAGATGTGCAGATCAGGTGAATTGGCCATGCTAAATTGCCCGTAGTGTTAGGTTAGGGGTATGGGTGAGTTACGCTTCAGCGGGTCGGTGCGGACTTGTTGGGCTGAAGGGCCTGTTTCCACACTGTAATGTAATCTAATCTAATCTATTTCAATTTACTGTGACTCATTCGTGTTTTAATTGCTTTGGGATTATTCACTGATGTTCCCTTATAAGCCAAGCTATTTGGTAGTTAAGCCTTCATTGGGTTTCAGTGTTGGTCTTCACAAGTTAATTGACTTACTGTTCTGCAAATAGGTTTAATCTTTTTGCGTAGAAATTCACTTTCGTTAGAAAGAGTTTAGGCTCAGATTCTGTAAAGCCAGCCTCATAAGGAAGTATATCTGATTGACTTATTCTAAGGAGAAAAAGAAATTATATAGGTAATTGAAAACAGTTTTTAATTCAGTTGATGGAATTTATTGCAGATAAGTAAAATAAAAGTCTGCAAGTTTAGAGTGGTTGGAGATCATATGATAAAACCACTATGAATACCTCCAACCTGTCAGCCAAACCTAACTGCATTGTTCCATTCTGGAGTAAAGATATTAAGACTTTGGAAAGGGCAGAATACAGATTCTGTAATGTACAACTTGGTACGAAGAAGAATAAATGATATTGATGTTGACTGAATTACAACTTATTTCTTCACTGGCTGACCTAAAGGTTTAGAAGTAGCAAGTTATCATTCAGGGACTGATGTCAGGATAGCATTGATGCTCTAAATACTCGATGATAACCTGGAACATGTTGCTATCCTTTAAATTTGCAGTGGTTGGAACTTCTAGCCTGTGAATTTCCCAACCGCAGGAAAAAAAAAGCTAAAGCATAGGAGGCATTGTGACTGTGTATGCCTCCAGGTGTAAACTTCCATTGGACTTGGGACTGACAGAGTATTGTAAGCTCAGTACATTGAAACAAAGGCAGGTTGTCTTGCCTGCATAACAGATGCTTTGGATGTGACCTGAAACTGCAAAGAGGGAGCAATTATTAAGGTATATTTCTGTCCTTTATATAGGGACTGAGCGGTTCTTGTACCAACAGACAGTTTCCAGATTGTGAACAGGTTCTGTTCTGGAGTCCATTCGCAAGACAATTTGCATGCATGTTAGAACACGATGAAGGTCATATAAAGGAGTCATTTGTAAGAACAGGAAATGTTCATATGTTAGGTCTTTAAAATTGTACACACACACACATACATAAATAAAATAAAGAACCACAGAGGTGAAAAATCTGAAACAAAATGAAAAATCGCTGAAGAAACTCAGCAGGTCTGGCAGCATCTGTAGAGAGGAAGCAGAGTTAACATTTCGGATTCAGTGTCCCTTCCTCAGACTGATGGTTCAGAAGTGAAGGTTTGTATATGTGCTGAAGACAGGGGGTCATGC
>NC_057741.1:14795931-14832188 GCF_004010195.1 Chiloscyllium plagiosum
AGGTGGGAGTGTGTGTGACTGGATAGCCGGAGTTGGAACCCAGAGAGAAACAACAGCACTTAGAAAGACAAAGGGATGGATGATAGTAAGCCGAGGAGAAAGAAAAACTGATCTGAGGAACCATCAGTGGGGGGATATGGGTTGGCTGTGACGAAGGCAGCCCATGTAATGACAAGGCCTACGATGTGGGGGTGAGTAAAGGACATCGAAGGTATTCAGGTTCTAAAATTATTGAATTCAATGTTGAGTCCTGAAGGCTGCAGGGTCCCTCAGTGGTGTAGAAACCATCAGGACTGGTTTGATAAAAGTGACCCAGAACTTGAACAGTACATCTATAAGAAAAGGACAGACTTCTGTAACAGACAGAATGATATCCATTGCAAGGCCAAAAGAAGGATCAATGCCAAAGCTAAGACTGCTGTCCAGAAGACTGTACGTAGGCTCAAAAACAAATGGTGGACTGATAAGGTCTTGGAAATCCAGCATCTAGCAGATGCTGGTGACACAGAGCTTTTTTTAGTGCCACCAAAGCAGTATACAGTCTTGCCATGGTCTAAACTCCTGCACACGAAAGATGGATAAAAACTGTTCAAGGACCACGAGGCAATAAACACCTACTGGAAAAAGCATTTCCAAGAACTCCTCAACTGTAATACCAATGTTAACTTGGAAATCATCAACCAAATCCCTCAGAGATCCGTGCAAGGTGACATGGGAGAATCACGCCCCCTACCATCCCCCCAACCCCCACAACCCCCATTGTGACTAAAGTGCAAGATGCCATAAAAAACAACAAGGCTGCTGGTCTTGCTGGGATTCCAGCAGAGATTTGAAAGGAGGGTGGTCCACAGCTTCATGAACACATCCTTGCTTTGTTCTTGACGACTTGGCTCAAAGAAGAACTCTCCTTGAAGCTCAGGGATGCTCTGATTTTGACCATTTTCAAAAAGGTGACAGAGTTGACTATGGGAATTACAGAGGCATCTCCCTTCTGTCAACCACTGGCAAAGTACTTGCAGGAATCCTTGCGAATTGACTTCTACTGTTATCTAAGGGAATACTCCCTGAATTGCAGTACGGCTTTCGCCCATTCAGAGGAACAACAGACATGATCATCACAGCATATCAATCACAAGAAAAATGTCAGGAATAGAAACAACCGCTTTACATGGCCTTCATCGACCCAACCAAGACCATTCACACAGCTGCTACGCTCTCTGGTGGATTCTGTCACAATGCAGCTGCCCTAATAGGTTCATCAGGATGCTGAGGCTGCTGCATGGTGACATGCCTGTGACAGTGCTTAGCAACTGTTGATAGGAGTCTGAGGCAGGGGTCAAGTAGGGCTACATCATCACATCCATCTGTTCACCATCTTCATTACCACCATTCTTCAACTCACTGGCCAAAACCTGCCCGAGAAATTCAAAACATTTACTGTATGGATGGCAGGCTGTTCAACCTTAACAGGTTCAAGGCCGAGGCAAGGTCTCCATCACCTCCATCCAGGAGCTTCAATATGCTGACAACAATGCCATCGCAGCACACTCTGTGGAAGATCGGCTTTGCCTGGGCCTTACCCTTAAAAAGACTCTAATACTCCATCAACCACCACCCAACAATCCATCCATCCCTCCTACAATAGAGGTTAACAACCATCCCCCTGAAAATGTAATCACTTTTCATATCTTAACAGCCTTCTCTCCTCCAAGACCAATATTAATGCAGGAATACAATATCATCTAGGCTGTGCCAGTGGAATCTATGCCTAACTGAGCAGAAGGGTGTTTGAAGACCACAACTTCTAGGCCCAGACTAAACTTCTGGTCTACAAAACCATTGTCTTTCCACACTGTTATACTGAGCTGAAATGTGGACTATCTGCAGTAGACACTTTAAAGCGCTGGAATATTACCACTAGAGATCTCTACAAAAATTTCTGCAGATCACCTGGGAAGACAAATGGGTTAACACCAGCATCTTGGAAGAGGCCAACATAGCAAGCATCATCACCACCATAATTCAGCAGCAACTCCGATGGACCAGCCATCTCATCCAAATGCCCAACTCATGCCTGCCAAGACAGGTCAGGCACTCCCAGCTGAAGGAAGGTCAGCATGCATCTGGTAGCCAAAAGAAATGCTTCAAAGATAACATCCAGACCAACTTCAAAAAATTCCATATCAACATCAACAACTGGGATGGTTGCAAATTGGAATCACTGAAGCAACGTCATCCAGCAGGGAGTAATACACCATGAAAATGATCTCTGCCATACTGCTGAACGGAAACACTCTTGCACGAGGAGAGACAGAATAGCAGGAAGGCCCATCCACCACCACCATTATCACCCACAAGTGCCCACACTGTAATCAAATCCATGCATCCTGAATTGAACACTTCAGCCATCTGAACACTCACAGAAGACGCCCTTATAGAGGACAATTATAGTCAACCTGAGTGCCTCTGATGTTGATCCTGACTGAAATTTATTCTGTGCCTAATTGGCTGAATCATACCATAAATTAGGCGAAGTATCATTTTGGTAATTTTCATGAAGGGGTTCTCTCTGTGAGACCTAGTGGGGGTTTTGCCATGGCATCATCCCAAAGTCACATCATTACCTGTACAACACACCGCTACGGCAGTGTGCTTGTGGTATTCTCCCAAATTCTCGTATATTCTGGCATCACCAGTACTCACATCATCATTACTTGGAGGTGTCGGTGTTGGACGGGGAGGTGGACAGACTTAAAAATCACACAACTCCAGGTTATAGTCCAACAGGTTTATTTGGAAGCACTAGCTTTTGAAGCACTGCTCCTTCATCAGGATCCTTCATTCCAAGTAAGTCTGTTGGACTATGATCTGGTGTGTGATTTTTAACATTATCGTGTGCTTGGACAATTACTAGCAGTCTGGAGTTTTTCCTACAAGGTTTGTGTTATTTACCCACACATGGAAGACAAGGGATAATTTGTGTCCCATTTTGTAGACAAGGACCTGGAAATTCTGGTGGGTGGAGTAGTACAGAGGTTGCCTTCCTCCTATTGATTGTCCTTTAAAGGACCTCACCTCGTTCAAAACAGAAGCCTTTCCCCCATAGAATGAAACATTTACTTGCCCATTTTGAGTATGGTGTCAACCATTTTCAGCTCCATTGTGCATATAATTCCAGCACGATGGAAGGAAACAGCAGTCACATTTCATGGAATGAGTCTCATTCTCAGCCTCTTATCATTAGTGAACATCCAAAAGTATACAATCCCTTCTAGGTAGCCTTGCCAATCAACCGCATTGGTTTTGAATTTCCCTATGTTCTCACCCAATCTATCTATCTAACTCTTCATATTGCCACTTTTCCCACTTCACAACAGTTCCAGGCATATTGAGTCCACATGTTAGATGTAGTCATGCACTTCTCTTGCATTGAAGCCAGGATGTGCAAGTTGTTGACGACTTCTCAGCAGACATTATCCATTCCTTCCCATGCTGCATCATCCTCCTGCCTTACATATCATCGTGCACCTTCACATTAATTTTTATCTCCTCTGCATTCTGATGCTGGTCATCTCATACACACTTTCCCAACTTTCTCACCAATGCCCACCTCATGCAGTACCTGGGAAGATTCTGCCCAACAGAATGTCTAGTAATTATCTCATTGCTATTTGTCTGACTTCACTGTGAGCGAATTGGCTGTCACATTTTCTACATTACAACGAATGCAATTTTAAAATATATTTAGTTGTCTGTAAAGCACTTAAGGCATTTATGGAAATGAATATTTATTAATTCCTGCATTTTTTTAGACAACTTCCAACAAACTTCAGTTAAGAAAGGACTAGAGGTGACAGATGGTACATGTCCACATGACCACATTTATATCAATCTGTGACATTCCACAGCTTTATGGCACTGTTTAATCACAAGGGCTTTCATTTCTGGCCCAGCATTTCCAATGAACTAAAGTTAAATTAAAAATTTCATTGCAGTTTGGGAAATACAAACTGAAGCATTTCAGTGTGAGGAAGGAAATAAAATATATAAGGAACATAGTGGCCAATTAAATTCATTATGGGAAAGAAAGATTAAGAGGTGACATTTACATTCTCTAAATGGTGTTGGAAGAGCTAATTGTATTAAAAGCATTCTAAGGGTGTTAGTGTACTGAGAATGCTTTTAATATCATCATTACCTCTTCCAAACAATTTATAAAATGTTCAATCATTGCAAAGTAACAGTCAAAAAGACCAAAACCAATATCTAATTAAATAAACAAAGCAGGAGAGTATGTGTTGTGAGAAGTCATCTTTAATCAGGAAGTAATCAGCAATGAGGATAAAGGGGAACCTGTATATGTGGTGTGTTGGGATTGAAAAAAAAGTTATCATGTCAAAAGTTATTATACAAAATATGAATTCATGGATCAGGTGGTAATGTTTCAGCATGAAGAAAAGGATTGAATAGTTAACAGGAAACAAGAGCAGGAATGAATAAATAATTTCTAGGTTGGCCTCCCGTAACCAGTGCTGGAACCTCAATGATTTACAATCTTTATTAATGACATTAATGAAGGTTCCAATGGTTGCTAAGTTTGTTGAGGGTACAAAAATTGGTAAGGCCGTCAGTTGTAAAGAGAAACCTGAGGAGTCTGCAAAAGGGTGTGGATAGCTTAAATGAGTGAACAAAATATTGTTGGATGGAGTATAATACAGGAAAAGATGAACCTGTCAACTTTGGCAGGAACTTGAGAAAGAGGTAATGGTAGACAGTTCACATAACCCTATAGTACAGATGTATCTGGGTATCTCGATATGTGAATTACAAAACATTATTCAGCAGATAAAACAAGTGATTAGGAAGGCAAATTGAATATTGTTTTTTCTTGCAAAGGAAAAGGTATATCAACTGACAGATGTGTTCCCTCCCAGTTGGAGAACACTTCAGCGGTCCAGGACATTTGACCTTGGACCTTTAAATTAGATTAGTTACAGTGTGGAAACAGGCCCTTCGGCCCAACAAGTCCACACCGACCCGCCGAAGCACAACCCACCCAGACCCATTCCCCTACATTTACCCCTTCACCTAACACTATGGGCAATTTAGCATGGCCAATTTACCTAACCTGCACATTTTTGGACTGTGGGAGGAAACCGGAGCACCCAGAGGAAACCCACGCAGACACGGGGAGAATGTGCAAACTCCACACAGTCAGTAACCTGAGGCGGGAATTGAACTCGGGTCTCTAGCGCTGTGAGGCAGCAGTGCCAACCACTGTGCCACCGTGCCGCTCACACTGTGCCACCGTGCCGCCCATCCTCCAGGGTGGACTTCGGGACAGACAACAACGCAAAGTGGGCGAGCAGAGGCTGATAGCCAAGTTCAGTACCCATGGGGATGGCCTCAACCAGGACCTTGGGTTCATTTTACAGTACAGGTGACCCCACTATACACACACACACACTCATGCAGACACTCTCTCATACACAAACTCTCTCTCATACGCTCACACCTACACTTTCACACTCACACACGCACCCTCTCACAGACTTATACCCCTTTACACTCACTCACACACATACACATACACATACTTTCTCACAGACACCCATACTGCACCCACCCATACTTTCTACAGACACCCATACTGCACCCACGCCCCCCCACCCCCCCACACACACACACACACCCACATGCGCACACACACGTAAGTTTGTGGGGTGAATTTGTACTGACAGATTTACAGTTTATTTTGCTCAATAACTGCATGAATCCATGTAAGATTCTGTAAATTCCTTTTTTAGATTAGAATCAGTCTGAACACTGGGGCACAGAGACCCTCACATAGCGCACCTCACACCTTCAATGAATTATCTGGGTCAACGTGGCACCTATTGGTAAAGTTCACTTGAGAATGTAACTTTAAGAAAGTTCTGGGATTTACATATGAAAGAACTGAAACCAACATGCCCATTCTAAAAGATGAGAGACTTAACAAACAATCCAGTTCTTTTTTCAATATATAATTTCAGTAACATCACACTGTAAAAATTTGCTATAAATTCTGTATCCTATGATCTTATAATCCACAACCACTTGATGAAGGAGCAGTGCTCCAAAAGCTAGTATTTTCAAATAAACCTGTTGGACTATAATCAGGTCTTGTGTGATTTTTAACTTTGTCCAACCCAGTCCAACACCAGCACCTCCAAATAATAAAAATCGGAATGTTTTGTTGCCTTGTACAGGGAATGGTACTAATATTTACAAAATCAAAACCAATGCCTAATTAAATAGAAAAAAAAACACAGCAGAGTACATGTTGGAAGAACTGATCTTTAAATATGCAGTAAAAAGTAATATGGATAAAGAGTAACCTGGAGATATGATGTATTTGGATACAGAGTAACTGGAATATTTAGGGTGTAGGTTTGCTCGCTGAGCTGTAGGTTTGATATCCAGTCGTTTCATTACCTGGCTAGGTAACATCAGCAGTGGCGACCTCCAAGTGAAGAGAAGCTGTTGTCTCCTGCTTTCTCTTTATATGCTTGTCCTGGATGGGGTTCCTGGGGTTTGTGGTGATGTCATTTCCTGTTTGTTTTCTGAGGGGTTGATAGATGGTATCTAGATCTATGTGTTTGTTTATGGCATTTATGGTGACTGGGACAACACATCTGTCCTGGGACAGGCTAAGCAAAGACATGGTAGAGAATTCCTAGAGGCCTGGCACTCAACCACAACGCCATAAACAAACACATAGATCTAGATACCACCTATCAACCCCTCAGAAAATGAACAGGAAATGACATCACCACAACCCCTAGGAACTCCATCTAGGACAAACATATAAATAGAAAGGAGGAGAGAACAGCTTCGCTTCACTTGGAGGTCGCCACTGATGATGTTACCTAGCCAGGCAATGAAATGTTTGGATATCAAACCTACAGCTCAGCGAGCAAACCTACACCCTAAACCTCAACCTGAGCTACAAACCTTCACAAACCATGCAACTGGAATATTGTGTATGGTTTTATTCTCCTTACATAATAAAGTATATAATTTCATTAGAATGAGTCCTGGGAGATTCATTTGATTGATTTATAGGATGAAAGGATTATCTTATGAAAACAGTTAAAAATCATTCAACACCATGTTTATTTGAAAGCACGAGTTTTCAGAGCGCTGATCCTTCATCAGGTGGTTGTGCTTATGAGGTTGGACAGATTTGGCCTGTACTCGTTGGAGTTTCGAAGAATGGTAGGTGATCTTATTGATGCATATGTGATCCTGAGGGGTTGACAGGGTGATCACTGAAAGGATATAGGACAGACTAGAACTAGGGAATCCTGTTTAAATATAAGCAATCTCTCTCTGAAATACAGGTAAAGTCATTGAATATTTCAAGGCTGAGTTGAATACATTCTTGATTGAGAGGGAACTCAAATGGTACAAAGGCTAGCTAGCAAACTAGTGTTAAGGCCACAATCAGATAAGTTTTATCTTATCAAATGGCACAAAAGGGCACAAATGGCCTCCTCCAATATGTTCATGACTTGGACAATGCTCAGATTAGGTCATATCTTGTATGCTGTGTTCATGATGCAGATGCCAATCTAGTAGGGAGAACACATTGACTGTGTTAGCAATCTTGTCTATGAAGTGATTATTATAGGTTTTGTTCTCAGTCCAGTGACAAGAGCATAGATTGCTATTTTAGCGTATCGATCGAGTGTTTCGTACTGTTGAGGCCTTAAACCATGGCCCCGTTTGACATGTCAAATGTTATAAAAGATTTCATGGACTTTCCAAAGATTAATAGATAAGGTGTCCTAACTAGCAGTTATCCAGAAACCAGCACTGCCAAAAACAATTAACCTGGCAATTTATCATCGCTGTTTGTGAGAGGTCATAGACATGCCACTTTTGAAAACCTTAATTGCACCCTGCTGACTGTGAAGTATGTAGGAATGTCCCAAGGATGCAAAAGCTTGGTTAAGTAAATGCAAGTTACTAGATTCTACTTGAATCTTAGAAACAATACAATGAAGAACACCAAAACTGATTCAAGGGATTGGAGGCCTGGACTATGAAAATATAGAGGAGCTTGAAGTTCTTAACTGTACTTATACATGAGGCAAGACCATCTGGGTATTAGAACAAGATCTATCAGCATCCATGAAGTTGTATGCCAGAATGAGAACATTCAAAGCAAGGTGGAGGTGGATGGGGGGGGCGGGGGGAGACATTTTGGTGGGGAGTAAAATAAAATGCTACTTAGGTCATTTTGAATTTATAATAGATTTGCTTATAGGAACTTGGGAACAAGCAATTCAGCCCCTCAAGCCTGTTCCACCATTTAAAAGATCATGGCTGATCTGTGACCTAACCCCATAGACCTGCCTATGTCCCATATCCCTGAATATCTTTGTTAAACAAAACATTACCTACCTCAGATTAAAAATGAATAACAGATGTAGCATCCACTGCTATTTGTGGAAGAGAGTTCCAAACAGCTACCATTCTGTGTGTACCAATGTTTCCTAACATTTCTCCTGAGCTGTCTGGATCTAATTCTCACACTATGCCCAGAGATCTAGAACTAGCGCTAATGTGTGAAATGTCTAAATCGAAAGTCTAAGTTGTTGATTGGCTGAACCATTACACATTCCGCACTCAAAATCTACAAGAAAAAAGTTCTGTATTTTGTCTCAGATGTCTTTCAAATCTACTGCTCAAAATTGGCTTATCAATTCAAAATTATTCATTAATGTCAGTGTGCTTCAGTTTGCCACTATATTATGAAATTTTATTCAATTTTTATGTTTGAATTTTAATACAACAGACCGGGAAAGGTGATCTGAGGGTCACCTGACTTCTTTGTGGCTTGAAACCACGTCCCTGGTTTGCTTTCAAGAGCAAACAGAAAGATGTTAAATTGATGCTTTTCCTTGAAACTAATCCAAAGGAATGTGGTCAAACTGAATGGGTTATTCAAACAGAAAGACCTAAACTGTATCAAAACATCAAATTGTTAAATGACAACGCAGGATGATTAGAACTGACATGCATAGAACATGGCACTGGAGAAAGCACAGTGGGTCAGGTAGCACTCGCTGAGCAAGTGAGTCAACATTTCGGGCATTGTCCTTCTTCAGAGCTGGAGAAGGTGTTATGCCTAAAATGTCAACTACCTTGCTCCTTGGATGTTAACTGACCTGCTGTGCTTTTTTCAATGCCACATTCTATCAAGTCTGGCTCTCGAGTATCTGCAGTCCTCACTTTCTCCTAGAATTGAAATGCACGCCACCCTTTGTTAAAGAAAAAGATACTTTAAATTTATGGAAGTCACATGGTGAAAAAACAATTTTGTTGTCTGTCTTAAAGTGAGCAAGAATCTGTACAACAGCCAGAGAGTTCAGTAGAAGACCACTAAATTAACTGCAAGAGGAGATAATGGTTCTGGAAAAGCACAGCAGGTCATTCAGCATCCAAGGAGCAGGAGAATCAACATTTTGAGCATAAGCTGTCCATCAAGGATGAGGCTTGTGGGCCGGGGGACTGACAGAAAAATGGGAGGAGGTTGGGGCTAGGGAGAAGGTAGCTGGGAATGTGATTGGTAGATGAAGGTGGAGGGGGATGGTGATAGGTCGGAGAGGAGGGTGGAGCAGATAGGTGAGAAGAAAGGAAGATCGAGAGGTAGGACCGGTCAAGGGAGCGGTGCTGAGTTGGAGGCTTGGGATGGGGATAAGTTTGGGGAGGCGAAATTAGGAAACTGGTGAAATCCATATTGATCTCGTATGGTTGCAGCGTCCCAAGGCAGAAGGTAAGGCCTTCTTCCTATAGATGTCAGGTGGTAAGGGTTTGGTGATGGAGGAGGCCCAGGACCTGCATGCCCTTGGTGCACTGGGACGGGAGTTGAAGCATTCAGCCACGGGGTGGTGGAGTTGGTTGGTACGAGTATCCCAAAGATGTTCTCTGAAATGATTTGCAAGTTGGCGTCCTGTCTCCTCAATGTAGAGGAGACCACATCGTGTTCAACAAATACAGTAGATAACGTAAGTGGAAGTACAGATAAATTTCTGTTGGATGTGAAAACATCCTTTGGGGCCTTGGAAAGAGGTGAGGGAGGTGTGGGTGCAGGTTTCTCACTTCCTGCGATGGCAAGGGAAAGTGCCGGGATGGGGAGTGGGCTGGTGGAGAGGAGGGGGGTGGACAAGGATCTGACGAGGGAGTCTCAAAGGGAACGGTCCCTCCAAAATGCTGATAGGGGTGCAGAGGGAAATATATCTCTGGTGGTGGGGTCTGATGTAGGTGGCAGAAGTGGCAGAGGATGATGTGATGTATCCAGAGGTTGGTGGGGTGGAAGGAGTGGACTGGGGGTTCTGTCCCTGTTGCGATTGGAGGGGTGAGATTCAAGGGCAGAGGTGCGGGAAGTGGAGGAGATGCACTGGAGGGAAAATTGCGATTTTTGAAGAAAGAGGCCATCAGGGATATTCTATGGTGGAAATGGTCCTCCTGGGAGCAGATGCAGTGGAGGCAGAGGAATTGGAATAAGGGATAGCATTTTTACAGGAAGTAGGGTGGGAGGAGGTGCTTGTCCAGGTAGCTGTGAGAGTTGGTGGGTTTGGAGTAAATATCCATTTTTAGTCAGTCACCGGAGATGGAGATGGAGAGGTCCAGGAAGGGGAAGGAGGTGTCCGAGATAGTCCAGGTGAACTTGAGGTCAGAGTGGAAGGTGTTTCCCACTCCTCCGCCCTTGAACCCCACTCGTCCAATCATGTGTTATAGTAATGTCACTGGACTCATTATCCAGATGCTTTGGGAAATGTAGATTCAAATTCCACCATGGTAGCTGATGGGAGTTGTTTTCAATTAATAATTCTGGAATCAAAATCTAGCCTTGATAATAGGGAACATGAGACCAATGTTGATTGTTGCAAAATACCATCTGGTTCACTAATGCCCACAAGGGAAGGAATTCTGTTGTCCTTACCTGGTCTGCCTACATGAGACTCCAGAACCAAAAGGACGCGGTTTGCTCTCAACTATCCTCTGAAATGACCTGAGCAAACCATTGAGTTCAAGACTAATTAGGAATGGGCCACAAATTGCTCATGGCACCCACAACCCATGAAACAATTTTTTAAAATGTCATCCAAGCTTCAAAGACAATGGCTTGTAAAAGATCCTCACAGAGAGAAGGATCCCTTCCAACCTGTTCAAATTCCAAGTTTACCTGAGGGTCAATCTCCTGGAAATATAGGTCACACAAGACTGCCAAGAAAGGCACTGTGATCATGGTACACTTCAGTCAACTTTACCTTCATCAATATCTAATCGTTATATGTCTGAGACTCTATGTGAAACAGGTGAGTAAAATGTGTTATTTTCAGGATATGGTGCAGTGAGTAATGTAAAACTTACAAAGGCTTGCTTCTGGAATTATTTAATTGTGAAAACAGTCAGAGCAGAAAAGGCACACATCTCAGATTTCTTCCTAAAACTTTTCATATTCACTTGTGCTAATTCGTGAGTGTTGGATTTAGAATACTTCAGTAAGAGAACAATGAGAAGGCACCTTTTACTTGTGAAAAGTAAAACTTTGTGCCACTGCTCAATTATCAAATGTCCTACATGGTCTAATACTGATACAAGAAGGTTCTATTTACTAAATTATGGAAAACTTTTTTCTTTAAGCTAATCCAAAGTGGCAATCTAAATGTTCAGTTCTGTGCTCAGCCTTCATGCTAAGCAGAGATGCAGAGCAAAGAGATTTCCAATCAATTTTGAAAGCTCAATTTGCCTATCATTTTCCTCAATATCATTAAGGCTTGCAATCGGAATTCATTGACAATAAATTGATTTATTTGGGTTGACTGCAGGCAGAGAGTTCCTCAATGCATTTAAATAACTCTTTATTTGCCATGGATGCATCAAGCAACATATTTCTTTCAGGGGTCAATAGATAGCAATAAGGTAAAAATCTTGTTTTTTTTTCTGACAAGGTCAAACTGAGTACCTCATATCTTCTCCACCATTCCATCAATCATTAGTTAATTCAGCACAGACTGAGAATTAAATCTTTGGCATTCTTTATTTCAATAGTTCAATTACATATCACGCAATGTGTTGCCTACTGGCAGTCAGCTGATGATGAAAAAAAGCAAAGAAATACAGATTAAAGTATCTTTCTTAACACTTGACCAATAAACAGTATTTTACTGTACTTGATGAAAGTTTAAAAACGACACAATAAGCTGCACAGGTCATTTTATAAATAGCTGTGTCCAGTAACATAGTCAACAAGCTAATCTTACCTGATTATGTTTGATCAGTTCACTTCAAATATTGAATTGAAGAATTAAGATAAGCAATTTTTAAGAAGTTATAAAACAAAATTCAGCTCATGCATCTCACAATGAAGGGTGCATACTAGGTATCTCACTCAACAAGAGTCTAACATAACTGGAGTTCTGTGCAATTTCCTTGACTTCCCAGGTGGATACACAATTCCCATGGCACGACTTAAAGAGAAGTTCGAAGAGTTCTCCAGCTGCCATGGCTGACATTTCTGGCTAAATTGATAGCACTCTCCAGTTTGCCTTGAAGATTCCTGTTGTAGCATGGCATCGATTTCAGATCACACGGACACCTATACCTCTGAGAAAGTTGCATGATATCATGTGACTATGATGTTCTGGTCAAAAGGTACTCTCTTCACATTTAGGCAGTCTTTGTCTGTTACAGTGTCAAGTGTAAGGTGTTTAGTCAGTCAGGTGTGTGTGTGCATTTTACACTAACATCAAAATGCATAGATGCAGACCATGTGTACGTCAATAAAATCACAGCTTTCTAAATAAATAATGTTTTAACGAAACTTCAAAATATCTCTTTCACAAGAAACCGGGTTACCATGGCATTTTACAAGGTATTAGTAAGTAGAAAATCACAAATTATGTCTTGTACATGGGTACTAAAAGCTAGTCATGATAGCTAATTCACGGCAGTAAGAAGATACAGAAGGATAAAGAGAAGGCAGCTGTGTGGCAATTGTGAAAAGTCTTTTTTCCTAACAGCCATACATGAATTTGAAGGAGTTCAGATCCAAGGTTAAGACAACAACCAAAACTACAGTGCTACATCCAAAACCTGCACTGAAATAAAGTGAGTACTCTAACTCTCTCTATTGTTAAAAAAAAGGTATATCACAAGCTGCTCAGGATAGCAGCAATTTCTTTTAAAAATGGCTGTCAAAAGTTCTGAAAGACAGCCCTGATCCGAGAAAAAAGTGCATAAAAATACATTTACAAAATAAGCTATTTAAACGTCATAGAGGCCTTATTGTATCCAGACTGTGATCACATCCACTGTTTTATTTTTCTAAAAAAGAATGAAATTTTCTTAAAAGTATATGTGACATCATTACTGCTTTCTTAATGTGAAAACCACCATAGGGCAAAAACAAACAGCCACAAGTCTGAAATGTTTAAAAGCACAACAAATAAGAAATAAGACAACAGTTATTTTTAAAGCCAGAACAACAAGAGAAGAGCTACCATCTGTAACTTTTAAAACAATAACAACAAATAAAATAGAAGCATTTTTAAAGTCAACAACAAGACGTAAAGCACAGAAAATGCATCTCAACGCATTATAGACTCTTACATTGACATCTTAAAAAGCAGGAAATTGGAAAACAATCATCTAACCATAGCCTGGCAAACCATTATTGTTCAGTCAAAACTTGTTACTTAAGGAAAAAAATCAACTTTTACTTTATTGAAAACTAATTAAGAACAACAGATGGTCAAAGTGTTTCTCACTTTGGTTACTGAAGAGTTATGAAGAATAAAATCCTCTTGTATTTCTGATGATGTCTGCAATGATCCCAACAAAATTTTTCAGAGTTTAGAAGATTAGCTTAAAGTTCAAGTCAGGAAGCACAGCTTTGTATTCATGTAATACTGAAACCAGTCAGGTGAACAAGTTGATCAATTTGTAGGTGGCGGTGTCGACATAAAGATACAGAATGTGATTTCACTAAAACTATAACATTCTGTGTCGCATTTTCATCATGCTAAATTGGACAGAAAACAAACAGTTCAAGCAACTTAAAACTGGACATCCATGACTTGCTGTGGGCCATGATCAGCAGTAAAATCATACTCCAGCACAATCTGCAATCACATGGCCCAGTTTATCCCCCACTCAACTATTACCATCAAGCCAGGGGGTCAAAGCTCATGCCCTCTTGTACTCTCCATTGAACTCCAAGAGCAGCACCAAGCACATCAAAAGACGAGGTGTCAACCTGGTGAAGTTACAGTGTGTTCTGGTATAATGTGACTGTTGTGTTCCTCTGCAACTTCACACTATGGAAAACTGCAACAGAAAAATGCGCTGTATAAAATTGCTAATAGAAAATCACTATATCCATTCAATAGAAAGTTTGTTTAATCCAAACAAAATCCACAATTCGTCAATCATGTTGTAGCCAATTCGTGCTAATGAAATGCATGTTATAGCAGAACGACCTGTACTGAATAGGACTACTCTTGTGCCAGATGGCATAAGCAGCAAATGATAGACATAGCCAAGCGATCCCACAACTAACAGATCAGATCTAAGCTCTGCAGTCCTGCTACATCCATTCATGAATGGTGATGGTCAGTCGAACAACTCACTGAAGGTGAAGGCTTCACAAACATCCCCATCATCAAAAATGGAAGAGCCCAGCACATCAACATCAAAGATAAGACGAATACATTCATAGCAATTTTCTGCCAGAAATGCCAAGTGAATGATCCATTTCAGTCTCCTCCAGTGGTTGCCAGATTCCCAGGTGCCAGTCTTCAGCCCTAGCAAAACTAGAGTCAATGAGTATCAGGTGCAAAACTAGAATCAATGCGTATCCGGTGGTTGGAGTTATACCTGGCCCCATGCCTGAATAAGTGCAGCTCCCACAACATTCAGCTTGACACCATCTATGACAAAGAGCCCATTTAATTGGCATTACATCTGCAAGTGTCCATTCCCTCCACCATCAATGATCTGTAGCTGAGAGTACTGTTTATATGATAGTTTCTAGTTTCTGGTTTCTAGTTTTTTATTGGGCGGCACGGTGGCTCAGTGGTTAGCACTGCTGCCTTACAGCGACCCAGGTTTGATTCCAGCCTCAGGCAACTGTCTGCATGGAGTTTGCACATTCTCCAGTGTTTGCGTGGGGTTTCCTCCAGGTGCTCCGGTTTCCTCCCACAATCCAAAGATGTGCAGATTAGGTGAATTAGCCATGCTAAATTGTCCACAGTGTTCAAGGATGTGCAAGTTAGGTGCTTTAGTCGGGGTGAATATAGGATAACAGAGTAGGGGAATGGGTTTGGGTGGGTTAATCTTCGGAGGGTCAGTGTGGACGTGTTGGGCCGAAGGGCCTGTTTCCACATGGTAGGGATTCTACGATATGCAGCAGAAATGCACCAAAGATACTTAGCCCAACTTTTTAAATCCATGTTCATTCCGAACTAGAAGAACAACAGCAACAAATAGATGGGAACACCACCACAAGCATGATCCCCTTCAAACCACTCACGTTGCTGACTTGGAAATATGTTGTAGTTCCCTCGCTGTTGTTGGGTCTAAAATCCTGGAATTGCCTCCCCAAGGGATTTACCTACAGCAGGTGTACTGTCGTGGTTCAAGAAGGCAGCTCACCACCACTGCCTTCTTACGGGCAACAAGGGATAGGCAATGCTGCCCTTTTTGTGTAAGATATATTCAAATTGCATTCCCTAAATTGGTGAACCAGTTTTTTTTTCACAACAGATGAACAAAAGTTTCATGGTTACCATTACTAAGAATGGTTCGCATTCCAGATTTGTTAATTGATTTATATTTCACCAATTGCCAGGTTGGGATTTAAACCTATATCCCAGAGCTGGTACTCTGGTTCGCTGTCAAGATTAGAGCGGTGCTAGAAAAACACAGCAAATCAGGCAGCATTGGAGGGGCAGGAAAATCGGTGTTTCGGGCAAAAGCTTTTCAGCAGGATTGCGGGTCAAGTTACGTTATTACTACATCACTGCCTCCCTCTGAGTTGTAAACCTAAGCTGTAAAATGAGGGATGATTGCGAAGAGTAATTTGAAAAGGTTCTCCTCATAGCCCCATGCCAAGCTATGTCCTCCACTCACCACTGTTAATGGCCCAACTCCACCATCTCACCAATCTACTCCTCCCCTTGAGCCAAGGGGTGCAAATAGAATAAATATTTAATGTGCATATATATATTAATTATTAAACTTAAAACCATCTGTCAAAGAGGGACCTTTGAATGTGCTGGGAAAAACTTAATCCAGATCAATTCAACATTAAATAACCAGTTCCAGTTCTGGGAAGATCACAGAAAACTGGCTGCCCAAATTATGAGTTTAGCATATTCGATGATGGAGCACTTCAGACAGCTTGGCACGTTGAAATTGTAATTTTGTCAGGTTCTTTCAGCAATATAATCCATTTGGCATGACATTTTACTCACACATCAGAAACATCCACAGTACAGAGATTCATGCTGAAATATTAATACATGCGTTCAGTATCCTGTGTAGTGGAAATCTGCAAAATGCAAAAGAATAATTTATAAGTATGGTATAAATGTAGTTACTTTTCTGCCTAAATGACTTTGTTGTTAGTGATTTCTTTCTTTCCAAATATTTTGAAAATTCCAACTAAATAAAATGACATTCAACAATCGTGATCTATTTGCCACTGTGAAATCAAATTAAATTGAAAGGCGCTTCCACGTTGCTGGGAATTTACAACTCAAACACAAGCTGTTGAATCTGGGGAAAGACACAATCATGTCAAAAACCACAATACAGGCTGAAATTTGGTCAAGTTATTTATCTTGGCTCATGCAGTCTCACCTCTGAGATCAAGGTTTCGGGTTCACACTTCTACTCCAAAATCTTATATCTTATAAATGAATTTGATGGTCCAATTCAGATATGCTGCCTTTCAGATGAGTTCTTGAACCAAAACTACTTTTTTCATCTTGTATGGATGTAACTGATTCCATTTGAAGAAGAATTGGGAAGTTCTGCAGCTGTCTTGGTCAACATTAACCTTCAAATTGGGATCCAAATTAGATTGTGTGGCTACTTATTTCATTGATGTTCATGGGAGCTTGCTTTAAACAAATTGGTTACTGTATTTCCTACATTATATCAGTGTTTGAAGGGCTCTTGTGTCACAGTGGTAGTGTCCCTACCTATCTGCCAGGAGGCATGAGTTCAAGTCGTAGCTGCTCCAGAGTGTGTCATAACATCGCTAAATAGGTTGATTAAAAATACCCTCTAAAATAAATTATGTTTACTTATTTGTTATTCATGTGAGCTTGCAGTACACAAATTAGTTACTGTATTTCCTACATCATAACAGTGCTTGAAGGGCTCTTGTGGCTCAGTGGTGTTGTCACCACCTCTGGCTCAACAGCTCTCAGATCAAGTCTCACATGCTCCAGCTGTGCATTATAGCACATCTGAAAAGGTTAATTAAAAATATCTTTAACTTTTTTTCCATTGGCTATGAAGCATTTTGGAGCAATCCTGAAGTTACGAATGGTGCTGTAACTGTAGTTAAAAATCACACAACACCAGGTTACAGTCCAACAGGCCTGGCGTTGTGTGATTTTTAACTTTGTCCACCCAGTCCAACACTGGCATCTCCACATCATGGCTGTAAATGTAAGTATTTCTTTTCAACTTATCCATTTGTGATGATGTTGTGGCTTGAAGAGATGTATTTTGTCCTTTGTTTTATATGAACTAAGGTTGAAACAGAGATACCAAGCTGTCTGCTCAAAGCCATTAAGTAAACAGTTGTGAGGCCTTGGTTTTCTTTTTAAATTTGGAAAAACAGAAACCGCCTGAACGGGTAGCATCAAGCTCCCAAGGAACCAGGATTTTTAGTTTATTTTTCTGAAGTTGCTGGGGTCTTGAAGCTGGATGTGGAAGGTTTTATTCCTCTGTTACAGCTAATCGCTGGGGTTTGCTTCCTGCTGCGAGAATTGCATGTGAGACAATCTAATTTACTGAATTTACCTTTGTCAAGTGTTTATGGAATGTTACTATATTGGAACAATTAATTTGTAGTAGTTAGTATATCTATTATCTTGTTAAGCATTTCAATGGATTTACAGTTAAGGCAATGTTTTTCTTTTCATTTGGTCTGTATTTTAACTGTCGTATAAAAATAAGATGTAATTTGCTTAATAGTGAGTAGTTTGATCAATTGAATTGCATTTGGGGCTCAACTTTTACCTTCAAAATAAGAATATAGGTAGGGTCTAGTCAATCTTCTTAATATATTTTGAGGGGGTTGAGCCTGGTCCATAACATGTTTTATTTATAATGCATGATGGACAAGATTGGCATATCCCCAACTTATGAAAAAAAAAACAATTGACAGATTTGATCAATGCTCACTTCATGAGGAATGATGTGGAGTTACTCCTTTTTTCTGAATAGCCTCAGCAAATTTTTTTTTTGATGCCGCAGTGGAATCTCAACAGTGAGATGTCACTGATGTTGCAGCTGATCATCGCTCCTCCGGCAGCACCTTCCAAAGCCACGACCTTTACATCCTGATAGGACAAGGCCAGCAGATGCATGGGAAGACCATCTCCTGCAAGTTCCCCTCCAAATTATATACTCAGTACCTCTATTTCAGCCTTTCTTCAAATAAAAAAAGGACAAAATACACCTCGCAAAGCCATAGTATCATCACAAATAGATAAGTTGGAAAGAAATACTTATATTTACAGCACCATACATGGCTTGGATCTGTATCACCATTTCTTCATTGCTGCTGGGCCAAAAACATGGAATGACCTTTCCAATTAGCATTGTGTGTGTACTTACACCAAATGGATCATAGAAGCTCAACACCACTTTCTCCAAGGTGATAAATGTCAACATAACCAATAATATCCACTTCATGTGAATGAATAAAACAAATTGCCTTGAAAGAACCTGTGGCACAATGATCAGAGATCTTATCCAATGTTGCCCGTGCCAAGAGTTGAGTTGTAGCTGCAGCAGATGGCATACTTGGTGAATGCAGCCTCGCTGAAGTGGAGGTGCCTAAGGTTTTGCTCCTCTGAGGATTTCAGGTTGCTGAAGTGGCCTTTGCAGAAAAACTGTGAATACGGATTTCTGTGCTGGTGACTTCCTCCTCCTCCCTCTTCAGTGAGCTGCGTTTGCTCACTCCAGCCTTCCTTGCTGTTTTCCCTTGATGTCCTGCCTCAAAGACAGCTCGACAAATCACTTGTAACAGCAGCAAAAATGTTTGCAAGACAACACAAAGCAGGGTTATGCGAGAAAATTGTTCTTCTCACCAGTTGGAGCCAAATGTCAGCCATCAGTAAGCACACTTGCCTTTTAGTACCGTGAGTTGCTGCGTACCTTGATCACACAACAAATCCAGTACCAGGGATTTTCATCCAGCTATTATTTGACTGTATCATTCATTGCTTCCCACAGTTTCAACATTCCAATAAAGCAGTTCTTGTAGCATTCTTTCTGTATTCACTGAGTGAATACTTCCTACTTTCTACATGCACCACTTACGTAACCCCATTCCCCTCATTCAAACCAAGACTCAATCCTTGACATAGACCATTAACCACATCCCAAAGCATGCTATCTGTCTAGTACTTCAGCAGAAATCCAGCCCATGAGGTGGAAATGTCCATCCAACAACTGAGAACCAACAGCTTACTGTGGATCTAACATATGCTAATTCAGCTCAAGCAATGCTTATGTCATTGCACCAATGCTCTCCTCTATATTACTTGCCACAACACTACACTTTGTATCCATGAAACGTCCTGCTGGAATTGAGCTTTCCCCCAGGATGAGTGGTAAACTGGTCAACCTGTGATACATCAATCTAGAACCAAGAGCACCTACGCCTCTCTCATCAAACTAGAGTATGTAGATATTGATCCATCATCAACACATTCACAAGGCATATGAGAGAGTAGACCTTAGGCTAAAGAACCAAAAGACAAAGGTTCTCTACGAGCCTGCTCCCAATCCATATCATTGACTCTTGCCTGTAAAGAACCATGGCGAGCCATTGGACAATGTAGATCAATTTTCATATCTTTGAAGCTTCCTTTCAGCAAAGGCAGACATTGACATGAAACTTAACAACACCCCCAGCGCATGAATGCAACCTTTCACTGGCAGGAGATTAAAGTATTTAATAATAAAGATTTCAAATCCAGCATCACGCAGTACCTGTCCTTCTCTATGCATCTAGGACATGGACATTGTACAGCAGACATCTCAAAACCCTGGAGAAAGATCTCCAGTGATCCCTCAGCACAATCCTACAAATCCAGAAGAGGATGCTGTAATGCCCATGTCCCTATCAGGCTGATATCCACTGCATCTCAAGCTACTATCAATCAGCAGCATTGGGAAGGCCACATTGATGGTATACCTTACATAAAACTTCCAAAGCTACAAGAATTCCAAATCAAGCTCTCCAGTCCAAGCTCCATCAGAGCAAGCAATTAGCAGGAATTCAGTTCAAGGATATATATATTATATCCTCCCTGGAAAAAAAAGAGGATGATACCCAGTATGCAGGGATTGTCATATGAGCAAAAATTAAACTGGTTGGAGTCCTACACACTGGAGTTTAAAAGAATGAGAGGTAATCTCATTGACACAGATGAAATTCTTAAGAGGTAAATGCTGAGAGGATGTTTCCCCTCATGGGAGAGTATAGAACCCAGAAGGCATACTCTCAGAATAAAGGGGTGTCAATTTATGACTGAAATCAGGAGGAATTTCTTCTCTCAGAGAGCTGTGGAGCAAGAGTTCTTGTGCATATTTAAGGTTGGGGTACGTATTTTATTCATAAATAAAGGAATCAAGAGAAAATGAAGGAAAATGGATGTGATGAGTGTAAGATCAACCATAATCATATTGAATGGTGCAGTAGGTTTAAGGACTAAATAACCTAAAGACCAAAGAATGAGGGAGGTGATGGCTTAGTGGTATTATCACTGGCGTATTAATCTAGAGACCCAGGCCATGTTCTGGGGACCTGAGCTCAAATCCCACCATGGTGGAATGTGAATGCCATAGAAATATGGAATCAATAATCTAATAATGGCCATGAATCAATTGTGAGGAAAAGACACATCTGGTTCACTAATGCCCTTTTGGGAAGAAAACTGCCATCCTTACCTGGTCTGGCCTCCATGTGACTCCAGACCCACAGCAATGTAGTTGACTCTTAACTGCCCTTTGGGATGGACAATAAATGCTGGCCTCTTCAGCAGTACCATTTTCCTTTGAATAAATAAAAGAAAAGAACAGTACAGCACAGGAAAAAGCCCTTCAGTCCACCAAGCCTATACCAACACACGATGCCTTTCTAAACTATCAACCTTTTGATTCTACATGGTCTGTGTCCCTCTATTCCTTGCCTATTCATATACCTGCCAAGCTGCCTCGTACATGTCGCTATTGCATCCACCTCCATCGCCTCTTCTGACAGTGCATTCCAGGCACTTACCATCCTCTGTGTAAAAAACCTGCCTTTCACATCTCCTTTCAACTTATATCCTTTTATCTTAAATCTATTTCCCGATATAATTGATATTTTTACCCAATGAAAAAGACTCTGACCATCCAGTCTATCGATGCCTTTCATAATTTTGTAAATTTCGTTCATGTTTCCCCTCATTCTTTGATATTCAAGTGAAAATAAACCAGGTCTGTCCAATCTATCCTCATAGCTAATACTCAGGCAACACGCAGGGAAATCATTCAGGGAATGTGGCAACCAGAACTGTCCACAATATTTCAAATGAGGTTAAAAAGATTTGAAACAGCTGCAACATCACTTGCCAATATGTCCTGACCAATGAAGGCAAGCAAACCATATGCCTTCTTGATCACTTTTTCCACTTGTGTTGACACTTTCAAAGAACAATGAACCTGTACATCTCGATCCCTCTGTCTGTTGATGGTACTAAGGATTCTGCCATTTACTGTAAACTTCCTTCTTCTAGATCTTCTAAAATGTATCACCTTGCATTTGCCTGGATTAACTTGCATCTGCCATTGCTCCACCCAAGTCTGCAGTCCATTTATTTCCTGCTGTATCCTCTGGCAATCCTCTTCACTGTTCACAGCCTGCAGAATCTGTGTTGTCCGCAAAATAGCTAATCAAGCCATTTACATCGTCCTCCAAATCATTTGTATATGTATTACAAACAACAGGTGTCCCAGCACTGATCCCTGTGGAACACCACTGGTCACAGACCTACTCCTGTTCTGATTTCTTATGGGCTTATAGTGGTAATGGTACAGAAGAGATTTATCTTTGATTTACACTTATATGCCTTGTAGAAGCTGGATTCCTACACTATTGAACACATTAAAGTCTTGTAAGGTCTATCAATCATTCAAGCCTGAGTTTACTTCATCCCTAAAGGGAAAGGGGGAGGATGCACAGAGCCAGTTGAATCAATGCTTTGATGCAAGATGATCAGCGCACTGATATGGGGAAAATCCATAACCAAATTTCTTCATCTTCAAAATCAATGAAAAAGTACAGTAGCTGTAGGGATGTAATAGAGAATAGGACAAGGGGGATTATAGTGAAATGGAAATGAAAAATTCAGAGGAACATTTCTGACTGCATGGAGCCAAATGTTCTGCTTCTTATGAGTTAGGAGGATTGAATAATTTAAACATTGCTCCAGGCAAAAGTAAGTCACTGTTTATAGGTTTCCTTATAAGAGATAATCTTGAGACTCTGGTCTGCTGTGCATGATGCTCTTTTTCAGTTAAGTTTATTGATTCATACTTCTGTGCCATACCTGTTCAATTCCAAGTTTTTCTAATAACCTTAATCTCTACCTTCTTTGAAGATATTGCACAGAATTCAGTAACACAGTTCCCTGATATAGACCACAGAGGTTGTGTCCAAAATTGCATTTATTCAATATTGCTTTATAACTGATTCAGTATTGATCAGAGGACCCAGTCCAAATATTAACATTTAATTTTGAAATATGACTACAATTCACATGAAGTGTGATGTGGGATTTTTATTTTCCATGCATCCTGGCAAAAAGTTTGCAGAGCAATTTAGCATCTATTTAAAGAGATACATTTTTCCAACTTTTATTCCCTCCTCTATTGAAGATCACAGGGGCTGATGTTTGTCTTTGGGCCTTGAAGGGTTAACAGCTGTAGTGCATGTTTTGTTTGAAAAATCAAATGCAATACTTGTCATTGCTCCAATGCATTATTTGCAACATGATTAACAGTACCAAATGCAGCCACAAATAGATCCAGTGAGTACCCAACTTCCGGGAGAAAAATATTGCATATATGTCAAATTTAAAGGGTTGCAAACAAAGTGACAATGTGACACAAATGATCAGGATTTCTTTGGAGAATCTCCAAAATGCAACAAGCATGTTTTAAGAGGTAGGGAATTAAACATTGACAGGCAAAAGAGCAGGAAAAGGGATTCCAAGAAACAGAGTGTAGAGACAATAGCAGAACAGACCTAGCTTCAAATTCCTGACATTAAGATTTTGCTGCTTTAAGGGATTACAAGAAGTGCTACCTAATGTGTCGTCCTATGGTGACATGCTGACAGGCTAAGTCTGCTAAGTCTGTAAAAAGATGCAGCCAAGTTCCAGAACACACCTGAAAGTCACAGTTTTCCGGAATTGGAGATAAAATATTCTCTTGGGCTGAGGATAAGTTAATGGGCAGAAAATTGTTTCAAGCAATCAGTTGAGTTCAAATTTGCTAACAATTTAATATTAGGTGAGAAAATAAGTAGTGAGGAGAATGCAAAGTAGCTGTTAAAAAAGTCCTTTAGGTAGGTTAGTTGGGTGGGCCAGATGATAGCAGATGTAGTATCCTGTGGGAAAATGTGAAATAATCCAGTTAGTTAGAAGAAAACAAATCAAGAATAAGAATAGATAAGAGACTAGTAAGAGTGATTTATGACGTCAGTTGGTTAGAAGAAAACAAATCAAGAATAAGAATAGATAAGACTAGTAAATGAGTGATTTATGACGTGAGGCTGCTGGATGAAATGTCCTTACATACCAATCACAGAAAGTTAACATAGAGGTACAACAAGGAGCTTATCCAAAGACAAATGGTACATTTGATATTGTTCCAAGAATATTGGAGTAAAGAAGTCTTGATGCAATTGTATAGATATTATTTTGAGATCGCAAACTGTGTACAGTTTTGGTGCCCTTGCCAAAGGAAAAATAGACTTGCCTTAGAGAAAGTGAAGGCTTACCATTTTGATTTCTGGTATTCAAAGGTTGTGCTTTGAGGATGGAATGAATAAAATTGACCAACATTCTCTGGAGTTTAGAAGTGTGAGGTGATCTAATTAAAACAAGTTAAAATTCTTAGAGGGCTCAACAGGGTAAATGGTGAGAGATAGATTTCCCTGGTGCTGGAGAATCTAACATGATAGATCAAAACAAAAAATAAAGGTCTCTATTCAGAAATACACTTGGAATACTGTGAACTGTTCTGGAGACCTATTGAAGTGCAGTGAGAACTTGCTAGAATTATGTTTGGATTCTGGATTAAATGGTAAGCAGTATTATATAAACAGAGTTGTAATGCTTTCAATTTACAAAATTAGTGTAGTGACCCAGATTGAGATTTCAAACCTGAGTGTTAAGGGGAAACAGAAATAGTAGGTAGAGAGAAATGATTCTGTTCATTGCTGTGTTGAAGACTATGACTGCACTCTAAATACCACAGACAGTCCTAACTAGTAGGTCATGATTTCTTCTGGATTCCCAACTGGAGCTGCTCACTATGTGCCTTTTTGCTGATGCCAATCCTTCGAAACTCTAGATAGGCCAGAGCTTGCAATAATGACTGGAAGCATTTTTGCCAAGTGTTACTAAGAATTTAATGCTTGTTCTTGCTTTGCCAAAGTGTGATAATTTTGCTTTTTTGCACCAATGTAGTGAAGTAACACTTTGGCATTCCTCCAAGATTGTAATCTTCTTCCCACTAACAGAAACATTATTGAGTCAAAGAATCATAGAGACATAGAGAGGTACAGCACGGAAACAGACCTTTTGGTCCAACTCGGCCAGGCCGACCAGATATCCTAAATTAATATAGTCCCATTTGCTAGCACTTGGCCAATATCCCTCTAAAACCTTGCTACGCATATACCCATCCAAGGATGTTAGCAATAGGATGTTGAGGGGGAAAAAAAAGAATAAATAAGGAAAATTGCCACAAAAGCTAATGTAAATTTAAGAACCAACAGAAAAAATACAAAGTGTTTGCCTCAAGTGATGTAGAATACAGGATTTCCGTGGTGTGCTTTGAATTTAATGTTAACACATTGACTGACCATTTCTTCATTAACACAAAATTGAGTACACAGATATGTAAGCTTGAAGTCTCAGCTTTCACTTATCCATGAAAGTTCCATACTGCCAACATAAAACTGAAACTTTTATGTAAATTGTATTAACTTTCTGCTTTATAAAACATTTTTTGATGACAGAACTCTTTCTATTTAGGATGCTGATGGTATGATTTTTGATTTAACATTCAGGCTGAGTTAACTAGTAGACACTAGTTCACTTCATTCTATTGCAAAATAGATCAGAATGAGCATCATAGCTCATTTATGCATAAGCATAAAAGTCAAATACTCAGCTGACATTCAGTATCTTCGGGTGATTCTGTACTCTCGGAGAAGTGCTGTGAATGACAGGAATGCAGTTAAAAGAATTGGATGATAATGTTATAGCTCAATGTATCGTTAAAAGACGGCTTCCACCTGAAAAAGCCAGATCACTTCTCTGGATCCATCCATGCTAACATCAAGAGTCATTTGTTTGGACTGAAGTTAATCATATACAAATCTCCTTCCTGGTCTCCTATAATCATGTGACCCTGAGCCATGAGGCATACAAACTGCAAGTAACCAACTTATACAGTCATAGAGTTCAACATGGAAACAGACCCTTCAGTCCAACCAGTCCATGCTGACCAGATATCCTAAACTAATCTAGTCCTATTTGTCAGTACTTAGCCCACAACCTTTCCTATTCGTACACCCAAATAGATGCCTTTCAAATGTTGTAATTCTGCCAGCCTCCACCACTTCCTCTGGCAGCTTGTTCCAAGCACACGCCACACTTTGCATGAAAAAGTTGCCCCTTAGGTTCCTTTTAAATCTTTCCCCTCTCACTCCAAACCAGTGCCTTCTGGTTCTGGACTCCCCCACCCCAGGAAAAGACTTGTTCTATTTATTCTATCCATGCCCCTCATGATTTTATAAACCTCTGTAAGGTCATCTCTGATCTTCCAACGTGACAGGAAAACAGCTTCAGCCTGTTCAGCCTCTCCCTATAGCGCAAATCCTCCAACCCTGCCAACATCCTTCTAAATCTTTTCTGAACCTTTTCAAGTTTCACAACATCCTTTGAATAGGAAGGAGACCAGAATTGTATGCAGTGGCCTAACCAATGTCTCATACAGTTGCAACATGACCTCCCAACTCCTGTACTCAATACTCTGACCAATAAAGGAAAGCATACCTTTATAGGAAAGCCTTCATCACTATGCTATCTACCTGTGACTCCATTTTCAAGGAGCTATGAACCTGCACTCCAAGGTCTCTTTGTTCAGCAACACTCCCTAGGACCTTACCATTAAGTGTATAAGTCCTGCTAAGATTTGCTTTCCCAAAATGCAGCACCTCGCATTTACCTGAATTAAACTCCATCTATCACTTCTCAGCCCATAGCCCCATCTAATCAAAATCCCGTTGCAATCTGAGGTAACCTTCTTCACTGTTCACTACACCTCCAACTTTTGTATCATCTGCAAACTTACTAACTATACCTCTTATGCTCACATCCAAATCGTTTATATAAATGGTGAAAAGTAGTGGACCCAGCACTGATCCTTGTGGCACTTTACTGGTCACAGACCTCCAGTCTGAAAAACAACCCACCACAGCCACCTTCTGTCTTATACTTTTGAGCCAGTTCTGTATCCAAATGGCTAGTTCTCCTTGTATTCCATGAGATCTAACCATGCTAACCAGTCTCCCATGGGGAATCTTGTTGAATGCCTTACTGAAGTCCATATAGATCACATCGACCACTCTGCCCTCATCAATCCCCTTTGTTACTTCTACAAAAAACTCAATCAAGTTTGTGAGACATGAATTCCCACGCACAAAGCCAAATTGGCTATCCCTAATCAATCCTTGCCTTTCCAAATACATGTACATCCTGTCCCTCGGGATTCCCACCAACAACTTGCCCACCACTGATGTCAGGCTCACTGGTCTATTGTCCTGGCTTGTCCTTACCACTTTTCTTAAACAGTGGCACCACATTAGCCAACCTCCAATCTTCCAGCAAAGATCAGCAAGGCGGCCTTTGTGTGAAGCCGCAGAAAATGGGGGAGATACTAAATGAGTATTTTGCATCAGTATTTACTATCTAAAAGGACATGGAAGATGTAGAATGTAGGGAAATAGATGATGACATCTTGAAAAATGTCCATATTACAGAGGAGGAAGTGCTGAATGTCTTGAAACACATAAAGGTGGATAAATACCTGATCAGTTGTGCCCTAGAACTGTGTGGGAAGGCAGGGAAGTGATTGCTGGGCCTGTTGCTGAGATATTTGTATCATCGATAGTCACAGGTGAGGCAATAGTATAACTTCGAAGAAAAACACTGCAAAAAGATTGAACCCAAGACACTTCCAGAGCCAGACACTGTTGATGGAATCATAGTGAAATTCTACCATTAATCAGGTGATGGCCAAATTGAGTTGTGAAGTTTAACTTGCTTATTTGAGAGATCTTATTTTAGTTGCTACATGTAATTATGGTTAAACCATTTCTTCTATGCTTATTGTCTGTGAGGTTTCTTAATAAGTAGCCAAATTAGAGGTAACTTGTGGTGATTTAACCACAACAGTTCAAAATCATGAGTTGTCTGAATTGAGCAGAAAGATAGAAACATTTTCTAATGAAGGATCAGGAACCAATCCACATCTAACTTAAGGCAATTGTCAAAAGAAGCAATGGTAATGAGAGAAAAAGCTTTCTATGCAGTGTGAGGCAGGTATAGATTTTAGACTTTTTTTAGCAATTTGCATGTATCAGTTTTGCTGAATTTCAGCCTATTGAATAAATACTTTATCAATAGTGAAATGTGCTTCATAGAAATATAAAATGGCATTTTGTGATTCGGAGAGCAGTGTTTGACAAAGGTGGTACAGAGCATGGAAACTATTTGACTGATAATGTGCAAGTACTGGGTATAGAGATGGAAATGTGTTGCTGGAGAAGCGCAGCAGGTCAGGCAGCATCTAGGGAACAGGAGAATCGACGTTTCGGGCTAATGCCTGAAGAAGGGCTAATGCCCGAAACGTCGATTCTCCTGTTCCCTAGATGCTGCCTGACCTGCTGCGCTTCTCCAGCAACACATTTCCATCTCTGATCTCCAGCATCTGCAGACCTCATTTTCTCTTCAAGTACTGGGTATAGATGTCTGAAAACAATGGAGCACTGGTATGGGAAGAAACTAATGGCCTTTTGTTCTGGTTATATGTCCCAAACTAGTTGTTTAAAATTATGACACCTTGCCATCTAGGCTGATGAATTAGGCTGTGAGATATAAAATAGCAATATCTGCAATAAGGAACTGGAGACTGATGTCAAAGACTATAATGATAACAATATCCAATGTGTAGAGTTTACACTCTCATGGAAGGGTAGCATAAAAATGGAAATTGCTGAAGAAACTCAGCTGATCTGGTAACATTTGTGGAGAGAAGGCAGAGTCAATTTTTTGTGTTCAGTGACCCTTCTTCGGAACTGATTGTAGCTCGAAAAAGATAATACATGTGCTGAAGACAGGGAAGGAGGAAAGGAGAAAGGATTAAAAGATAGGTGGAGATGGAGCTCAGAGATAGACAAAGGAATGGAAAATGGCCAATTAGGGAGAAAGAAAGGTTACTAATGGGGATTAGTAACAGGTGATAATTGATTGATTGTGACAAAAGCAGCTTGACAGTATAACTTCCAATACCATAAGACAAACCCACTGAGGCCAAAAGAGAATGTGACCTGGTCTGTCACTGAAAACATGAAGACAACACATTCATTGCACAGACCAACCAAGAATGATCTCTTATTATGCAGGGTTACCAATTATCCAAATAGGAAATATGTCTATAGTTTGGGTATAATGTAACACATCTGTATGTAAGGATAAATATTGTTGCACAATTATCAACGGGACTAAGGCAAGATCCTACAGGATATGGGAAACTATCTTGACAAAAGGGGTTACTTTGTAAAATGCAATGAGTACTTAGGATCTGGGATACATAAGAGGCAGATTTAATCACAGCTTTCAGAAGGCAATTGGACAATTGTGAAGAGGAAATATTTACCAGGCCATGGGGAAAATGGGCGAGTGGCATAAGATAAATTGCTATTACAGAGAGATGGCACAGGTTAATCAGGCTGAATGGCCTCCCCCTACCTTTATAAGAACGCCATAAAAGTTCTATAATACAACGGTAGATTTTGGAAGGATTGAAGTTGTCTTCGCTTTCTGCTACAGACTGCAGTCATCAGCCAACAACTTCATCCCTTCTGTGATAACTTTCTCAGTGCGATATGTACCACCTGCAAACCTGAATGGAATCATTTTAGATCCTGAGATTAACATCTGATTGCACATCCATATCATTCAGACCACCTATTGCCATATGTATAATATCACCCAAATCTGCCTCAACTCATCTTGTCCATGCTTTTGTTACATAATATCTTTACTAATCCAACATACTCCTGCTACATCCACATTCTACTGTATCTAAATGATACCCCAACCCACACCAAGGCATGTTCAGTCATTATCCCTATCCTTGAGGATATACACCAAATCAAACAGCACCTCAACTGTAAGATTCAAATCTTCTCAAAGTTTTACCCTTCCTTATCACTGAGTACTCTATGACCTTTGCATTCCTCTAACTCTGAGCCACTTCAGCATCATCTGTTTTAATCACTACACCACTATGGTCATTCCTTCAATTGCCCAGTCCCTAAGGTATTGTATTCCTTCCTTCTCCTCCATTCTTACTCTTTCTCAATCCTTATCACCATGATACTAATCTATGACCAAGACCTCTGAATCTATGTTGAATTTTATTTATGACCTCGCTTGTGAATATTTTGAGAATTTATTATTTTCAAGTGCTAAATAAATACAATTTGCTTTGTGTTCTGGACATAATTTTTACACCATTGTTGACCACTCTGAACTATAATTAATTTTTGGATTGCAGATTGTAATCATGGAATAGCACCATGGCACACAAATGGAGACCAATTTATCATCCAATTAATCCCATTTGTTTCCTCTTTACTTATGGCCCTGTTCTTTTTCTAGTATAAATCCAAATTCACCAATATTTCAGACAATTCATTCCAGATCATTACAATCTATTGCATTACAAATTTTGTTAATTATGTTGAGTTTTTATAACTGAGGCTTTTGCTGATCAAAAATGTTTCTCTCTATCTATTTATCAAAGCCCTTCATATTGTTGAATGCTTGTGGTTAATATCGCCTGAAACTTTGTTGCTTTAAGAAGAACCTCCTTTTATGCCACGTGACTAAAGTGACATATCCACTGAAAAGGAACACAATAACAATCAGTGCATGTTATTTTGTCAATGGAGCTTTTGAACAAGAAGAGGTAATGGGGGAGTCGAGTTATACAGTCATACAGCATGGAGACAGACCCTTCAGTCAGGTCCTTTTTAAATCTTTCCCCTCTCACCTTAATCCTATGTCCTCTAGTTTTGGACTCTCCAATCCTAGGAAAATGAACTTGTTTAATCACCCTATCCATGATTTTATAAACCTCTACAAGGTCGCCCCTTAGCCTCTGAGGGGTTATCCAGGGGCTTCAATAAAAACTGTATTGAAGCACAACAGAAAGCATCTCCAGCACATTGACCCAACAAACCAGAGTGTTAAACAAATACATAATGATTGTATATTGTTCAGGTTTTGACTCAGTACTCTGAGAATGTTAGGAGAGGAAGGATTGGATATTGGATAGAATTCTCCCTTATTATGAATATTTGCTTATATGATCCAAATACATACCAATCTCCATACCAACTAATGAATACTTGCCCTGTACCCTCATGTGCCATGTTTTCATTCCAGAATGTTTTGTGGTTTTCCAGTTACTATACAATATCCCCCTGCTCATTGCACGTGTAGACTTACAAACTGCCAGCAACAGCTGACAGGCTGGTAGAGAAGGTTTAATTACACCTCTATTTATACCAAGGAGCTTAAGTAAAAGACCGGAGTCTAGATCTCAAAGCAGGTATGACAGGCATTGTGAAAAAATATAATGCTAAGGGAATGCTTCTGATCCCACAACATGTGGTAGGCGAAGAGTGCAGGCACTTTAATGAAAACACGGCAGGTGAGTGAGCTACTCAGTAGTCTGGCAGACAGTTACACTTCAATAAGGACTGAACTTTCAGCCATTCCTCCGAACAGAGAAATAACTGTTTTAATACCTTATCAGATGGCAGAGTTTCGTGCAGGTGTCATCTGCTATGCTTAGAGCATAGAAAGAGGGACTTTGTCTTATAATGCTCTCTGTACCTTAAAGAGCCAGCATGGAAATCTGATACTTATTTGTGACACTTACTACAATAACAACAAGATTATTATAACTCAAGTTACCACGGACTACTATTAAGTCATTAAAACATATTTTCACATGCAAAAGTAAATGAGCAGACATTTTGTAAGCCATGTCAGAGTTTGGAAGAAAATGTTTGAAAGTTTAAAGATAAGCATTCAAATCCTTGCTTTCATCGAGCTTCAGTACTAGATGATGGTTTCTTATTCAAAATGAACAATATAGGCAAACTAATACTTACTTTTTTCCACAAATTATTGGCATAAATGTTGTTTCTCCATCAGTCCAAACAGAATTGTGAAAACAAAAAACAAATTAAATACAGCTTGTGTGGATTGTGCCAAAGGGGACATGTTGGAATGAACAGCGTGGTTTCTATTTTTTTAATTATGCATGCTTTCAAGGGGAAAGGAGGCTTTTCACCACCTAGATTCTTTTGTGAAAGTGATTTCTTTCCATTGTTTTCTTGAAAAGAAATTAGTGCGGGACAAAAGTATAGCAAGAGTTCTAGTGAAATTGAAAAGAATCCTTCTGGATTCTGAAGAGAAAAATGTGGTCTGACCAAGCTCCTCAATGTCTTTTAGCAAGTAACAACATCAATTGGAGTGTGGAAATCCTTAATGGAAGGTAAGACTGAACTTCCAAAGGGCCTCAGAAAAAGACCCTTCTTCAGTTTTCTGTCTGAAAGCAACTCCAACCCACAATATTACAATCACCAGCATAGGAAAGGCAAGGGGGCAGATACAAAATCACCCCAAACAGAATGGAGATCACACCAATTTGATCTACAGCAGAAGTCTAGCCAACTGCCCCACTCCCCAAGGAGTTGCAACATACACTTTTAAATGGAGCTATGAATCATGACAATAGATGCTCTGATGTTTTTCTCCATCACATGGCTGACCAAGAATCTCTCCTGCTTACATTGCTTGCCATATTGGAAGACACACCACCATCTTGGGTCACATTATGAACTTACCTTCCCTAATCATTAAGTTCCTGGACCTGAGACTTGAAGTCAGAGCTTTTGGCTCAGAGATAGGGACTCTACTGTACCACAAGACCCTTCAAAGCCCTTCACAAAGGCGATTTATTAAGCTCAAAGCCGTGAGGATTCAGAATAAATTTGGAGGATGGAATAAGAAACAGACAGAAGGATCGGAAATAAATACATGCTAGAAAAATTAAGTCTAAGGGTATGATAGTTCAATATTTGCGACACAGACTGATGCCTCAGTTCATAAATGCAAAGCTTACAGCAATATTTTTTGTGAAAGTTGACTGAATAATTTTGATCATTTCTGGAAGGTGACAAAACGTTACCTTGAAATCTTTCAAACTGATTGTTGAAAATTCTAACTGGTTCACAAAAGTTCTTCGATATAGGAAATTTTCCATTCTTATCCAGCCCACCTTAAATATTGTCCACTGCTATACTCTACTGATATATGAAATGAAAAAGATTAGCAAGGATCAAAGTAGCCCAGTACAGATGGCAACAGGAGAATTTAAAGGAGATGACCAGAAAAAATAAAATGGTTTTGCGTGGCAAGGTGCCTATTAAAAGGAAATTTGCTTATTAAGAATCTCATTAACAATGCATCTTGCTTCATGAAAATGTAGTATCCTAGTCCAAGCAGAGACAGCATAGCTTCATGAGAGGGAAATACTGTCTGATTAATTTATTCAAGTTTTTCAGGGAAATTTCAACCATTGTGGATAGAGAGTATTGGGTAGATGTGTTGTATTTGAACTTCTAGAAGATGTTTGACAAGGTATCACACAAAAAGGTTAAGTTATGATGGGAGCCAACGGTGTTGGAGGCAGTATATTGGTTTGGATAGAGAATTGATTAATGGGTAGGAAACAGTGAGTGGAGATCAGGGGTTTTTTTTTCAGATGGCTAACATTAGCTAATCTGCCAAAGGGATCAGTGCTGGGACCATAAGTGCTTACAATTCATATTAGTGACTTGGAAGAAGGAAACAAATATACTATAGCCAAATTTGTAGACAACTCAAAAGTAGTGGAAAGTAAGTTGAGAGAAGGATGGGATGTGGTATTAGAGTCATAGGATCACAGAGTCCTACAGCACGGAGACAGGCCCTTTGGCCAAAACTGGTCCATGTTGACCAAAATGTCCATCCACACTAATCTCATTTCCCTGCACTTGACCTATATCCTTCTAAACCTTTCCTATCCATGTATTTATACAAATGCATTTTAAATGTTGTTAATGTACCTGCCTCTACCACTTCCGCTGGCAGCTCATTCCATATGCGTACCACCCTGTGTGTAAAAAAAGTTGCCCCTCAGGTTCCCTTTGATGCTTCCCTCTAACGTTAAACGGATGTCCTCTAGTCTTTAATTCCCCAACCTTTGGGGAAAGACTGAATGCATTCACCCTATCCATGCCTCTCATGATCTTATATACCTCGAGAAAGGTCCCCCCTTAGTCTCCCACGCTCTAAAGAAAAGAGTCCTAGCTTGTCCAACCTCTCTCTTTAATTCAGACCGTTGAGTCCTGACAACATCCTTCTAAGTTTCTGCTGCACTCTTTCCAGTTTAGTAACATCTTTCCCACAGCAAGATAACCAAAACTAAACATAATCCTCCAAGTGTGGCCTCACCAATGCCCTATACAACTGCAACATTACTTCCCAACTTCGAGACTCAATGCCCCGACTGATGAAGGCCAGTGTGTCAAAAGCCTTCTTCACTGCCCTGTTTACCTGTGATTCCACTTTCAGAGAACTGTGCACCTGAATTTCAAGATTCCTCTGTTCCACTACACTACTTAAGGCCATACCATTCACCATGAAACTCCACCTTGATCTGACTTTCCAAAATGCAAGGTCTCACTCTTATTTATAGTAAACTCCATTTGCTATTTCTTGGCTCACTTCTCAGCTGATCAAGGTTTTGTTGCAATTTCTGATAATCTTCCTCACTCTCCATGATACCATCTATTTTAGTGTCATCTGCAAACTTATTAATCATGCCTTGAACATTCTCATCCAAATCATTGATATAGATAACAAACAGCAATGAGCCCAGCACCGATTCCCTGAGGCACTCCACTCATTATAGGCTTCCAGTCTGAGAAGCATCCTTCCACTATTACCCTCTACTTCCTACCATCAAGCCAACTGTATATCCATTTTATCAGCTGTCCTTGGATTCCTTGCGATCTAACCTTCCAGAGCAGCCTATCGTGTGGCCTTATCGGCTTTATCAAAGGCCTCACTGAAATCCATGTAGACCACGTCTACTGCCCTGCTCTCATCAACCTTTCTGATCACTTCATCAAAGAACTCTAACAAATTTGTGAGGCATGTTCTTCCATGCATAACGCCACACTGACTGTTTCTAATCAAACCCTGTCTTTCCAAATACATGTAATTGTTATCTCAGAATCTTCTCAATTAACTTACCCACCACAGATGTTAGCCTTACTGTTCTACACTTCCCAGGTTTATCTTTGCAGCCCTTCTTGAATAAGGACACAACATTCACTACCCTCCAGTCTTCTGTGGATTTCATGTGTGGCTAATGATGATGCAAAAATAACAGCCAGGGTACCCCAAATTTCTTCTCTACTGTCTTGGAGTGTTTTTGGATATGTCTGGCCAGGACCAGGAGATTTATTTATCTTTATATATTCTAATACATCCAACACCTCCTCTACTGTGACATGGACTGTCCCCAAGATATGAACACTAACTTCCCCAAGTTCCCAAGTTTTCACGTCTTTCTCCATGGTAAACACACAGGAGAAATATTCACAGAGGACCTTGCCTAGCTTCTGTGGCTCTACACATACAGGTTCTCTTTTGTTCTTAAAAGTCCTATTCTTTCTCTAGTTGTTCTTTTTCCTTTAGTATTCTTATAGAGTCATAGAAACGTACAGCATGGAAACAGACCCATCAGTCCAACCTGTCCATGCCGACCAGATATCGCAACCCAATCTAGTCCCAACTGCCAGCACCCGGCCATATCCCTCTAACCCCTTCCTATTCATATACCCATGAAGTTGCAATTATACAGCCTCCACCACTTCCTTTGGCAGCTCATTCCATACATGTACCACCCTCTGTGTGAAAAAGTTACCCCTCAGGTCTCTTTTATATCTTTCCCCTCTCACCCTAAACCTATACCCTCTAGTTCTGGACTCCCCGACCCCAGGGAAGAGACTTTGTCTACTTAGGTAAAAACAATGACTGAAGATGCTGGAAACCAGATTCTGGATCAATGGTGCTGGAAGAGCACAGCAGTTCAGGCAGCATCGAGGAGCTTCAGCAAAATTGACGTTTCGGGCAAAAGCCCTTCATCAGGAATAAAGGCAGAGAGCCTGAAGCGTGGAGAGATAAGCGAGAGGAGGGTGGGGGTGGGGAGAAAGTAGCATAGAGTACAATGGGTGAGTGGGGGAGGAGATGAAGGTG
>NC_057741.1:14832442-14882509 GCF_004010195.1 Chiloscyllium plagiosum
ATAGAGTACAATGGGTGAGTGGGGGAGGGGATGTAGGTGATAGGTCAGGGAGGAGAGGGTGGAGTGGATAGGTGGAAAAGGAGCTGGGCAGGCCGGACAAGTCCGGACAGGTCAGGGGATCGAGTTTCTGGAGGTTAGAAGCTAGGATGAGGTGGGGGAAGGGGAAATGTGGTAGCTGTTGAAGTTCAGATTGTTGCCCTGGGGTTGAAGTGTTCCGAGGCGGAAGATGAGGTGTTCTTCCTCCAGGCGTCTGGTGGTGAGGGAGCGGCGGTGAAGGAGGCCCAGGACCTCCATGTCCTCGGCAGAGTGGGAGGGGGAGTTGAAATGTTGGGCCACGGGGCGGTTTGGTTGATTGGTGCGGGTGTCTCGGAGATGTTCCCTAAAGCACTCTGCTAGGAGGTGCCAGTCTCCCCAATGTAGAGGAGACCGCATCGGGAGCAACGGATTCAATAAATGATATTAGTGAATGTGCAGGTAAAACTTTGATGGATATGGAAGGCTCCTTTAGGGCCTTGGATAGAGGTGAGGGAGGAGGTGTGGGCACAGGTTTTACAGTTTTACATGAGCTATCATTTCCCCCGCCCCCAACAGTTATCCTTCAGGAGGTTGGTACAGACTGGATGGATCAAATGGCCTGATTCGGCACTGAATGTATTCTATAGCTTTCTAAACATTGGGTTCACTAATTGTTATTCTACCATCAAACCATGCACCTAAATTTGGAAGAGGACCACATTGCTTGCATATGCTTAAGGTATGTTTTGGTTTGCCGGTGTTTGTAGCTGCACAGGAGTAGTCAGGATTGGAACAGCTGAGTGGAATTGTTGATCATGCTTCCTACAGTGTATTCAGATGATCATGGTGTAGCAAATAAATGAACTGACCACGTTTGTTGCTTCTACTTAATGCTGGAATCCAGCAAATTTGCAATCTAATTTGGCCATACACTACGAGTCACACAGCATGAAGGGTCAACACATTTTTAAAAACAGAACCTTTATATTGTCATAGTACTTTTTGTTGTCTAATGATTAGTACAAAGCCGACCTATGGTGGAGTAATCTAATCCACGCCTTTGAAAGAAAGGTTGCAGGCTCCTTACTGATGTTTCCTTTCATGTCCACAAAGGGAATTTGGACCCTGAACAATCTATTAGGGGCAGCTTGTAATTAAAACCTGATTAAGTTAACCCTGGGCTACACTCTGATAAATTAAAAAATGGTTAATGTTACAGTGGGAGACAATAGGATAAGTCTAATTACTTGTCAGTTTATTACAATGCTGTTAGTTAGTCAAATGGTTCTTAAGAACTGGATAGTCATATCAAAATAGCAGATGTTTCTCTATTGTTCAAGAATCTCATTACAAACAAAATAAAAGCTTGACTTGCTGTTCAAATTTAAGAAATCATTTCAAACAACTCAAAGGTTAACTACACATGCGGCACAACAACAAAAAAGCATATGATATTCACTGTCACTGTCAGTATCTTTCCACTTTTATTTCTTAATGATATATTTTCTGACTTGTATATATTAAATCAATTGGTATCATATCTCATCCCTGTTTCAGCTTCACTGGCCCCTTTCTAGTCCATTCTTTCAAACTGTAAAGCTCAAATATCTCTTTGTAGTTCTTCCTCTAGTTTTTGTTTCTTGCCCATGAGGAGCAGATTCCGAGATCCTTCGGTGATTTGTTTCTCCCTCACAGCTCATTATGCCTGCTCCATTTTCCTGGTTTTGGTCTTTTTAAAAATGACTTCCTGTGGCAGGTCATAGAGAGCAGAGACAGCCACAGCGTGGGACATCATGAAGCATGGGAACAGACTTGTCAATGTGGGATTCATCAACTCCGAATTATCTACAGTGAGAAAGGTCACATTGGGTGACCAGTCTTACTCAGGGGATAAATGATAACAAAGCAAGAGATTTACAAAAAAAACTTTCTGAAACATTCACAGGATAATGGTGATGGCAAAGCCAATCAATCTTTCAAAACAATATGCTTTTAAGATATTTAGCCAAAGACACATTAAAGTCAAGGAAGAGCATATTATGCAAAATTGCATCATTTAGAGCAAATTCATAAAGAAGTCTCTTCCATGGCTTGTTTTCAAGCTAATCTGACATACTTCAAACTTACCAGGAATATCTTAAAAGCTACAAATCACACAACACCAGGTTATAGTCCAACAGATTTAATTGGAAGCCCTAGCTTTCAGAGCACTGCTCCTTCATCAGGTTGTTGTTGTCTTTGTTCAGATTCTCCTCTGTTAATCCCTCCCTTTCTCTTCCCGGCTTCACTTCTTCTGAAAGCTCAAGGACCCACCTCACAATCTAGCATTCTCAATGAAAGTCTCAGGGATCACCATTTGGTGAAGCAAAGACCTTCAGACACCAATTTGTCCTCTGTTCATTTAAATACATGACAAATCTCAGCCCTGGCATGGTCTCAGCGTGGACCCCTGGTTTCGAGACATTTCCAGCTTGATCTCCCAGCTTCATGAACCTTGGCATGAAGCCCGGTGCAGTCTGGTGCCAAGGCCAAGTGTGGACTGGAAGCTGGGTGCTAGCGTGGTCTGGGGTGGAAGACTGTTGTTCTGAACTTGTACTTCCACAATGCATGACTTTTTATTTCTCTATTTTGTAAGATCTTGTAAGTGAAGTAGCTGTGCCTGGTCACCTTTGTACCTAAGATGGCACTGTGGCAACTTTTCACTGTGCTCATTTGAGTACATCTAACAATAAAGCTAATTCAATTCAATTTACTTCAGTGGCACTATGATCTTTTGCTATGAATTCTGTGTACTATGATCCTCCTCCACTAGCTCCCTGACAAAGCAGCAGTGCTCCAAAAGCTAGTGCTTCCAAATAAACCTGTTGACTATAATCTGGTGTTGATTTTTAATTTTGTCCACCCCAGTCCAACACCAGCACCTCCGCATCACATCCTCCAACCTCATTTACTGTATCCTGTACTCCCGATGTGATCTTCTCTATATCAGGGAGGACCAAACGTAAACTTAGGGAACATTTTGCTAATCATCTCAGCCAGACCCGCAAGGGCCAACCTGACCTCCCAATCACCGCCCATTTGAATTCCCCTTCCCATTCCCTTTCTGACATGACCATCCTCCATTGCCACAGTGAATCAGACCGCAAATTTGAGGAACAACACTCATCTTCTGCCTGGGCACCCTACAGCCCAGGGGAGTCAATGTTAGAGTTCTCCAACTTTATGAAAGCATTATTGTTTTGTGGATATATGGACAAGTTATGAATGAAAGATGATTATATAGTGACTGCGTTCTTGACTTTTATGAAATAAGTGTCATTATAAGATAGATGACAAAGTTATATTTTCTGTAATTTATTCTGATGTTATGTACATTCACTGGGCTTTGTAACCTGGATGACATCATGTCAATAATATTGAATCACATTTTCAGTTGTTAATAATTGTATAGGTGCTTTCACTCTCTCTTACCACCCAAAACAACCCTTTGAGCAGCTCCAATTTGAATACACTGAAACCACATTTGAGCTTTATTTTTGAGCAACATTAACTGTTTGCCATCCATAAAATAAATAACTATTTTAATTTGGTGTATTAAAACATGTAATTGTTCTATTTCTCACAAGTACTGAAAAGAGAAAGACTGTTTGTCTAAATAGCTGTCTCACAAAAGAGAAGATGAGAAAAAAACTTTTCATATTGAGTATCATAAGAAGCATTTGAGAGATAGTCAGATAAACACTTCCTAAAAGGAAAGCAAATAAGTCAAAGGTGGAGAAATGAGGTTAAAGTAGATAGCTGCAATGAGGAAACTTCCACAGAACAATCAACCATATCATTTCCTTCTGTATTGTTACCTATATTTCTTTTAATTTTAACCTATTTTTCTAATCAGTCTGTTCAGTGATGTTATTATGCACCTCGAGAGGAGGTAGGATGTAAACCCAGGCCTCCCAGTCCAGAGGTAGGAACATTATGGCATAGATTAAGCTATCAAGTGAACTGGCCACAGCCAGAGTACTGGTAGGGGTCTGCTTCAGTTTGAGGTGTTGGCCTGATTACTATTCCACCAGCTGACCGTGCCTGTCACATGGGTGTCTTGTTGGATTAACATAAGTTCAGGCAGCCCAGAAACCAATGCAGCAAGCAAAATGTTTGGCCACAGATAAGTTACAGCATCATTAAAGGAGTTTAGATTGCAGGAAAAACAGAGGAAAAAATCAGATGTCTAGCTGTGTATACATCCTATCCCAATATAATATATTTGTCTGCATTCTGGCCAGACTAGTAGGAATTATTCAGTTTTCGATCAGTCTGCTGGTGGGAATTCACATAACTTAGAATCATATAATTTCATAAAACACAAGGACACCATTCAGTTTATTTTACCTAAGTTAACTAACTGAAAGAGAGTTTTCCCAATACCTCTTGTGTTTTTCATTTTTAAAATATTTATCCAATTTTATCTTAACAACTGCTATTATCTTGCCACCATTGTTTTAGTCAAATATTCCATGTTCTAATGAGCCTCAGCATAAAACAATTCTTCAGAAACTACCTATTTGTTCTTCTAGCAAATTTATATCACTGATTCAGTTAAGTATTTAGCTCATTTGGGTGGGTGGGGGGTTTGGTTGTGAAGTAGTGTGACACCAACAGCATGAGTTCAATTCCTGCACTGGCTGAAGTTATCATGACGGTCTCTTCTTCTCAACTTCTCCCTGTGTCTGAGGTACGGTTGCCCTCAGATTAAACCACCACTAGACATCCCCCTCTAATGATAGAGCAGCCCTATGCCCTGGTAAGATAATGGTGACACAATAGTCCCTGATTCAGCAACAAATGAAAGTAATGATGCTTTTCAAATTAGTTTTATCAAAAGCCTCACATAAACTTATACATCTCCATCAGATGGAAAGAAAGAACGAACTGGCTCTTATATAGGGCCTTATATATCCCATGAATATGTATAGTTAAGGAAATACTTTTGAATTAAGACCAAAAATGTCCAATTAAACTTATTGGGTGGAATCTCCTTTACATCTGAGTGGCATGGACTATAGGAAGATGTATGACACAATCTGGCAGCAAGTGCATTGAGACCGACCTTGGGGTCTCTGTTCATAGATCTTTGAAAGTTGCCACTCAGGTAGATAGGGCTTGTAAGAAGGCCTATGGTGTATTAGCGTTCATTAGCAGAGGGATTGAATTCAAGAGTCGTGAAGTGATGTTGCAGCTGTACAGGACCTTGGTTAGGCCACATTTGGAGTACTGTGTGCAGTTCTGGTCGCCTCACTTTAGGAAAGATGTGGAAGCTTTGGAGAGGGTGCAGAGAAGATTTACCAGGATGTTGCCTGGAATGGAGAATAGGTCATACGAGGATAGGTTGAGAGTGCTAGGCCTTTTCTCGTTGGAACGGCGAAGGATGAGGGGTGACTTGATAGAGGCTTATAAGATGATCAGGGGAATAGCACAACATCGTGGGCCGAAGGGCCTGTTCTGTGCTGTATTGTTCTATGTTCTATGTTCTATGACCTTGTGCCATAGAATCATAGAATCATAGAATTGTTATGATGCAGAAGGAGGACACTCCGCCCATCATACCTGGACCTGTTCTAGGTGCCTAGTGCCAATCTCCTGCCTTTTCCCCAGATCCCTGTGCACCACTTATAACCAAGTAATCACCCAATATCCTCTTGAAAGCCTCAAGTGACCCTGCCACCACCATATTTCCAGGCAATTCCATACTCTAACTACTTGCTGTGTTTTATTTTATGTGCCAGAATATCATCTCTCTATCAACCCTATCCAGCACACTCACGTTTTTGAGAACCTTTATCAAACATCCTCTCAGCCTTCTTTTCTTCACTGAAAATAGTTCCAGCTTGTTAATCTATCCTCATAACTGAAGATTCTCATTACTGGAACTATTCTTGTTGAAAGTTAAAAATCACACAGCACCAGGTTATAGTACAACAGGTTTATTTGGAACCACTAGCTTTTGGAGCACTTTTCCTTCACTTGATGAGTGCTTCCAAATAAACCTGTTGGACTATAACCTGGTGTTGTGTGATTTTTAACTTTCTACACCCCAGCCCAACACCAGCATCTCCGAATTATTCTTGTTGAAGTCATTTCTCTTTACCTTTGATGCCTTTCATAACTGATATGGCAAGATTCTTGCTAGGCAGTGGTGAGTTGCCAAATGAAAGTCATGATTACTTCATTAAAAGCAAAATACTGCAGATACTGGAAATCTGAAATAAAAACAGACAGTAAGGGAGAAATGCAATCGGTCTGGCAGCACTTTTGAAGGAGAAGGAGAGTTCAGATTTCAAGTCGATATGATTCATCTTCTTTTTCTTCAGATGTTCCAAAGTCGAATCATGAAGTAAAATCGTGATGGAGGTCCTGAGGAGCAAGTGGTGAATTAAAGTCGTCAGGTACCTGCTCTGATTTTCACATTGGAAATTGTCACCATCTAGTTTTTATCAACTGTGTGGGAGAATGGAAAACTGTTTATCAATGGGATGTGACAAGCTCATAATGAAGTATGCAAATAGTCATCTCGCTGCTCACGAGGAAGATTTTCACCTCACCGTTCAATACTTGGTTGGACATTGGAATGTTTTGAACTGCATTGCTCCCATTGACAGAAAATTCACTGAAATTTCTTTCATCCAGCTGTGTGGGCCATGATATGAGCATACACTCTGTGCTGCATATTGCCCCCTTTGCAACAGCAGCTATGCATTGCACCTGACTGCACATTTCCTCCCCCTTTTCAAATGGTGGTTACATTTTACAAGTGGTGGGCCTCCAATCCAATGCCACCTTGTGGCTGACAATGCAAGTACAGCTACTTAAATAACTTTCGAAGTAAAGGACAAATATAATCTCAGAAAGAAACAACAAGAGATATGCAACAAAGAGTGAAGTTACAGAACAATCCTGTAAAATTTGGAAAAGTTAATCACAGGTTGTTCCCCCAATTATGGCTGCTCAACATTTTTATTAGCTACTCTTTCTTTTGGCTTTGGCGTTTGATACTCAGTTTCACTTTTCTTGAGCTTCCTAATGTAAGAGGCCTGTTTGATTCATTGTGGGGTGCATTCCATACATTCCATACATTCAACGAGGGAACATTGCTACTAATCTCCATTCTGAAGGGATTAATGTTCACTTTACATTAACTCCACCCACCATACTGCTATTATGATGACAGAGACAAAGAATTTTACTCCAGGTTTTTCAGAAATTGAATCTCAATTCCTTAAAATTCTAGTAATTGTACTTGATAAAGTGTGTATGTATTTGTTATAATCTTGTAATAAATGTCTTTGTTATCTAAGAAAGGTCATTCTTCTGTAAGTAGTCTTTGATGTATTATCTACCAGTACTTACTACATAGGCCCAAAACAAAACAAAGATAAAAGAGGATTTCTCATAGTGAACAATCTCAAACAGCCGTTATCCAGAATCACACAATGGTGGAGGTTTTAAAGACCTTAGAGGTAGTTATCTGAGGGAAATACCATATATTTAGTATCTCATTTTTGTGCTGGTGACAGCAATGACAATGCAGTGACCATGAAACTGCTAATTTTCAATTGACTACAGTTGGAAGCATACATTGTACCTAAAATGAATCGGACAGGCAGTGACTTGAGGCATAATGGGAAATTTGCAGCAACTGATGATTTAGTGCAGCAATTGTAGCTAAGGTGCTTCCTTGTGGAAAGGGGTGCTTTACATCTATAGCCAATCAGTGTGGCATTCAGTTTGACTTGAACTGGGATCAGGGAATGTCAGGAAGTGCTTATCATATTGCACAAATGCTCAACTGAATTTAAAGAGTGGGACATATGACACCAATTCATGAACATTGAAAAAGGAAACTAGAATCTAGTCACTCAATAACACACACCAAAGTGATTATTAACTCATATCACCAAACAAAAATGGGTAATACTGATTGGCAGCATACTTTACATCTCACCTAGTTTATTTTACATTGATTTGGAAGAGAAGATATTTGCTGATTCACTGTCACTTACTTTTCATCCAGTGATGAATTATCCTCATCATAAATGTAACAAAATGTATGTCGATACATAGCAATAAAGCACAGATAAATCAAGTATATTTTGACCAGGTTCATTTGTGTTGCTCAAGTACTCACCTGACAGGCATGCTGTAATAATGACTATTATATAGATTTGTGGACGGTAAACCAAGTCTCAAAAATATAATGAAGTTTTTGAGGAAATAACGGAGTACACTGTTATATAAAATGCAGTCAATGTCGAATACATGTATTTCCAAAGTATTGTGATGGCCCGTGAGATAGCAGTTACTGGTAAGATTAAAGCACAGGGTTTCATAGGAAATATGACAAACTGGTAACAAGATGCTTCAGGAGCAGAATACAAAGATGATGGCAAAAGGTAAATTGGGTGGGGGGGTCACATATCAGTGTTAGGATCATTCCCCCTTCGCAAAACATTTAGGTACGGAAGGCATAATATGAAAATTTGCAGATACAACAACAAAACAAAGCATGGTTAAACAATCTGTATGCAGCTTCAGCATAACAGACTGAACTGAACACATATATATTAGATGAAATTTAATACAGAATATTTGAACATTTGAAATACTTTTGAAAGGATAAGTAAGGAAATCATTATGCAATAAATGATAAAAAGTCTAAATGAAATAGAAAAGCTGAAATACCTCAGAAATCTTTAAAAATGAGGTTAAATTGATAACACTGAATAAAATCTCATAGAAGTGTGTTTTACTGCCTGTCAATGTAGACATGGGCCAAGAACTAATTTTGATCAGCTGCCTGAAATACTATGTAGTTCTGGTTATTGTGGCTAACAGGTTGAGCAAGACTCCATTATACATTGCTTACACTAATCTTTGTGACTGATATATAGTTTGGACTAATTTCCTTTCAGTGGTATAGCATTCTCCTGCCACTCGGTCAAAGTGGGACCTCATACCTAAAGTGCATTGTCTAACCTGAGGTGTCACCTCTTGTACATTGATAAAACCTTTAATTATTGAGGGACAAAGACTTAAAAAGAATCTGGATTTTGCACTTAAGTCAGCAGTGTACCACCTGATTAAAGGAGTCAACTAGGGCAGCTAGTATTAAAGTTGTTTACATTTTGCTTATAACTGTTTTGCCTTATACCTCTTTATCATATCAAGCCTAAGGAAGGAGCTGAGCTCTGGAAGCTTGGAATTTCAATAAACCTGTTGAATTGTTCTTGAGAACCATTCTGAAGAAGGGTCACCGGAGCTGAAATGTTACTCTGCTTTCTCTCCACAGACACTGCCTGACCTTCTGAGTTTTTCCTGCAATTTTTATTTCTGATTTCCAGCATCCACAGTTCTTTCATTTTTTTCTCTGTCATTATAATCTTTTTTATAATAGGATTTAGTTAGACATATATGGAACTGTGTAACTTAAGGTGTGAAACAAAGGCAAAATACTGTCATCATCTTACCTTCAGAGGTTCTGCAGTAATGAGAGGGTTGGAATCTTAGTAGCTTCAACAGCATCACTGAGATGGTGAGGCAGGCAGGGACCAGGCTGCATTGAGGAAATAGGCTTAAAAATATTCATCAAAATTAAAATGTTTATGCGTTGGAGAGGAACTCCACATTTCAGGGCTATAGAAGCTTACCATAAATCCTTCAGCAAGAGTGTATTTAACTTTCTAAAAGCCAACATCTAATGTTCAACAATGCTACTGGGAGGAAGCTATAATTGAGAATAAAGGCTATTTGTTATAGATATTTGTGAGAATTTGAACAAAGTGATTCAGTGATTGAACATCAAGTGGAAATGGAAAGCTTCTTTTTTGTTGAAGGTTGTTATTGCCTGGCAATTGTGTGGTGCAAATGTTAGTTGCTACAAACAGCTTAAACCCAAGCATTGCCAAGGTTTGTTGCATTTGGACACAAATTGCTTCACTACTTGAGGAATCGCAAATGATGCTAAACGTTGTGCGATTAGAATCATCGAGTTGTAGAGATGTACAGCACAGAAACAGAACCTTCGGTTCAATTTGTCCATGCTGACCAGATATCCTAACTTAATCTAATCCTATTTGCCAGCACTTGGCTCATATCCCTCCAAACCCTTCCTATTCATATACCCATTCAGATGTCTTTTAAATGTTGTAATTGTACGAGCCTCCATCACTTCCTCTGGCAGCTCATTCCTCTGCATGAAAAAGTTGTCCCTTAGGTCACTTTTATATCTTTCCCCTCTCACCCTAAACCTATGCCTCCCAGTTTTGGACTCCCCCATCCCAGGGAAAAGACTTTGTCTATTTACCCTATCCATGCCCCTCATGATTTTATAAACCTCTATAAGGTCACCCCTCAGCCTCCAACGCTCTGTGATTATCCTCACGTCTGACCTATGAATAGACAGAAGATCTTCAATGAAACTGAAGATGATTGCACAATGTTTACCTTGAGGAATTATTGCATAGGTGCCCCGTGGCTGAGATGACAGATCTGCTACAAGCACAGCCATCTTTCTTTGTGTGAGGTATGACTCCACCCTTAGAGAGTTTTCTTTCTAATTCCCATTGACTCCAGTTTTGCTAGGGCTCCTTAATGGTATACTCAGTCAAATCTTGCCTGATGTCAAGAACAGAGACAAAAAAAACTGCAGCTGCTGGAATCCAAAGTAAACAGGCAGGAGGCTGGGAGGACACAGCAAGTCAGGCAACATTAGGAGGTAGGAGAAGTCGCATTTCAGGTGTAACTCTTCTTCAGGACCAGGGGTGGGTGTAGGGGGAGCTGCAGATAAAGGGGGTGGCGGGAGTAGGGTGGTGAAGTGGGGATAGGTGAAGACAGGTAAAGTGTATGAGCTGGCTGGTTGGAGGGAGGAATAGAAGAGAAGGGGAGGGGCTGGGAAGGGAGTCAGGGGATGGGGAGGAAGGTTATTTGAAATTGGAGAACTCAATGTTGAGTCCTCTGGGCTGTAGGCTGCCCATGTGAAAGATGAGGCATTATTCTTGCAGTGTGTTTGTTGCGGCAATGTAGGAGGCCAAGGATAGTCATGTCGGAAAGGGAGTGGTTGGGGGCATTGAAATGGGCTCTGACTGGGAGGTCCAGTCAGCCTCTGTGGCCCGGCTGAGATGCTTGGTGAACTGTTCCCTAAGTTTACATTCGGTCTCCCCAATGTAAAGAAGACCAGATTGGGTGCACAGGATACAGTGAACTAGGTTGGAGGAGAGGCAGGTGAACCTCTGTATCTCCTGGAAGGACTGTTTGGGGCCCTGAATGGCAGTCAGGGAGGTGGTGTATTGGCAGGATTTTGGCAGAGGGCTGTTTGGATGACAGAGGGAGGAAAAGCACATTTTACGAAATAGGTGGACATCTAGAATGCTTGCGGTTAGAATGTCTCCTCGTCCGAGCAGATGTGGCGGAAGTGGAGGAATTGAGACAACAGGCTAGAGCTCTTGTAGGATTCTCCAGGTGGTTATGAGAGTCTGTGGGTTTGTCAGCAGAGATGGAAATGGTGAGGTCAAGGAAGGGGAAGGAGGTGTCCGAGGTGGACCAAGTGAATTTGAGGGTGGGGTGAAAGTTGTGGGGTGAAGTCAATGAACTGCTCCTGTTCAGCCTGGGTGCAGGACGCTGCACCGATGCAGTCATCGATGTGATGGCAGAAGAGTTGAGGCACAGTGCCTGTGTAGGGACTGAAGAGGGACTGTTGGATATAGCTGACAAAGAGGTATGCATAGCTAGGGCCCATCTAGGTGCCCATGGCCACCCCGTTGATTTGGAGGAAATAGGAGGAGTTAATGGAAAAGTTGTTGAGGGAGAGAACCAGTTCAGTGAGGTGGAGGAGGGTATTGGCGGAGGGGGACTGGATAGGTCTGTTGGAGAGGAAGAAGTGGAGGGCCTGGAGACCATCTTTGTGGGGTATGGACTTGAATAGGGAAGGGCAATCATCCTCACTTCTCGTACTGAGTTCAGAACTTGTAACATTTTTGGAAAAAGCCAGGAGCTGAATGGGCTTTAATAAACACAAACTGAACATTAGAGAACAGATTATTGTTGAGCAACTGCTCCTTGATAGAACTCTTTCCATCCCTTTACTGATGACTGGGGGGTAGACACTTGAGACAGTAACTGGTCAGTTTTGGTTTGGCCTACTTTGGTGGACAGGATCTCACATTAATTTTCCACAGTGCCTGGAAAATGAGCGTGCTGTAATCATTCAAAAAAAAAACTCAACTCTGGGGCATGGCTATTTCTGGAGCACAAGTCTGCAGGCTTATTACTGGAGTGTTGTCAGGACCCATAACTTTGCAATATCCAGCCATTTCTAGACACTACATGAAGTGAAATTAGTTGAAGCCTGGCAGCTGTGATTCTGTGGACCTCAAGAGGAGATCTAGTTTGATTGCCCAATCAACTGAAGATGATTGTAAATGCTTCAGCCTTTGATTTTGCATTGACGCACTGGGCTTCCCCTGTCATGGCGGATGAGCATATTTGTGGAATCTTTTTCTCCAATGAGTTGTTTCATTTTCCAAAATGTGACTTGATGTGGCAGGATTACAAATCCTAGGTTTGACTAATGTGAGGTGCTGTATTTTGGTAAGGCAATTCAGGGCAGGGCTTACACAGTTAGTGGTAGGACCATGGGAAGTGTTGACAAACAAAAAAAAGCCCTAGCAGGTGGATAGTTCCTTGAAAACGGAGTAGCAGGTAGACAGGGTGGTGAAGAAGGCATTTGGCATGCTTGCCTTCATGCATCAGTGCGTGAGTATAAGAGTTGGGATGTCATGTTGTGGCTGTGCAAATCATTGGTGAGGCCAATTTTAAAATAATGCATTCAGTTCTGGCCTCCCTGCTGTAGGAAATTTATTGTTAAACTTGGAAGTGTTCACAAGATTTACAAGGGTTTTGCCAGGATTGAAGGGCTTGAGCCATAGGGAGAGGCTGAATAGGCCGCTTCTTTTTCTCCCCGGCGTGTCAGAGACTGAGGGGTGATGTTATAAAGGTTTATAAAGTCAGGAGAGACATAGATACAGTGAATAGCCAAGACCTTTTTACCAGGGTAGGGGAGTCCAAAACTAGAGGGCATAGTGTTAAGGTGACAGGAGAAAGATTTAAAAGGGATCTGAGGGTGCATGTATGGAATGAGCTGCCAGAGGAAGTGCTGGAGGTGGGTACAATTATGATATTTAAAAAGCATCATGATAGATACATGAATAAAAAGTACTTAGAGGGATATGGGTCAAATCCTGGCAATGGGGAATAGTTCATTTTAAGATATTTGGTCACCATGCACAAGGAAGACTGAACGGTCTGTTTCTGTGCTATGTAACTCTATGACTCATTGATTGTAGAATTGTTTAGCTCTGTCCATGGCAGGGTAATGAGCTTGCAAGTTATTGAGCTGTGGGTTTCAGGATGTCTGCATATAAACATACTTCCCTTGGAAATGCTAAGTCCCATGTGTAATTAAAGCAAAATCCACTCACTAATCTGATAATGCTGGTTAGCCAGAATTTTCCTAATTTGAAACACCATCATATGGTATTTGAGTATTCACAGATTCAGCATGTGGGATAATTACAAGGTGTAAGAAGGTGAAATCAAAAGCAGAAAGAGGATTTGTATCGATAACTGATATGGATATGATTTTTGTATCATACAATTGAGATTTCCAGTGGGCACAATTCAACATATGGGGGCATATTCCTCTGTGTGATCGACAGAATGGGTGCATGTTGGTAGTTATGGGAAAAAATATATTGATAAATATTAATTAAACGTGAAATGAGCTGAGTACTAATGTTTATACGTTTGCAATTTACAGGTGGTACAATCAACTTTTAAAGGAGTACTGTAGTGGACTGAATAGTTAACCTCAAGAGTTTTCTCTAACTAGACAGGATAAAAGTCAAACTTTAGTGTTAGTAAAATGAAAGAGAAGATGTGGATTCACTTACCTACAGATTGACTTCCTTGTTCATGGCTTACCTGTCTCAAAAATCAACAAAAGCCCCTCCCTTCAGTCTTCTGAATGCTTGTACTGCGGGGGGGGGTATTTAACTGGCAACCTGCCCACGTAATGGGATAGGGGATGGGGAATAGGATGGGTGGGACAATCTGCCACCAGGAAAATATGTTTAAATAGGAACTTTGCATATTTAAATAGACTTTGCAACTAACCGGCATCCATTGCAACCATGCCATCTTCAAAACCCCATTGTGTACTTGGACAAGCACTGCCAATCCGGTGCAACTCTACATGGTTTCTGACATTTGTCCAGACACAGGGAACTGGTGCCCAGCCCAGCTTTACAGGCAGTGACCAGAAGATCCTGCTGGGCCATTTGGAAGAATGTCCAGCACTGTAGAAAAAATGACCATCTTCCAGTACCTCACACTCAATTCTATTGCTGCTACAGTACCCACCACCCACCAAGCACTGTGCTCTACCACTCCCAATATCAGCACTTGGAAACCTAACTTAAGAAATCCAAGATATTATTACCTCTCTGTGGGTGCATGAGGAATTAATATGAGAGCACAACATTTGATAACTTTTTTGAACATTCATTTTAACAATCAATTCTGGATTACATTATTGCAATGAATCGCATATCATATATCATATAGTAATTAAAAATAGTTATAACACGACAATTCCACTTTAAGTGTGAACACAACCTTCAAATTCATCTAAAGAAAGATTGGATATGCAAATAAATATGTCAGAAAGTGTACGCTTACTGTTTCTAATGAGACCTCTCCACTTCAAGCTCTCTTTAAGGAATTCATATTGCAGATTTTAACTCTTTGTACAATGAAAACATGACTAGTCTGGTTTACTGACACACGTTTTTATATATCAAAGAAGGTTCTTACTGTTCTCTTTGAGTTTACAAGACAACTGCTAGTGTCTATTGCTGTGTGCTATGCAAGGGGAGACAATGGCCTAGTGGTATTGTCATTGGACTGTTAATCCAGATACTCAGTTCCTGTCCTCAGGATCTAGGTTCAAATGGTGGAATTTGAATTCAAATTTTAAAAAATCTGGAATTAGGAGTGTAAATAATGACCACGAACTGATTGTAAGAAAAGCCCATCTGGTTCACTAATATACTTTAGGGAAGGAAACTGCTGGCCTACAGGTCATTCTCAATTGCATCCTGGGAAATTAGGAATCAGCAATAAATAATGATGTCCTCATCCCATGACTGGATTTTAAGAAAGGCAGAATTCTTGATGGATAGTGATAGTCCCTTTTCAGAAAGTGTATTTCATTGTATTCAACCAAGGGCAATTGTACATTCCTAACTGTAAAGCTATTGAAGCTCTAGCACCAAGCAAGATTACACTGTTTAGCTATGTGTTAAATTTAACATCTTAATTGTTAATTAATTTGGTGGTTTCCTTTACATTTATACTTCCTTTCTTATTAACATAATGAGCAGAATAACAACTAATGCTTCAAATAAGGTCTAACCATGAAACTTGTCTACATCTCAATTCTGTCCCAAAAAGCTTAGTTCTCAGTTTGTTTTTTCGCAAATGTCCTTACTGAGCTGTAACGTAACTTCTTACGCTTCAGTATTTGTACTTTGATTTTTTTTCCCCAAAAGACTTGTAAAGAAAAAAATGGGGACAGAGGTGATGCTCTGAAATTGATAAGCTCTCTGTAAACTGTAAAAGTTATAATCAAAACATGGGGGCTCTTCCTTGAGCTAATATTGAACTTTACTGGAACACTACAGCAGGAGAGGGGCAGAGAGATCAGAGTGACAGCATGGTAGACAATTAAAATTACAAATCAAATTAGAAATTCCACCAACATGCTTGAAGACTGAATGGATGTATTCAACAAAATAATTACCCAATGCTTCCAGTATGGAATAGAGCACAATATGAGCAGTGAATACTGTTTATTAAATTGTAGAAAGATGTGTTTGAGGTCTTGGACAGTGAGGAGAGGAATAGTATAAGGGCAGTGATATATATCCATACAATGGGAAAGTATAGTGGCAAGTGTCTGCATTTTGTTTTGTTTTCATTTGCTTTTCTCTTTGATAATACTTAACATTTACATTTGAACTGTCTGCTGTAAGGTAATATTTTGTGCCCTTTTTCAGCATTCTAAAGAGAAATCTATGAATTTACAAGTGATGCACTCAGTAATATATTACTGTGAAGATTTAGTGTGCTGTATCACATTAAGCCAAGGATGGTATTCATATACACTGGAGATTCAAAGCAATTGTATATTTTCAAGTGGCTTCAAATCCAGTGACAATAATAATTAGAAATAGCCAATGCATAACATAGATTAGCTGTCGATTTGCCTACATGCAGAGTTCAACAGAGTCACGAAGATGGAAGTTATGAGTAAACCATTTCGCTCTCATTTTGTTTTATGTCATAAGAAAATATGTAGAGCAGGGAATGATAGGTATTCAAATGTCTATCTGAAACAAACATTCAGGTAAATGTGATGTATTATTAATCACCTGGCTGCAAGTTTCACTAACATCAAATATCTACTTTATTATGCCTTGCCTGAGGACTGATTTTAAAAATAGAAGATTTTTTATTTATTCCTGTGATATGGGCATTCCTGGCTGGGCCAGTGCTTATTGCTTATCCCTGGTTGCTCTTGAGAACGTGGTGGTGAGCTGCATTCTTGAACTGTTGCAATCCAATTGGTATGGGAAGACTCAAAATGTTAGCGAGGGAGTTCCAGGATGATTGATTATACTCAAGTCTGGTTGATCCCAGATTGATTGTTGAGATTTGATCAAAGCATTCTTAGTTTTCATATATCTTCAATTAATGACTTTTGGCCAAAAACTCAAACTCTTTCCCCCTATCACCTGATTTCTGCTAAAATCAAACTTGCCCTAGTGTAAGGCTATTGATTCTAAGCTCCTGATGTCCTGATGCTAACACATGCTTTCAACCTCATGGGTGAATGCTGTATTGCCTCCCAAGCCTGACCTCTGATTATGACATATTGCAGTAGGAAGGAATAATCCAGTTCAAACTTGATGACCTTGTAGTTGAAGAGCAGGCAAATAATTGTGCATTTCTTGGAGAATTCAAGACACTTGAGAAGAATGTTGGCAGAGGCTCTTTGCGTAGCTCCATCAGATGCCTAGGAGGAGTATGCAAACAGAGGAAAGCTAAATATGTCAGCATTGTTGGAAAATCAAATTGCAAAGATATATCAGTGCAAGTCACTGGAATGGACCTCGCCATCTCTCAACAATCTATCTAAATCAGTGCCCTGAAACAAGGAAGAAGGCTTGGCATTGTAGATTTCAAAGCCTGCTTTGAATATTTGTGAAGAGAATATCTATCTCCATAGAGTTTATGATGCTATAAATAAGATTTCAACAATAAAAATATGTTTGGCTCTTTTTCTAGTAGCTTGAATGCAAAGTTGATGGGAATGCTCTACAGTTGGAAACACTACAGTCAGCTGATGAGTCATCATAAACAGTTCAGGTCATGAGATGATCGAGGAAGATGGAATTTAACTTCTCGAAAATATTTTTCCTGTATAACATAATCGCCTACTTTTTGAGAAGTAATTGAGTCTCAGAAACCTGATTTTGGTAATGGCTGTAAATTTGATCTTTGCTGTGATGTTGGCAGATTTTTAGCTCCTCTGAAGTCTATGGAGTGAGGCGGGTAAAGCGTAACTATCTTGATATCAGGAGGCACAGCATTGGCATCAGTGGTCGCCACTAACCAATCTCTGCCGGGTCTTGATCCACATGGGAGCAAATTTCAGCAGTAACACCACAGGAGCCCGAACTCAGCTTTTGCCATCTTTGCCTCAGCTCATCAGTGATTTGCCCAAAGAGGAGACAAGATTGCAACCCAAAATGAATAACAGAAACTCAAGCATTAGTGAACAATATAAATATCATAATGTTCTCCAATATAATTTTTTTGTGTGAACTAAATCACCTGGTGTCACTTGCTCCAATGCCTATGTAAGTCTTAACAACCAGATACAGGGAATGGAAAAATTTATTAAAGTTTTGTTGTGAATACACTATGATGTAAGATGTATATCTAGGCAAGGGAGGCAATGGCATTGTGAAAATGAATGGGAAACAGCAATGAAACAACAGAGTGCAAATGTTCTGGGATTATGCTGACTTTATTCTGAAGCTATGGATAGTGAAGGTACAAGCTTGAACTTTCTTTCCATCACACGGCTGACCAGGAATCTATCCGACCTTAATGCCTGTCATTGACATTGGTAGAAAGGTTTGCATACAGATGTTCAATTTATTTGACCACGTAATGAATGCACACTTCTTAGCCCATTGAGTCCTTTGGGACATGAACCCAGAACTTGTGATATAGCCACAGGGACACTAAACACTGCACCACAAGACTTCATAATTCAAATGTAACAAATCAAGCAACTACTAAATGGAGAATAGCCCAAAGCCATAATTAAAAGTTGTATCTTCCTAAACTAACCACTTGATGGTGAAATTGTTGAATATCTTGTGATGCTGAGGTCTGTCCTACAGACTAGGTTATTGTCATTGATTGTCCTTACCACCTCCTGAAACACTCTTTGTCCAGCTGACCCTTGCATTTGTATTGATGTCATTTCTCCTGTACTTGACTTTTTACAGAAGGGTGCTGACAATGTTGATCTCGAACCAGAAAGTGTTGTTTCTTTCCCTTAGGCAGTATGATTAACATTTCCTTTGAAAACAAACACAAAACAAACAGACCAATGATAGCAGAAAAATCAAAATACACACAACACTGTAATCAGAAATCCAAAATTGTCCATGCATCCAACACAATAATATAATCACACCTATTTCTTCCTGTGATTAGGAGGGCACTTCATGATGAGCTCCTATTTATTCCAAAATCACACTGACTACAACCAAGTCCAGACTTTAGGGCAGATTTTGGGATGACAAAGAGCAGTAGAGCACAACCAACTTACAATTCACTGGGCAGTCAGGACCTTATCTAGCCCTGACATCCTTTCAGAGTACCAACCCTTTTTTTTCTCTTTTTACACCCAGCTTTATTTTTAGATGAATCTAGAATCTTGCCTTCAATATTTCTAAATCTCTTTCACACGCTATGTGAGTAAACACTTTGTAAATTGTGCAGCCTTCTAAATCCCCCATAATCACATGTTCGCTATTTCTATGTGTATGATTCTGTTTCCAGTCTATAGCAGGGAAGGTCATTCAGATTCTTCACTTAAATGAACGTTAATAGCCACTAAGCACCCCTTTCTGGAGTTCAGAATCTAAAGCAAGGTCATTGCTTTGTTTGAGAAGCTTTTTTTTAACTCTCCTAAATTCCAGACTATATTCATGGTCTGTCTGTATTCTTATTTGGATACTGTAAACTAGACCTCTGAAACCCACTCACTGAGCATTTCTGTGACATATATGTGGTATGTCATACTGAGTAGCATAAACCTTAGCCCCCTGGTCATTGATCAAGCATGCAGAAGTAGTCTTGGGACTCATCAGTCCCTCTTGAAATTTCATTATCTTTGGTTTAAAATATGTGACATCCATATCCTTTTGCACATAAATACTGTCACACAGTTATCTGGTTGAGAAACGGATGCTATGGTGACAAAGAGATTGTCTTTTAGCTCTATTGCTATTTCTGTGCTGTCATTCATCAATTTGCATGATGTGACAGCGGACAACAATCTCCACTATCGTGTACTGAACCACATATATCAAGTCTCAATATAAAATATCTCTTTTGAGGTTATTTCTTGATTATCTTCCCAGTAAATTAAAAGAAAAAACACTCATACTCTCAGACAACAGAGTGAAATGTCTTTCACTTGTTATTAGCAGGCTGCTAAATGGTATCATTCTGTAGCCTACAAGAAGACTACAAATTCTTTGAACACAATTGAAAACACCTTGATGGTGTCAAACAATGACTTAAAGTTGAAATGGTTTTAACTCTGAGAGAATAAATCGTATCGATAGGAATCCATTAGGCAAAAAACCATTCTTAAAAATAAAAAAAATCAATAAATACACTTTGGAAAATCTTTAAAAGTAAAGATACTGCAATCGTGGCCATGACTTTCTTTATCAGCATGTGGCTTTCTTCTGCAGAAATTTAAAAGACAATGCTATAGATTTTCACAAGACCGGTTAATTTTCCTACTTATTCTTAGATTACTTACAGTGTGGAAACAGGCCCTTCGGCCCAACAAGTCCACACCGACCCTCCGAAGAGCAACCCATCCAGACCCATTCCCCTACATTTACCCCTTCACCTAACACTATGGGCAATTTAGCATGGCCAATTCACCCAACCTGCACATTTTTGGACTGTGGGAGGAAACCGGAGCACCCGGAGGAAACCCAAACAGACACGGGGAGTATGTGCAAACTCCACACAGACAGTTGCCTGAGGCGGGAATTGAACCTGAGTCTCTGGCGCTGTGAGGCAGCAGTGCTAACCACTGTGCTTCTGACATAGTCACAAAAAAAAATTCCAGTTAAAGAAATCCAAAATAGAATAAGTAACAAGTAATGAGTTGCAAAATTCAATTTTTGTTAACTAATGGGTAGTAAGACACTATTCTACCTGCAACTAACCAGAATGAATTGCCTTCCACTTGCTAATAGAAGGCAGCTAAATAGTAAGCCATAAACACTGTGTCACAAATATTATCCCTGGTGCTGAAAAACTGCAAAGTTGCAGACTGAATTTCTCATAAACAAAACAGTCTGAGTAGCAGGATAAATAACGACCACAATGTGTCATTTTTTAAGACAGGAAATGGTTCCCCTTTAAGTGAGATTGAATGGCTTTAATAGACTTCCTGCATACTGTCTCACTATGCAGAAGATAGGCTAGGAAACTGATGGTCTCAACCTTCAGCCTTGTCCTTCAATCATCCGTTAAACAGCTCAGTGCACCTACTCATCTGTTATTGCTGTATTATATCTTTATTGGCATAAAAAAAAAACAGATGACCCATCTCCACACCTCTCTCTGCAGCCAAAAGTTTCCGACAGAGATGTAAAAATCAACAGACTGTTTGAGAACTTCAGTGCCAGCCATCTTTCTTAAAATACTATCATTGAGTTATTTTATATTGGCAAAACATTACACCCTGCACAGGAGGAAGAAATAAATGGCAATGGCATCTTGTTCGCATGATTTATTGCAGTGAAACCTAATTTGCCACTTTGTGAAGGGACAGCCAGTAGATAATGGAAATTGGTGGATGATCAAGAGTCCCCTATTGCCTTTCAATAGGTTTTTTTTTTACATTAGCTTTATGGGCTTCATTAAATTCTGGCTGATGATTGAGATTGTGAAACATGGGAATGGATATTTAAGGATATTTCTGTTTCTCTTCTGTCATCCTTGAAAGTCTGGCAGGCTGCCTGCCACACAACTCAAATGCAGCAGGTCAGGAAATCCACTGACAGTGACAGCCTCCTTCCATGCATTGATGAGTGGGGTTTGGCTGGTTTGGATTTGTCCTGCATTTTTAGTCATTACGTACTTCAACAATGTTTCCACAATGCCAGAAAGATGTTCCCGCCTCAGTAGTGTTAGGTGCAGGGGTAAATGTAAGGGAATGGGTCTGGGTGGGTTGCTCTTCGGAGGGTCGGTGTGGACTTGTTGTACCGAAGGGCCTGTTTCACACTGTAAGTAATCTAATCTATTTAATGATGTTGTGGTAGTGAAACAACCTAGCTCAGAGTGCAGTTGGTCTTAGAGCACAAGACTTAAGTACTGTTGCTGGGATGTTAGCAGGGTCTGTAAGCCTTTGTGGTGCTCTCAACCATTTCCTGAAATGACATACAGTAAATTGAGATGACCATAAAGGGAAATATGGATTATATGAAATGAGGAAGCAGTGACAGTGGTTTTTGGCTGTCAGGTAAGTAGTTGTAAAAAACAAGACAATTATGTTAGTGTGTGAAGAGATGAAATAGAGAATCTATTTGGAATGATCATAGAGGTGTTCTAATCTGGCTTATATGTTTTAGATTAGATTCCCTACAGTATGGAAACAGACCATTTGGCCCAACAAGCCCACACTCACCCTCCGAAGAGTAACCCATCCAGACCCATTCCCCTACCCTGTACTTACCTCGGTAAAAACAAGGACTGCAGATGCTGGGAACCAGAGTCTAGATTAGAGTGATGCTGGAAAAGCATAGCAGGTCAGGCAAAATCCGAGGAGCAGAAAAATCGACATTTCGGGCAAAAGCCCTTCCTGATGAAGGGCTTTTGCCCGAAACGTCGATTTTCCTTCTCCTCGGATGCTGCATGACCTGCTGTGCCTTTCCAGCACCACTCTAATCTAGACTGTACTTACCTCTGACTAATGCACCTAACACTATGGGCAATTTAGCACAGCCAATTCACCTGACTTGTGCATCTTTGGAATGTGGGAGGAAACCGGAGCACCCGGAGGAAACCCACACGGACACGGAAAAAATGTGCAAACTCCACACAGACGGTTGCCTGAGGCTGGAATCAAACCTGGGTCCCTAGCGCAGTGAGGCAGCAGTGCTAACCATTGAGCCATCGTGCCGCCCATTATGATATAGCGATTGGCAGAAGTGCTGGAGCTGTGATAAATACTCATAAAAGAAGAGGAATGATGAAAAACTATGTTTCTTTAAACTCATTTGTGGGATGAGGGCATTGCTGGCTAAGCCAGTATTTATTGTTTGTCCCTAATTGCCCCTTGAGAAGGTGGTGGTGAGCTGCCTTCATGAACCGTTGCAGTCCACCTTCTGGGGGTTGATCTACAATGCCATTAGGGAGTGAGTTCCAGAAGTTTGACCCAGCAACAATGAGGGAATGGTGATATATTTCCAAGTCAGGATGGTGAGTGGCTTGGAGGGATCTTGAAGGTGATGGTGTTCCTATAGTATCTTTGTCCTTCTAGGTGGCTTACTCTCGTTGCTCTTACAAGGTCAATTAACCTGTTTTCACATTGAATTTAAGTTCCACAAGTCATGATGTTTGCAATGATCCTATCATGCTACCTCTGTCCATGCCTTTTGACAGTAGCATATGGCTGCTGGGTAAAAATACCCCTGAATTTGTTAACTGTAATATGTAATCCCCTTTAAGAGGTGAATCTCTATTTTTAAGTATTTAGGTAATGTTCTAGAAATTTTTGCAATTCCCAGGATCAGGCAATCAAAAGAGCAGCTTACTCTTCAAGTGTAAATGAGGGCTGGGAGTCTAAATAGCCAAGTTCATGCTGACAGTATCATTCTTGTTTAGATTTTGGCATCCAATTTTGCTTCATTAAGCCTTTGTGAAGCAAGGTGGGACATTTTTCTATGCTAATTGAACAATAATAAGGAAAGTGACAATGCTAGTAAAAGTAATAAATATCACCGAAACAATAATAAAATGAAGGAAAACAAAAAAGTACAATAAGATTGCAGAAATTCAGAAATTATCCTGTTTTTTTTTCCAAACACATGGGACAACTTGCAATCTCCTACTTTTTCTTCCATCTTTCCAAAGGCGGGGGAAGTGTGTTTTGAGATTATGTTCTATGCAAGATCAACATACATAAACTAGGGCAGATTTGCCCTTTTAACAAGATATATAAGATACCCTTTGCAAAAGCTGAACTATCAATCTTGCTGCAGTATCACATTTAAAAATTTAATTCATAGCCATGGATTGAAAGAAAGATTTGTAATGTATATGGAAAGTTCAGATCACTGATTAATTCATACATGTTCATCAAATAATTCTTCAGCCAATCATGCTAATTTCCTCTTTGTCTAACAATAAATGTAAAATCTCAGTTCATTTCATTGACAAAATAAGAGGCTATAAGAAATTAATTGAAGTCAATGCAATTTTATTTTCCAGGCTAAGTATAACATTCATAAAGAACTTTTTTTTTGTGTTGGAAGTAAGAGAATAATCACTCTAATTTACACAGTTAAACCCAGATCCATTTTGGTCAATATTAACTTAATCTGAAATACCACAATACTGGCAGGCCAAATCCTATGAAGGGTTATAAAGAAAAATCTACATCTTTCTCAATCTATCTATTTCTGTTATACTCTCAGCACACCCATTACATTTTCAACACATGCACATCTCTACTTCAATATCTTGCCTTCTTTTTCCATGGGACAAAACAGCTTATGGTCCCAGAGGAGACTCTAAAATGATCAAGGCATAGCAAGGAGCCCTGGAGATTACTGGAGTAGGCAAAGTTATGAATGTTGGAGAAGAAGTGATTGGAATTCCTTCACTCAGCTCAGCATCAATGCAGCAACTTCACTCTGATTCCTCAACTATTTCTAAACATGTGACTATTGCATCCTAACTTTAGTTATGATGTTGGGTCTCTGTGGTAAAAAGTCAGTTGGGTTTGATTGCTTCATCAGTTGTTGAGTTGTAACAACCTGTGACCAAGCCCTCCCAGGCTCAGTTACTGAGAGCTCACTGGTGACAAACTTCTCAAGGATTCTGACATGTGATTCAATAACCTTACAATAGCTGTGCTTCAGCCATTAGCAGAGCATACGCTTGAAGGAATTCAGTTAGAATTCAGAAAGTACCGTGGAGTAATTTGATGAGTGAATGGAATTTACTATGATTAATACTTAATTAATAACCTTGGTCATATTTCTTGGTTTTGTCTATATGTTAATTGAGGCAAAGTGCATGCAGGGTGTGGACATTGACTGTCTGGTTACTTGAGCACATGATCTTCAGCCACCCAGTGCAGAGGTAGACAGGCAAATTGGAGGAGCTGCTCATGGATTTGGTTTTGGGTCCAGTCAAGGTGCTGATTAACCAGTCATGATAATGACTGTAGAAGAGGCCAATACATCCGACTGTCCGTCTTCCTTCTGTGGTTATATCTGTACCCTGGAGAAGGAGCACGTGATGTTTCTTGGTACATTTAAGGTCTTCCATATCTGGCTGTGACCACAAATGCCAGAGTACAGTATCAATCTTGGAAGTGAATATTTACTTCAATTTTATAAGCTTTCCTTAAAAATTTGTTTTTTTTAATCCTTTAAGGGATGTCCTTAGTTGGTGTAACTGTTTAACTGATTTTGGAAAAGAGTGTAAACAGATACTTATTGACATAGGAGTAATAGAACATAGAACAGTACAGCACTGTACAGGCCCTTCAGCCCTCGATGTTGTGCCAGCCTTTTATCCTTCTCTAAGATCAGACTACCCTTCATTGTACTAACTTCCAAGTGCCTATAGAGTGGCTTAAATGTCCCTAATGTATCTGGCTCTACTACTACTGCTGGCAGTTGTTCAGATCAGAGTGGTGCTGGAAACACACTGCAGGTCAGGCAGCATCTGAGAAACAGGAAAATCAACATTTTGGGCAAAAGCTCTTCACCAGGAATAGAAGTAGGGAGCCTCCAGGGTGGAGAGATAAATGAGGGATTTGGGGCTGTGGAGAAGGTAGCAAAGAGTACAATAGGTGAATGGGGATGGGGATGGAGGTGATAGGTCAGAGAGGAGGGTGGAGGAAGATAGCAAAGAGTACAATAGGTGAATTGAGGTGATAGGTCAGAGGGGAGGGTGGACCAGATAGGTGGGAAGGGAGATTGGCAGGTAGGACAGGTCATGAGGACAGTGCTGAGCTGGAAGGTTGGAACTGAGGTAAGATGGAGGGGAGGGGAAATGAGGAAACTGGTGAAGTCCACAGCCCTGAGGTTGAAGCGTTCCGAAGCGGAAGATGAGGCGTTCTTCCTCCAGGCGTCGGATGGTGAGGGAGCAGTGGTGGAGGAGGCCCAGGACATGCATGTCCTCGGCAGAGTGGGAGGGAGCTGAGACAATGGGTCGACCGGGGTGGTCAGGCTTGTGGATCTTGGGAAGGAGGTAGAATCGGGTGGTGCAGGGGTCCTTGACTAAGAGTTTGGAAGCTGTGGATGGGAGATCTCCTGAGGTGATGAAGTTCTGTATGGTCTGGGAGATGATGATTTGGTGATGGGGGAGTGGGGTCATGGTCGAGGGGGTGGCAGGAGGAGGTATCTTCAAGTTGGCGTCTGGCTTCAGCGGTGTAGAAGTCAGTGTGCCAAACTATCACTGCACCCCCTTTATCTGCTGGTTTGATGGTGAGGTCGGGATTAGAGCAGTGGGAGTGGAGGGCAGCGCGTTGTGAGGGTGAGAGGTTGGTGTGGGGGAGGGGGGTAGACAGTTTGAGGCGGTTAATGTCTCGGCGGCAGTTGGAAATGAAGAGTTTGAGGGCGGGTAATAGGCCAGTGCGGGGTGTCCAGGTGGATGGAGTGTGTTGGAGGTGAGTGAAGGGGTACTCAGAAGGTGGGCGAGAGTCCTGATTGTAAAAGTAAGCTCGGAGGCGGCGGAAGAAGCGTTTGATGTCACGCTGTGTATGAAATTCATTGATGCGTGGACAGAGGGGGATAAAGGTAAGGTCTTTACTGAGGACTGATCATTCGTCCTCAGTGAGGGGAAGGTCTGGGGGGATGGTGAAAACTAGGCAGGGCTGGGAGCTAGGACCTGGTGTAGGTGTGGAAATGGGAGTGGGGGCAGAACCTGTAACTGGAATGGGTATAGAGGTGGGGGGAATGGATGTGGAGTCATGAGCAGGGGTGGTGTTCCTCTTAGGGTTCTGGGTGGCGGGGATGGTGACAGTAGGATCTGTGGGGGGCGTGTCGGCAGAATGCAGGTGAGTGGCATTGGTGGGGAGGAAGTGGTGGCAAACACAGTAGTAGAGGGGACGGAAGTCGCTGAATGTGTGACGTCAGCGATGACGTGAGGGCGGAAGTGATGTCACGCGTAGTGCATGAGGAATCGTGAGGGGCATAAGTGGTCATGATGGGGGCGGAAGTGATGTCATCGATCCCCGTGGGGATGGTAGCTGTACCAGCCACATGGCTAATGGCGTCTGAGCAGTTCCAGAGGCTCGGGGAAACTTCTGGAATGTTTGAGGAGCGCTGGTTATGGAGGGGGATGTGTAAAAGTTTGTTGTACTTACAATTTTTGATGTTTGAGATGGTGTTGAAATACTGTTTGTTGAGATTATGAATTTTTCTTAGAATATAGTACAAAAGGGGTCCTTTACAGTTCTGAGAGAGTGTGGCCTGCAGAGGCAGGGCTGACTGTAGAGAGGTTAGATGCCGGTGCCTGGCTGCGAGTGTGGAGCGGAGGATCTGGAAGGAAAACTGTTTCTGGTGGTTTTGAATCTGTAGTCTGTACTAGTTGTCCTGTTCGGTTCCAAACTGTGGTAAAAACGAGGACTGCAGATGCTGGAAACCTGAGTGTGGATTAAAGTGGTGCTGGAAAAGCACAGCAGGTCAGGCAGCATCCAAGGAGTAGGAAAATTGACATTTCTGGCAAAAGCCCTTCATCAGGAATAGACTATTCCTGATGAAGGGCTTTTGCCCGAAACGTCGATTTTCCTGCTCCTTGGATGCTGCCTGATCTGCCCTGTGCTTTTCCAGCACCACTCTAATCCGGTTCCAAACTGTGTTGGGTTGAATATAGTCCGGAGCCCATTGGGATCAGTTGGTTACGGAGGCAGGCACTGAGGAAGCAAATGTGGCTGTGGTAGTGAGTCTGTTTCAGTACATGGTTGAAGAGCTTCAGGGCAGAGGAGATGACCTGGGGGTTGCAGTGAGAGAGAGATTCACTGAGATTCTTGTGGAGAGAGGAGGAGAACTTCTTTAAGGTAGGCATCCTTGCTGACAGTGCATTCCACATGCGCACCATTGTCTGAGTAAAGAACCAAAATCTGACGTCTCCCCTAACTCTTCCTTCAATTACCTTAAAATTATGCCCCCGAGTGATAGACATTTTTGCCATGGGAAAAAGTAACTTGCTATCCACTCTATTTATGTCACCCAACATCTTGTACACCTCTATCAAGTCACCTCTCATCCTTCTTCACTCCAATGACAAAAGCCCTAGCTCCCTCAACCTTTCTTCATAAGATATGCCTCCAGCATCCTGGTAAATCTCCTCTACAACCTCTCTAAAACTTCCACATCTTTCCTATAATGAGGCGTCCAGAACTGAACATGATATTCCAAATGTGGTTTAATCAGGACTGTGTAGAGCTTTCGCATAATCTCATGGCTCTTAAACTCAATCCCCCTGCTAATGAAAGCCAACACATCATTTCCCTTCTTAACAACCCTATCAACTTGGGTGGCACCTTTGAGGGATCTACTGACATGAACTCCAAAACCCCTCTGTTCCTCCACACTACCAAGAATCCTGCCTTTAACCCTGTATTCTGTAATCAAATTTGACCTTCCAAAGTGAATGACTTCACACTTTTCCAGGTTGAAGTCCATCTGCCACTTATCAGCCCAGTTCTGCATTCTGTCACTGCCCCATTGCAACCTACAACAGCCCTCTACGTTATCCACCACTCACCAACCTTTGTGTCATTGGCAAACTTATTAACTCACCCTTCCACTTCCTCATCTAAATCATGGATAAAAATTCCAAAGAGTAGAGGTCCCAGAACCAATCCCTGTGGAACACCACCGGTCCCCCAAGGCCCAGGCTGAATGCTTTCCATATACCACCACCCTCTGTCTTCTATGGGCCAGCCAATTCTGTATCCAGGCAGACAGGTCTCCCTGTATCCTATGCGTTCTTACTTTCTGAATGGGCCTACCATGGGGAACCTTATCAAACACCTTGCTAAAATCTATGAACACTAATGTGTAGCATGGAGATGCATAGCTGTATTGTTTCAGTGTATAAATATATCTATTTCAGGTAAAGATCATCTCCAGTTTCTTCCTTACCCAACTGATTATTTGGAGCATAAAACTGCAGTATGGTTTAATAGCACCTCATAATCTGCATGGTTTGATTGCTATTGATGTAGATGTCTAGATATTATCTTAGTTAACACAAGATAAGGAATGTGGAAAATAGCATCATGGTTTTTCAGGTGAGTTCTACAGTTGTTCTTGACATTTCAGAGTCCCAGAAGAAACACAAATCTGTGAGCTGATAGCTGAAATCACTGGCTTCAAGGTGCTAAGGTGGTTTTCTTGCCTCTCATTTCTTCCACAGATTTTCCTCAGCTTGTTGGTTGTTCTTCCTGTACTAAATGTCAACCTCTCTGCAATGTAATGTTGGATACTTTGCTGTAGATCACAATGCTATGGGACCTATTGTTGGACCAATTACAGGGAGCCTTTCCCACACAATGCCCCTTTCCCTGCATCGACCTTCATCCCATCTCTCTTTTATCCCCCACACCCCTCCCTCACAACATTCACTCCAGAGGTCTACTTACATTCGAGGAATCCTGCAGTGTGTTCTATAATGATCCTGGCTTTCACTCACTGGGGATTGCTGGATTGGGTACACCCTTCTATTGGAGGACTATCATACTTATAGCAGAGCACAGTTCTCTTCAACGAATATCCATACAGCAAGAATAACTGAATAATAATCAAAAGCAGAAAGATAGTCACATTACTTTTGCTAACCCAGGGACCTATTCAAGTATCAATGTTACCAGCTGAGCAACCTTCACACAGACCAATGATTGAAATTAGGATTTCTGGTTGTATACGTTTAAGCTATCCATTGGCTTAATCAGCTGAGTTATTAGAGGTGTCACTGTAATAAGGCATTTAATATAAAATCAATTAATCCAAACTGAACAATGTGCATGTTTGTGAATGGAAGGAAACAAACATTTTATATATTGCATTTTATCACCAGTACCTGCTTTTGTTCTCTATTGTGTTTGAAAAAAATCTATTTTTTAATAACACTATTTGCCATGGGTTATTCTTTTAAGCTGTGTGATCTATTTGGTTGATTTTAAAGTATTCATTAAAGTATCATTCTGCAGATCTGATCATTGCAATCCAACCTGCAGCCAAGTCAACATTTTAAAAGTAATATTAAGGCTATAATTGCACCAGATTACAGAGAAAACTGAAATGGTCTCAGGGAGAAAATTGTGACCGCAATCTGGCTCTCACTTAAAATATTGAGCCTGGCTTGATTTGGAATCAATGCAGCTGAGTGGCACATCCACTGACTGCACACTGCGATTTATATAGATGAATCATGTCTCCTGAATTTTTGAAGATAAAGAAAAAAATGGTTTCATCGATTTAAAAGTAAAGACGGGAAAGGTTCTGATTCCATGGCACCAGGCTATTAAAAGCCAATGAATGACTTAAAGTACGTGATGTTAAAAAGATGGAGCAGGAAATAGAAAACAGTTGAATATCGACATAAACTTGATCATAGTCTCATTTGTAGAAATCATGTTATAATAGAACATTTTTAGCCAATAGTAGGGTAAAAGTGGGACTATTACAGTTGTAAACTGATTTTAATTGCATAAAAATATGTAAGGACAATTATTATCCTTTTGTGGTCCAAGTCCCAATGCTTTTTGCAAAATTGCAGTTTTCCAGCCAATGATTTTCTATCTATTGATTACAACCGATGGAAAATTATTACTTAGCAACATGCATGATCATAAAAGACACTCTGGTATACAGCAGAAGCACATAAGAAAACTTTTGCTTCCAACAAGCTTTATACAATCTCTATTGCCACAACAATTTCCCACAAAATTATCAGCGTTCAGAGAAAACTAGTCAATATGGAACGCTTCCAATCTCATTTGTCAGGAGTGAAGCAATTTCTTCATGCAGAGGATAACTTCAAAGTAATGCACGTAATAAAAAAAAAGCAGACCAGCTTATTTGAGAAACCAGTCTTTTGAATGTGCTGAGATGCTGAATTGTGTTCATGACTCTATTACAGCAAACACAAAAGCAATGATAAAAGATGCTTGCCCAACACCCACACAGAGAGCCATCAAGAAAGTATGCTTGGCTTTGTTGCTTCTTGTCTTCTTGAACACCTTGGTAAATTGAAACAAAATTGATGCTGTTTTCTTTAAAGATCACACCAGCAGACATATGGTGGCTTCATCATTGCTGGCAGATATAGATAGATTTGAACAAGCATTTGCCAAGAAACCCAAGTAATAACTCTGTTCGGAAATGCTCATCAGGATGTTGCCTGCCCACCCTCATTTTTAATAAGCATGCCCAACGTAGCAATCATAATGAGTTACAACTAGAAATAAGAAGATGTAACCAAGTTGGTTGAAAAGGCTGACAGAAGAATTGTCAAAAAATGAATTAATTGTGCCCAATTCCACCCTTGTCTAAACCTATACGTTCTAATCAATTTCTTTGCAAATAATGCACAACTAATCTTCTGCAAATCTTGGATCTACAAAGTGGTAAACATTGTTGTTTCGGTTATTATCTCTTGTTTTTGAACACGATGCAATATAGAAAGGCATATAAAAAAGGACTGAATAAGAAGGATTCCATCAAAGTCTAGTAAGAATAATATTCTGACTCTAAAGCATGTGGCTAGTTCTCAGCATGTGTATGATTGGCACAGCATCACGAGTGACATTAATAATGAAATCAAATTTCCCTGTTTATACCAAGAGTAGCTGCAGCTCCAAATCAACATTCAGTATCAATCCAACAAGTCTAGATAGAATATCAATGACACAGCTATATGAAATGTTTATTCTAACTATTACATTCTCACCATGTACTTGCTTGAATTCCTATCACTTTTTTACAGACTAACTATTACGCCCAGTCAAGGCATGCTGTAACCATAACTTCAAAGATAGACTGTGCTGGCATGGAAGCTTCTGGAAATTTCTTTTATTTTTTGAACTGAACTAAATTGACAACCAAGGATTAGGTGGCTTTAACGTAGACGATCCAGAAGGTTCCTAAACAAATTATCCCGAAAGTCATGACTTTCAACCAACTTTGTCACATCTTCTTGTTTCAAATTATAACTGAGTTGTGATTGCCATTTTGGACACATTTATTGTTCAAATGCAAAAGGTAGCTTGAATATAAAATACATTCTGCGAAAGGAAACAAAGCTTCAGTACAATCCAGTCCAAACATCAGAGTACTATTGCTTTTCCATAGTAGGTTCTGATACATGAACCGCTCAACTGGGCCAGTTAAAGACAGTCCATAACCCCTTCATATTGAAAAACTAATTAAAAACAGAAGATTGAATCCACTGTTCATCAATCACAGTCTGGTTAAACAGATGCAGCTTCCGTCCACAATATCTCAATCACTGGGAATCAAGAGCTTTCTTGAGTCACATCAAAGTGAATAACGTAATGAATTAATCTAATAGGACATTTTATCAAGCAAGTTAAAAGTCCAAACTCCAATCCTCTTACCGCATAAAACTAGTTCATAATAAGCTTGGTCAAGCAAATGCAAATGCATTTGATATAATCTGTTTATATGTGGTACTAATCTTTCATTTTTTTCTAAAAGAAACTGATAAAAATATTAATAGAAATGCTATAGATTTTAAGTTTGAGCTGTTGGAGGGTGCAAAATGGAACAGAATCAATTCCATCAGGTTTAAGACTTTCAAAAGGGGTTTGAAAATTTCAATGGCCTGCTGGCAAATCCTTTGTTGGCTTCTCTATATCATGGAAGGATGGCAGGAGGACTTTCTGGACTTCTTTGGTAAAACCTTCACAGTATGTCCTTGATAAACTGTAAGGAAGAAATGCCTTTTGAGAACAGGCATAGGTTTCAACTTGAATCTACTAGAAACCCTATAATGGTGAAATAAGCGGCTAATCCTATTGGAGCAGACTGATTACCTCAAGTCAGCAAGGACCTGATAGCTCAGCAACATTGGGTCTACTTTGATCATTCCTGGCTGCAACATCTGTTTCTAATCATCATAAAGCCTCATCCACATCCTGTTGCACCTTTATTGTTGCAATATGCCCGTACGACCGTGTCCCTTTTAGCATCATTGAAATCTAAATGTCAAATCTAAACCAGGAGAAAATAGAAAGGTACCACCTTTTTTTGACACAGTAACATTTACCATTCTTCCCTGAATCATGGTTGGAGGCATTCTTCAAATAGAATCTTGATATTTTGAAGTGGGTTTTCAGAGCAAGCCTGCTCATCAAGTCTTGCCAGCAATATTCACCTCCCGTGAACAAAAATAAAAACTGATTTTTGTACTTTATGTTCACTTGCTGACTGAATAATGATAAGTGAGTAGTCAACTTTTGACTTTGGCTCACTAAGCTCTCTTCACTTTCAAAAGGATGAGAAATATGTGACGTTACCTTCAAAATGCATAGATGTCTGGTTCAAATTATAGGGAGATCTGATTACACCAGAGCTTATATTGCTGTTCAAGAAGTTATTAGGGGATTAATTTAGTGAAAGGAACAGTTAATTGCTGGGATTCGGAGGCATGTTGTGGCACAAATGGCAAAACTTAGTTTTTTGGCGGAAGTCTGATGTTTGACAAGGTCCCTCATGGCAGACTGGTACAAAAGGTGAAGTCACCTGGTATCAGGGGTGAGCTGGCAAGATGGATATAGAACTGGCTTAGTCATAGGAGACAGAGAATAGCGGTGGAAAGATACTTTTTCGAATGGACAGTGTTAACTGGTGTTGTTCCACAGGGATCAGGGCTGGGTTTTCTGCTCTTTGTGGTCTACATAAATGATTTGAAGGAAAACATGGCTGGTCTAATTAGTAAGCTTGCGGATGATACAAAGATTGGTGGAGTTGTGGATAGTGAGGAGGATTGTCAGAGGATATAGCAGGACATAGATCAGTTGGAGGCATAGGTAGAAAACTGGCAGATGGAGTTTAATCCTGACAAATGTGAGGTGATGCATATTGGAAGGTCAAGTAGAGATGAAAATTATACAGTGAGTGGCAGAACCCTTAGAAGTATTGCTATGCAGAGGGATTGGGTATGATGGACAACAGATCACTGAAGGCACCAGTGCTGATAGATAAAATAGTAAAAAAGGCCAATGGCATGATTGTCTTCACTGGAAGGGGCACTGAGTATTAGGATAGGCAAGTTATGCTGCAGCTTTATAAAAAGTTAGTAAGGTCACACTTGGAATATCGAATGCAGTTCTGGTCACCAAACTACCAAAAGGATGTTGATACTTTGGGGAGGATGCAGGAATAGTTTACCATGATGTTGCCTGGTATGGGGGATTTTAGCTATGAAGAAAGATTGGATAGACTGGATTTGTTTTCACTGGAACAGAGGAGGTTGTGGAGTGACCTGATAGTAGTTTATAAGATTGTGAATGACATGGATAGAGTGGAAGTATGATTTTTTTCCCCCAGGGTGGAGCAGTCAATTACTAGGGGGCATATGTTCAGGTGTGGGGTGTGGGTGAGGGGGAAATGTTTAAAAGAGATGTGTGAGGCAAGTTTTTCACACAAGAGCTAGTGACTGCCTGGAACATGCTGCCACAAGTAGGTGGAAGAAGCAGACACAATAGCACAATAACACATTCAAGAAGCATAAAAGCAAATTACTGCGGATGCTGGAATCTGAAGCTTTGACAAAGGGTCAGTTAGACTCAAAACGTCAGCTCTTTTCTCTCCTTACAGATGCTGCCAGACTTGCTGAGATTTTCCAGCATTTTCTCTTTTTTACATTCAAGAAGCATCTGGACGAATCCATGAAAGGGAAGGGAATAGAGGGACATGGATCTGTAAGTGAAGACAGTTTTAGTATGGAAGTGCAAAACATGTTGGTACAGGCTTGGAGGGCCAAATGGTGTGTTTCTGTGCTGTATTGATCATTGTTCTATGTTCTTTGTTTGTCAACACTCCTGACGCCATGTCATTGTCACCTGAGGACATTTAAATCCAGTCCATACTCTGAGATCCATGCTGCAAAATGCCATCAATGCTCAAAAATATGAGGAAAACAATCTGATAAATCAAGCAGCAGTGGTTATTTGAGTTTTTAAAAATAAATTAGCTAACTAGTATTCTCCTCAAGGACATTTCCAATGAGTGTCAAATGTATTTGAACAACATAAATTTCTAAACAGCACTCTGATGCAGAACAAACAGAATAGTTAATATATTTATGCACTGTGATTACATCTAGTTTAGTTGAAGGACTCTTTCACTGAATTGTGAAAAATTGTTTTCTTGAGCCAGCTTAATGTCACCCCAAAGTCAGCTGATAGATACCAGCTGACAGAAACTAACCCTACTGACTCATTATAACACTTCTTCCATGTCAGCATGATGGTATATCTGTAACATATTAAATTACCTTCATAAACGCTGTCAAATTTGACAGTGCTTCCAACAGGTGTAGTAAAACCTCATTAAAGGAAACCAGTGTGGAGGCTTAAATGGAGATATTCATGTGGGCAGCAAATCAACCTACCCACAGCTTATAAACATTATGTGAACTGTTCAATTAAGAAGAAACCATGACAAAAGGCAACTTAATTCAGGACCATAGAATGTTAAAGGAGAAGGGCATTTGGCCTATACACATATGACTTGAAAGAACTGTCCAGTTTAGTCACACAGGGAGTTTAGTCACCAAGAAGATAGATGAAGGCAGAGCAGTACATATTGTCTACATAGAATTTAGCAATGCCTTTGACAAGTTTCTGCCCAGTAGACTGGTTAGTAAAGTTAAATCACATGGGATCTAGGCAGAGCTAGACAACTGAATACACAGAGGATGATGGTAAAGGGTTGTTCAGATTGGAGGCCTGTGGCCAGGAGTGTGCCACAAGAAGTGGTGCTACGTCCACTGTCGTTCATTTATAGAAACAATTTTGATGAGATTAGAGGAAGCCCGGCTTATAAGTTTGGGGATGAGACCAAAATGGATTGTATAGTGGACAGTGAAGAAGGCACAACAGAATTTTGATCAATATGACCAGTGGGCTGAGGAGTGACAGATGGAGTTTAATGCAAATAATTGCAAGGTGTTGTATATTAGTAAGACAAACCAGGACAGGACTTACACAGTTAATAGTGGACCCCGGGGAGTTTTTGTTGAACAATGATACCTAGGGTGCAGGTACATGGTTTCTTGACAGTAGTGTCACAGGTAGACAGGGTGGTGAAGGAGGAGTTTGGCATGCCTTCATTGGTCAGAACATTGAGTACAAGAGTTGAGACATCATGTTCTGGCTGTACAACACATTGGTAAGACCATTTTTGGACAATTCTGATTGCTCTGCTATTGAAAGGATGTTAATAAACTGGGCAGGGTGCAAAAAGGATTTACAAGGATGCTACTGAGACTGGAAGGTTTGAGTTATAAGGAGCAGTTGGATAAGTTGAGACTTTTTCCCCTGGAATGTAAGATGCTGAGGTGGTGACCTTTATAGAGGTTTATAAAATCATAAGGGGCATAGATCAATTGAATAACCAAGGTCTTTTCCCCAAAGTAGAGGAGTCCAAAATTAGAGGATATAGGTTTAAGGTGAGAGGGGAAAGATTTAAAAGGGACCTGAGGGGCAAGTTTTTCACAGAGTGTGGTGCATAAATGGATCAAGCTGCCAGAGAAAGTGGAGGAAGTGGGTATAATTACAACATTTAAAAGACAGGCATATGGATATATGGATAGGAAACATTAGAGGGACATGGGCCAAATACAGGGACTAGTTCAGTTTAAGAAACCTGGTCTGCAAGGACAAGTTGGGCTGAAGGGTCTGTTTCCATGTTGCATGACTCTATGATTTGAATTAAATGTTTGTTTACAAAAACATAACACGTGGTTGAAGAAATGCAAATGCAGAAAATGTTTTATTTTAGTGAATGAGTGCTCAAAATTCCACCAGTACAGTTCTATCTCATCTGTGCATATGTCCTGCAGTCTCCACATGGTGGAAACGAGTTGTTTTGGCATGATTTATGTAAGGGCAAAGGTTGGCAAGTATGGGACATAAAATGACATGAGTTAGCTTTAAGTTGTCCTGGGGATATAATGAAACTGTGGTAGGTACAGGGCATAGACTGGCATGCAAGATATAAGGGTCTGTGGTGATGTCTCCAGGAACTTGGTTGATATGGACATTATGAAGGGCAATGGATGTGAGTTCAGGGACCTAAGCTAGCATGGAGGATACAAACATCTATGCGGGTGCATACAGGGCATATGTTGACATAGAAAGATGTGAGAAGACATGGAGTGTTAGTACATGGTGGCATGAGAGGGCTTGTGGGGTTAAGAGGGTGATAGGTTAGCAAAGACTATGAATTGACAGATAGGTCAATGCAGAGCACTTGGTATCATGGGCTGGCATAGAAACAACAATTGAGAGTATAAGGGTGATGGCTAGGTGGCTGTTTCATATTTTATTCTTTTATTTTGAAATTTCAACATAATGATGGAGCTTTGAGGCAAGCCTACACCTAGCCCACATCTGCAGCCAGCATCCACTGCTATTGATCCAGGATCATCTGTTCTGTCTTCTCACGTAGCATGCCTCATTCTCTCCAGAATGAAAATCTAATTCTAGGTAGCCAATTTTAAACGAGTCAAGAATAATCCCAATCTTGAAGACCAAACTCTTGGACAAAAAGCTAGGTGTCAATATTCATTCCTAATTCAGTATTTCTTCCCTTTCAGAATAATTCCTCTGGCCAGTTATATTGTGTGTAACTAATCATAAACCTAGTATGCAGCACTGTCAACAAAAAAAAATGGTTTGCTTTGTTTTGGAAATTGTCAGTGTTATTGTTAAGACTGACAGCAGATACAGAAATGAACAGGCATGAGATGAGTGGGACCCTCTTGAAATATGATGTCTACTTGCTATTCCCTCATTTTAAAAGCATTCTCAGTGAAACGACAGGAGTGTTGAGGCCCAATTTAACATGCCACAGCCTTCAAGAATAAGCATAGAGCATGTAAATTGAGAGATGGTTTCTCCATGCACATATCACAGATTAAAAGAGATCGATTGACAAAAAGCTGCAGATCTGCCGCATAAATTTGTGACAGTTAGCATATTATATACAGTGTTCATTAGGGCTGAATAAGTCAAACGAATAAAAATTCATTCCATTCAATCAAGCAGGGGCCAGACCTCAAGTGTGAGTAAGCTTAGCCTTATTTTAAAATCAGTAAAATTGACACATTCTCATTGCAAATTGCTCCTCCTACAAATAAAAAATATGCTGGTAAACAACAGTAATCTATTCACTTGGGACTTGTACTGCAGTCATGTGGGGTCAATTTGCAAAATGTACAACATACTTGATCAGAAAATTAGAATATTGTGAGTTGTGCCTTGTTGGAGACATAATTAAATCTAGTGCTCTCTGCAGTTAAGTGTATACAATCTCTAAAAGAAAATATGGGAAGTACCAATATTTAAGCAGCAATGTTTAATTAGATATATGTCAAATTATTACATACAAGAATACATATAGGGAAACAGGGACAGCAACACCCAGGAAACATTTCTTCATCCAGAGCGTGGTGACCCTATGGAATTCTCTGTCATAGAAACTGGTTGAAGCCAAAATGTTGTATGTTTTCGAGAAGGAGTCAAATATAGTTTTTAGAGCTTCAGGGATCAAAGGTTGTAGGGAGAAAGAGGAACATGGTACCAGTCATGATTATACTGAATGATGGACCAGGTTAAAAGATCAGAATTGCCGATTCCTGTTCCTATTTTCTACATTTCAATTAACAAATGCAATACTCTGCACACTTCTAACTGTCCAAATGTTGTACAGATCCACTACAGAATGACCACAAGAAGAGTTTCCTCTATTTAAAAGTATGTTTGCTCCAATAACAGCTTAATTTCTATTAATTTTAACTGTACCATATGCCAGACATCAGCAAGCAATCTTTATCATGAAAATGATTTTAAATTCAGTCCCTAAGGTCTAACTTGTTACGAAGATGGATCTGAATCCCAAAGTATTTATAGACATTTCTTATTTTTAATTTCAAATTGTATTATTTTTAAAAGAAGGCCTGCTACTGAAAAGCTGCAGATTCAGTGGCTGCCTGTCAAAGTCCTGGATGAAGCGAATTCTTTGTAAATTTCACACGTATAAGGAAATCATTAGAAAAACATCAAACAGGGGGAGACAAAACAATAAATTGTAATGACAGTCATGGACCAGACCAAACCCACTCAAATCAAGACAAAGAGATAGCAATAGATCCTAATCTTTTCTTACTTTTCATGCAAGAATCAGGTATTGCGTTCAGATGTAATTCAATTGGTCAAATTATCAGGCTTGAAGCAAAGCACACTTAATTTATATACAATAGTTAAAATACAGACAAAATAAAAATAAAAGGAAATAATTGGTGTATCTCTATTAAAATACTTAGCAAATTAATAAACTACTCATTTACTGTTCTAATATAGTAACATCCCAATAAATATACCTTCGGCAAAGGCAAAGTCAGCAAAATGGATTAACTCACATGCAATTCTAGTAGCAACCCAAGCTTTTAGCTGTAGCAAAGAATATTAGAGATGTAACACCTTTCATAACCCCAACAACTACTGAAAGCTAAATTAAAAATCCTGTTTGTGTGGGAACTCGACCCCATCCACTCAGGCTGCTTCTAATTTTCCAGTTTTACCAATAAAAAAGGCCTCATATGTTGTTTATTTTAATGGCTTGAAACATAGCACTCAGTACCTTCATTTTCTCAATCTCTTCAGTCTCAACGTCCTTCATTAAAAAAGGACAAAATACATATTTTAAAGCCATTGCATCATCACATGAAGGGGCTGACCCTCTCTCCCCTTTCAGTAGAAAGTCTCCTGTTGCAGAACTGTCTTGTTTACCCTCTAAAAATACACAAAGACAAAGTTTTAAAAGACATTTTTAGCTTCACTGAAGTGGATTAGAGGTACTGGGAAGTTCTTGAGTGTACAATCTTGACTCAAGTGTTAAAATGTAATGAAGGTCACAGTCAAAGAAGTATCCCCTAATTACCCTTGTGTTGCAGGAAAATAACCTCTCTCTTCCAGTGCTACAAATTATTAATAACAGGAAATTAGTACTAAGGAACTTTCATTAGCCTAAAATATCAAAAATAATCCTGAAAGGCATTTGTTCGACTGCAAATGATAATACCATCAGTGCGATACATTAATAGTCACAATGTTGTCTTATCTGCTCTGCACAAACAATTCAGAGACTGATCTGTAAGACCTTTTTATTCATTTCTAACTTTTTGCATTCACCTTTTGTTTTTAATATGTGTATACTTCTGTCACAGAATCATAGAATCCTGACATTTCGTCCAAAAAGTTCACACTGACCCTCCGAAGAGTAACCCTCCCAGACCCATTCCCCTACCCTATTATTCTACATTTACCCCTGACTAATGCACATAACCTAATCTCTGGGCAATTTAGTATGGCCAATTCACCTAACTTGCACATCTTTGGATTGTGAGAGGAAACTGGAGATCCTGGAGGAAACCCACGCAAACACCGGGAGAATGTGCAATCTCCACACAGACAGTCACCCGAGGCTGGAGTCAAACCCAGATCCCTGTGAGGCAGCAATGCTAACCACTGAGCCACCTTACCGCCCGTGTTACATTACTAACTTTTCTTGCGTTTGGAATTATTAAATTCACTTTTTGCTATTTTAAAAAAGCCTGGTTAAATTAGCTCCTGTTTATACAAGTTCAACTGGGTCTGGCAGAAAGATATGCATAAGGAAGGGATCCTTTGTAGATTAATCTTGTTGCAACCAATTGAGGGGATGGTGAATAAAGAAAGGGAACTAGTTCATCCCTTTTCACTGGGGAGCTTAACAGTTTGAGGTATCCCTTCTGAAACAGCAATGAGTTGAGGAACCTTGGCTAGGATCGGGTCATAATATTGTAACTGTTTAATAATGTACAGATATCCTCAGAGATCCCAAAAAGTTATTAGCTCTTGTCTATAATTTTTCTAAAATGTTGCGATAAATTGGCACTAGCAATCTGGGCATGAATTACCTGCAAAAACTGATTTTATAGTTTACACTTTTCACTCAAACTTATTTTCATGATTACAAATGTAAATTCTTCCAGAAATTCATTTAATGAGACAACCTTTGAGAATTATATATATATGTTTGATATACACCCCAAAATCCCTCTGTTCCTCTGAGATTCCTACTGTCTTGACATTCATTGAGTATTCCCTTGACTTATTCCTTCTTCAAAAGTGCATCACCTCACATTTACTAGGGTAAAATTCCATCAGGCACTGATCTGCTTACCTAACCATTCTGTTTATATCTTCTTGTAACCTAATTCCTTCTTCCTCACTGTCACCCACCAGGCCAATTTTTCTGCCATTCGCAGACCTACTTATCATCCTGCCCACATTCTCACCTGCATCATTTATGAACATCTCAAACAATACCAATGATCCCTGTGGTACACCACTGCATACCATGCTTTAGTCACACAAAGAGCTTTCAACCACCACCCTCTAGCTTCTACCACTAAGGATAATGATAGGGGTCTCACTTGCAATTTGGAGAATTGGTAGGGAACTCCCATCAGAAAATTCCCTTGGGGACACCTGATGAAATCAAGTGCTCTTCAAGAACTCACATTACAAAAAAGGAAGTTCAAGAGGTCTTAGAGAATATCGAGGTTAATAAATCTCCAGGACCTGGACTAATATATCCCAGAAAATTGTGGTAAGTCAGGGAGGAAATTATCTCCATGCAGAAATAGTTGTATCATCTTTAATTATGGGTGAGGTTGCTGATGAGGGTGGCTCATGTTTTACCTTTGTTTAAGAAAGGTTATAAGGAGAAACCGGGGAACTATAGATTGTGAGTCTGTGAGTCTGACTTCGGTTATGGGTAATTTGTTGGAGGTGATTATAAAAGGGTTTTATGGACATTTAAAGAGGCAAAAATTGATTAGGGATAGTCAGCATGGTTTTGTGCAAAGAAAATCATGTCTCATAAACATGATTGCGTTTTTTGAGGAAATTACCAAAAAGGTTGACGAGAGAAGATCACTAGATATAATTTATTTGGAGTTTAGTAAAACTTTTGACAACGTTTCACATGGTAGACTAATTAGTAAAGTTAGATCACATGGGAATCAGGATGAGCTTGCCAATTGGATACATAATTGGCTTAACAGCAGGAGATAGAGAGAAATGGTGAAGGGTTGCTGTTTTGGATTGGAGGCCTGTGACCAGTGATATTCCACAGGGATCAGTTCTGGGATCTCTTTTGTTTGTGATTTATAGAAATGATTTGAATGAGAATATAGAAGGCATGGTTAATAAGTTTGTGGATGACACCAAAGCTTTTGGGATACTAGACAGTGAAGAAGGTTTTCTAAGATTACAAAACAATCTTGATCAAATGAGTCAATGGGCTGAAAAATGGCAGACCAAGTTCAATCTGAATAAATATGAGGTATTGTATTTTGGTACAAGAAACAAAGATAGGACTTATACAACTTAGTTGTGTAAGGGCCTTGGGTAGTATAGTAGAGCAGAGGGTACTAGACAAGCAGGTATATAATTCCTTAAATTTTTGCATCATATATAGACACAGTGGTTAAAAAGGCGTTTGGCATGCTTGCCTTCAATGCTGAGTCCTTTGAGTATACGAGTTGGGATATCATGTTAAGGTTGGATAGGACATTGGTGAGGCATCTTCTGGAATACTGTGGCCAGTTCTGGTCACCCAGTTATAGGAAGGATATTACCAAGCTGTAGAGGGTTCAGAGAAGATTTACCAGATGTTGCTGGGTATGGAAGATTTGAATTATAAATAAAAGCTGGATAGGCTAGAACTTTTTTCACTCAAGTATAGGAGGTTGAGAGGTGACCTGAAAGAAGCTTATAACATAATGAGAGGTATAGGTAGAGTTGATGGTATTTGTCTTTTCACTAAGGTGAAGGATTTCAAGACTGGGGGTAAATTTTTAAGGTGAGAGGAAGGCAAATTAAAAAAGACATGAGGCAATTTTTTTACACAGAGGTTGGTTCGCATGTAGAATGAGCTTCCTGAGGAAGTGGTGGATGCAGGCACAATTACAACAGTTAAAAGACATTTAGATGGATGCATGATTGGAAAAGTTTGGAGGGATGTGGGTCAGGAGCAAGCAGGATAGGACTAGTTTAGTTTGTGATTATGTTCGGCATGGACTGGTTGGACCAAAATGCTGTGTGCTGTATGACTCTATGACTCTATAAGTTGTTAGGCATTCCCCCTTATTCAAAACCCAGGTGGCAGAAGTGCCCGCTGCTTAGAACTGTCAGTCAATCAGAGGCTACTGAATCACAGATGTCTTTCAGAAGCAATGATGTGAAGGTGCCGGTGTTAGACAGGGGTGGACAAAGTTAAAAATCACACAACACCAGGTATTATAGTCCAAGATCATAAGACATTCTGTGTCTTATGGTCCTGCTCCAAAGCTACCTGATAAAGGAACAGTGCTCCGAAAGCTAGTACTTCCCAAATGTAACCTGGTGAACTATAACCTGATATTGTGTGATTTTTAACTTTCAGAAGAAAGTCATTCAGTCCATCGTGTCTGCATCAGGTCATCAATGAGCATCAGTACCCAGTGTCAAGCTCTTCCATTTCTTTCCCATACCCTTGCATATTGCTTTCATCCAAATAATTGTCAAATGCCCTCTTGATTGCCTTAAATAAATCTGCCTCCACCCCTTTTCCAGGCAGTGCATTCCATATCATAAACAGGTGCTGAGGAAACGTTTTTATTTTCAATCACCCTTCCTTCTTGAGCAAATCACTTTAAACTTATGCCCACATATTAGGTGTTCTTGTCCATTTTAAAAGTGGAACAATTTCCTCCGTGTCTATTTGAAAATCTTTATTGGATTGGCCAGAATTTTGGTTCACTAACATTTTCCCTCCTCTGACCTACTTTGAAGGTGGCAGATTGGGTGGGTTGACAACATAACTAGCAAAATAGATTAAAGTCAATGATTGGAGACAGATTGGAAAATTCCACTGTGCACGGGATTAATTTGAGCTCCCCTCCGGACAGTCACCATCCCATGATGGCCACAGGCCGCTGTGTGGAATTATTCTCACTGTATTTCTCTGGTCTGGCAGCTGTGCCCATTTCTCTTTTAAATGTTTGTGAAATGTGCTGAGGGAACACTTCCATCTTGAATTCTCCTATTGGCCCTCCAGTTTCTGGAACCTTTGCACCCCATCTATCAATGGATGTGTTTTTCATTCAAAAACTGTCTTGTGCACATGACAATTCCTTGTGGAATTGGGGCTTGGAAATTACCCCTTTGTCAGGATACAAAACCAACAAATGAAAATTTGGCCAGTGATGAGATATTCTTCTTCAAAAATTCCCCTTTCAAGACCCATTCAGCAGTGCTTTTACTGATTTGTTCTGTCTTGAACTGATATTACAGAATGCCACTGAAAGCTGCTCACATCCAACACTTTAGGATTCCCAACATCAGTAGTATTCTTCATGGATAATGCATTGTCTGCTGATTGACACTCAGTGCACAAGATTCTGGCTAATATCAAAAGATTTCTTCAAAGGATGCCTCAGTTGTTGAAGTCCAACATTATCTTTAACAACAACAGAAATTGCTGGAAATACTCAGCAGTTCAGACAGACGAATTGAGAAACAGGAGTCAGTCGATATTTCACAGCTTGAGACCTACCCTCAGGACACAGACGTGTTTCACAATGAGCAGAATTTGACAGTGTAAATGCTGAGAGGCTGTTTCTACTTTCAGAAAAGCCTAGACCCATCAGGGAAACAGTCACGGTAAGGAGTGATTAGGTCTGAGAAGAAGATATCTTTCTCAGGAGGCGAATCTATGTCATTCATTTCAGAGAGGCAATGTTCAGTCATTGAGTCTGTTCATTCTAATGAGTTTGCTGCAGTGTCCAGTGTTCAGCTGTGGCTCCAACCTAAATGCTAACGTCTTAACATTAACATTTTTGGGATGGCATCCTGTTAATAGTGGACTGCCACAGGTATCAATACTGGGCCATTATCACATACAAAATGTAATAGCGATTTGAATGAGAAAATTGCACATGACACAAAGGAGGTTGGAAGGCAAAAGGTGAAACCAGCACAAAGACAGGTTAAGGGAGTGGGCAAAACCTTGGAATATAATATGTGGAATTTTAGGTTAAGCACTTTAGCAGGAGAAACAAGGGAGGTGACATTATTTATGCAGGGAAAGAACTGCAGAAACCTGTGGCACAGAGGAATTTGGGGGTCCTTGTACATAAAAAAAGATAGCGCACAGGTTCAGGCAGTAATAAAGGATGGAAAGTTTGAATGTAGGCTTGTTTTCAAAGGGAACATACATCAAAATAGGCATCTTTTGCTAAAACTATCCAAGGGATTAGACCACACCTAGAAGGCTGGTATCATTTGGTAACATAACCATCATTCCATCGCATCCACTTATTGAAGTTACATTGTCTCTATCACGCAAATCATTCAGTGTTAATCAGAAATTAGTGAACTGCTTTTTGGGCGAAGTTTCAAGTATAGATTAGAAAACAATATTGGAGACAGTCCAGAGAACGTTCACAAGATTAATCAGGGCATGGAGAGATTTTGTTATGAGGAGAGATTGTGTACATTTGGTCTGAAATTAGTTTTGGAGTTTATAACAATGAGACGTGACCTTATTAAAATATATCTCATACATCCGGGCCTTGACAGGGTAAATTAGATAAATGAGAGGTTATTTTCCCTTGTAGGAGAGTCTAAGATCAGAGGGCCTAATAGGTAAGTGTTTGCTGAGTTAAGACAAAAATGAAAAGACGTTTCTTTTTACAGGTAGTAAATCTTTGGAATTCTTTATCACAGAGAGTTGTTCAGATTGGATCATCAAGTTTGTTCAAGGCTGAGATAAACATACTTGTAATCAATAAGGAAATCAAGGTTATGGGGAAAAGGTAGGAAAATGGAGTTGAGGTTTATCAAATCAGCCATGAATTGAATATTTTTTGTTATCATCTGCACCATCTTATTACTTTTATTATCTTAAAACAATTAAATAGTCGTCCCCAAATTGTGTCCAATTCTTCTGTCAATAGCACAAAAATATCTTTTAGGCGATACTGAATATGCCAAGATTTTCTTTGTTAACACATTTTCATGGACAACGAATCTACAATTTCCAATTGCCATAAGTCTCCTCTATTAAAATCAGATATAGCTCACTAACACAGAAAAGCCTTCTCCATGCCTCACAGGAGTAATAGATATTTCCCACTGGCTATTGGAGCACTTTGCTAATATGCACTCAGTTTTCTAATTTATACTTGAAACTTCACCCAAAAAGCAGTTCATCAGTTTCTGATTAATAGTGAATGAATTGTGATAGAGACAATGTAACTCCAATAAATGGATGTGATAGAATGGTGGCTATGTTACCAGATGAGTAAAGCAGAGCTCTGGACTGATTCTGGAGACAAAGAGCTCCATTTAATGTTGGCCCCATTTATCTCTCCACCCTGGAGGCTCCCTGCCTCCATTCCTGATGAAAGGCTTTTGCCCAAAACGTCAATTTTCCTGCTACTCCGATGTTGCCTGGCCTGCTGTGCTTTTCCAGCAGCACTCTAATCTAGACTCTGGTTTCCAGCATCTGCAGTCCTCACTTTTGCCTACTTGATTTTAACCTTACTGTGAATCCTCTTGCAAGGATGCCTACCTTGAAGAAGTTCTCCTCCTCATTGTACAAGAATCCCAGTGAATCTCTTTCTCGCTGCAACCCCCAGGTCATCTCCCCTCCCCCCCCACCCCCCATTTATCTCTCCAAAAGGAAGCTCCCTGCCTCCATTCCTGATGAAGGGCTTTTGCCCGAAACGTCGATTTTCTTGCTCCTTGGGTGCTGCCTGACCTGCTGTTCTTTTCCAGCACCACTCTAATCTAGATGCTACATTTAATGTTCCCCACTGCCAGGTTTGAGGAAAGGGAGGTGGGTTAGGGCATGTTAAATCCAGTGATTGGCCTTTTCACCAACTAACCTGACTGAAATTTTACAGAGGGGTGGGATAGATGTTGGGTAAACATTCACCTTTTTGGGCACATTGAGACCAATGCATGACCAGTTAAGAGTCTCATACTGTTACCATCAGTATTTTACTCATTGTAGGACCCATGCTATGCAGAAGTCCAATAAAGGGTGGCACTGGGGGGAAGTTGGAGGCAGAATCCACCCAACCAAAGACCATCCCCTCCTCACCCTCCTCTAACCTCTTGAACCTAGTCCCATGACCTTTCCCCATGTCACTGGAACAGGTTGGCATGCTGCAGCAAGACCCTTTACCCTGGAGTCACCTCATCTCCTCAGCCAGGTGGGATGGTCTGTCTTCCTTACAGTGGTAATCGCCCCTCGCAGTGCTGTTTGGTTCACAGAGCTTCCAGTCTAGTGGCCAGCCACTCTCAATTATCCCAGTTCCCAGCTGGAATTAAGGACAAGCTATCCTGCCATCCAATCTGTTATCTGATTGGTCGGATTCAAATCAAGCGCATATTCAAAACCGACAAGGAAGCTGAAGAATTTAAATTCAGATAAGTAAGCAAAATTTTAGCATATGGTAATCTTGAAACTATGAGATTATTGTTTTAAAAAATCAATCTCGTTCATTAATACCACTTAGAGAAATCTGTCATTTTTATTTGGCCTGGCTATATGTGATTCTAGGCCCATAGGTAACATCGTTGATTTCTAACTGCCATCTGAAGTGGCCTAGCAAGCTGCCCAATTGTATTCAGGAATGCAGCTCACCACCATGTTCTCAAACCAAGTAGGTGTTGTCAATAAATTTGGTGTAGGAGAAAGTGAGGACTGCAGACGCTGGAAATCAGAGTCAAGAGTGTGGTGCTGGAAAAGCACAGCAGGTCAGGCAGCATCTGAGGAGCAGGAGAACTGACATTTTGGGTATAAGCCTTTCATCAGGCATGAGGATGAAGGGCTAATGCCCGAAACGTTGATTCTCCTGCTCCTCGGGATGCTGCCTGACCTGCTGTGCTTTTCCAGCACCATACTCTCGACTCTATAGGCTACAGGTTCAGCTTGTCCAAGCCTTTGTCATAGGATTTCCCTCAATTCAGTTCTAAAGAAGGGTCACTGGACCCGAAATAATGACTCTGCTTTCTCTCCACAGATGCTGCCAGACCTGCTGAGCTTTTCCAGCAATTTCTATTTTTGTTTCTAATTTCCAGCATCCACAGTTCTTTCATTTTTTATCAATCAAGTGTACCTTCTCTGAGCTGCTCTTCTCTTAAATGTCTCATAAATATTTTATCACAAGCTTGTGGGTGGCATGGTGGTTAGCACTGCTGCCTCACAGCGCCAGAGACCCGGGTTCAGTTCCCACCTCAGGTGACTGACTGTGTGGAGTTTGCACATTCTCTCCATGTCTGCGTGGGTTTCCTCCAGGTGCTCCAGTTTCCTCCCACAATCCAAAGATGTGCAGGTTAGGTGAATTGGCCACGCTAAATTGCCCGCAGTGTTAGGTGAAGGGGTAAATGTAAGGGAATGGGTCTGGGTGGTTTGCGCTTCGGCGGGTCGGTGTGGACTCGTTGGGCCGAAGGGCCTGTTTCCACACTGTAAGTAATCTAATCTTCATCCATGACCAATCCTTGTCACTCACTAATGGACTGCTGAATTTGTTACTCTATGATTGTTCTTAAACTCTGGGCCTGCGTTGAAAGGTAAAGGTTGTCACCTTTAACAGCAAACAATAAGATTGTAACAAAAACAGATAAGTTCTGGAGTAATCCAGCAGGTCTGCTAGCATCTGTAGAGAAAGAAACAGAGTGACATTTCTGATCCACAACTCTTCTTCAGAGCTAAGATTGGAGCCAGCTTTTTCAAATTTTTCTAGAAGCTTATATTTTTATTTAAATAGAAATTGGCCTTGCAGTTTTGAGAATCCTCTTGGAGAAAGTGAGGGCTGCAGATGCTGGAGATCAGAGCTGAAAATGTGTTGCTGGAAAAGCGCAGCAGGTCAGGCAGCATCCAAGGAGCAGGAGAATCGAGGTGATAGGCCGGAGTGGGGGTGGGGGCGGAGGCGGAGAGGTCAGGAAGAAGATTGCAGGTTAGGAAGGTGGTGCTGAGTTCGAGGGTTGGGACTGAGACAAGGTGGGGGGAGGGGAAATGAGGAAACTGGAGAAATCTGAGTTCATCCCTTGTGGTTGGAGGGTTCCTAGGCAGAAAATGCGGTGGAGAGCATCGTCGATCACTTCTGGGGGGAAATTGCGCTCTTTAAAGTAGAAGGCCATCTGGGTTGTTCGGTATTGGAACTGGTCCTCCTGGGAGCAGATGTGGCAGAGACGAAGGAATTGAGAATATGGGATGGATGACACCTCCATCCCCCATCACGAAGGACTCAAAGCCCTCCGCTTCTTCCTTTCCCGCCGTACCAACCAGTACCCTTCCACTGACACCCTCCTTCGACCGACTGAACTGGTCTGCACTCTGAACAACTTCTCTTTCCAATCTTCCCACTTCCTCCAAACCAAAGGAGTAGCCATGGGCACCCGCATGGGCCCCAGCTATGCCTGCCTCTTTGTAGGATATGTGGAACAGTCCATCTTCCGCAGTTACACTAGCACCACCCCACACCTTTTCCTCCGCTACATCGATAACTGTATTGGCGCTGCCTTGTGCTCCCATGAGAAGGTTGAACAGTTCATCCACTTTACCAACACCTTCCACCCTGACCTCAAATTCACCTGGACCATCTCAGACTCCTCCCTCCCCTTCCTAGACCTCTCCCTTTCTATCTCGGGCGACCGAATCAACACGGGCATTTACTATAAACCGACCGACTCCCACAGCTACCTAGACTACACCTCCTCCCACCCTGCCCCCTGTAAAAACGCCATCCCATATTCCCAATTCCTTCGTCTCCACCGCATCTGCCCCCAGGAGGACCAGTTCCAATACCAAACAACGCAGATGGCCTCCTTCTTCAAAGACCGCAATTTCCCCCCAGACGTGATCGACGGTGCTCTCCACCGCATCTCCTCCACTTCCCGCTCCTCCGCCCTTGAGCCCCACCCCTCCAATCGCCACCAGGACAGAACCCCACTGGTCCTCACCTACCACCCCACCAACCTCCATATACAGCATATCATCCGTCGTCATTTCC
>NC_057741.1:14882852-14902319 GCF_004010195.1 Chiloscyllium plagiosum
CCCTCCCCCCCCACCTTGTCTCAGTCCCAACCCTTGAACTCAGCACCACCTTCCTAACCTGCAATCTTTTTCTTGGTCTCTCCGCCCCCACCCCCACTCCGGCCTATCACCCTCACCTTAACCTCCTTCCACCTATCGCATCTCCAATGCCCCTCCCCCAAGTCCCTCCTCCCTACCTTTTATCTTAGCCTACTTGGCACACTCTCCTCATTCCTGAAGAAGGGCTCACACCCGAAACGTCGATTCTCCTGCTCCTTGGATGCTGCCTGACCTGCTGCGCTTTTCCAGCAACACATTTTCAGTTTTGAGAATCCACCTACCATTCTTTGATTGGACACTGAAACTTTTCTATGGTTAGTACTTGGTTGCGCTGTGGAAAATTGTAGGTGAGGACTGTTTCCCTAAGAAAACAAATTCTGAATGCAGAAATAGTTACTGCTTGCTGGTAAAGAGAAATTACGACGCATTTCTTTAATATTTATTTCAATTCGACCATCAGGCCTGGCAAAGTCGAGTGATTCCTGTGAAACTTTAATGCAGTCTAGTAATTGCACAAATAACAAATATTCATTAGATTAATTGATATTGTGGGATGATTTCTGAAAGTTTTATTAATATTATTCAAATTTTGTATTCTATTCATATTAATAGTAATTGGACTCCCCTTGTAGTCACTAATGTAATTAATGGTCATTCCTGTAATTGTGATTAATTTAATTTGACTTAATTTGACTTGATGAATCATGCATATAAAACTATCAAGGTACATTTGAAATGTGGTCTGGATAAATTGCTTTAACCTCACAAAAATTATAACAATTATTTTATATCATGAAGAATTGATACTAATTTCGGTGGTAGCTAGTTCATCTCATTAGATTCAAACTGCAGTCTGCTTTTACCTTTTCTAAATTGAAATCAAATATTAAAAATTAGGACTGGAACTTTCGCGGCAACAAAGCCTCTCCATCACTAGAAAACAGTGGAAGAGGATAAAAATCAAAATTCAGATTCCCAACCACAGCACCTATCATTTTTGCAGGTGTGGGAATGAAGTCATGTTGCATTTTGTATATGCATGTGTTTTGGAAGCAGCTGCCCATGTCAGCTGTCAGAAGCTGCCTCCACTCATGTGGGATTTTAATGACATAGCAGTAGGAAAAGCAACATGTGGAGATAAGACCTGGTAGAATCAGGTCTGAACGTTATGCATTTGTTTGGATAGCCAGGGTATCCTTTTGGAAACAACAACAGAAATTGCTGGAAAAGCTCGGCAGGTCTGGCAGTATCTGTGGAGATAAATCAGAGTTAACATTTCCAGTCCAATGACTTTTCCTCAGAAAAATCATTTAGGAAAGGAAAGTATCCTTTGGGATAATTGAAAGTAGACATGAATGTTCATTATAGGTAAATAAATGCATGAACTATTATATCTATTCGCATAATCCTGAGGATTACTATTGCTGGATTAGTACTGTTTGACTGATTTCACAGCCTCCAATTGTGATCGTGGGAAGTCTGCCTGGATTGCCCCAAGTTATTACAGACTCCTTGCAGTCAGATTGTGATTTCAATGCTTGTTTGGATGAAATGTTTGTGATGACAAGTGATTGCACAATTGAAGGTAATGGTTTTCTTCATGAACTAGAATACGTAAATAAAGTAAATACAGCTGGATCAAAGTGCTCAAATTCCCTCCCTAACAGCATTGTGGGTCTACCTACGACACATGGACTGCAGCGATTCAAGAAGACAGCTGAGTGCCATCTTCTCAAGACCAAATAGGGACGGGCAAAAAATGGTGACCAGCCAGCCATGCCCATGTCCAACAAGTGGATAAAAACAAGTCTGCAGTGGACAGTTATAACTCAATATTATTTTAATTCATTGTGACTCCTGAGATCTGACTCTGGTGGCAACTAGGTAAGCTTCCAAGACTTGTGTAAAAGCAAAGGATATGGTCACGAATTGCGTACGAAGGTGGCATAGGAGCTAGAAAGGCCCATAGAGGATGAATTAGGCATTGTTGTTTGAAATTGAGGGTATAAGGGATTATGGGAATAGGCAAAGAGGCACAGAATGGCATGGATCTTATGAAAGGCCATGAGGCTAGTGGGGTATATAAAGTGGCAGCATATGGCATGGATATGACATAAGGGGTGTGTGAGAGCTTGAGAGAATATGAGGGGTGAGGGTTGGAGAGATGTTTAATGCTTCTTCATTGTTAAGTTATTTTTAAGCTTGTGGAAAATGTTAGAGTCCCAGCCTGCCTCTGTATCCAGCAGCCTTTCCTCTCATTGTGAGGTAACCAGCCCACAAGCCTAAAACCCCATGATCATTAGCAAGCTGGAATGAAAACCTGAACTTGCATTTTCTCTCAAGTTGGATTTGCTAAATCAAGAAACACGCTAACTCTGCGCTTCCAAATCAGGAGCAAAGATCCAGGCCAAAATTTATTACATTGAACTGAACAATTTATTTTGTGTACATCATTAAAGGTGAAAAATAAGGAATTTAGAAAGACATTTCTTTCAACAGAGCTTGTACCAAATCCATGGCCTTTATAAAATTCTCTCCTAATTAATGGATTTTCCATAGTGCAGTGTGAGCATGGGAAAATAATCCACTGGACTAAATAGAACAAGTTTTTAGAAAGAAGACATTCAAAGGCCACTAATTTTTTTTACCCAAAGTTTCCACCAGCTGCTTTGGCTACTCTGGTATTTAATTAGGTTCAAGATATTGACTTTCTTCGGCATTTTTTTCAATCTTTTGCAGTTCATAATGACCTAACAATAAAGATTGGCTTCATGTTTGAAGGAAGGTCATTAAAATTATGTACACTGATTTGTGGATGCATAGAAGAAAACAGAAGCTGCGATTATTATTTTTGTTGCCCTATTTGCAGGAGTTCTTGTTAGGAATAATTTGCTCAGAATAATCAATTCCACAAAATGTGACAACACAGCCTGATACAAGATAATGAAATGAAATGGAGTTCACTGCTGTTCATAACAAATACCCACTGAGCACAAAAAGGTCATATACCCCATGATCACCAAACATGTGAATAAAGTGGCTGGAATTTTCTTTAGCTCTTAAAGATTGTGTTTCTTAGAACAAAGCAAGTTCTTTCATGTAGCTCACCTTTCAACTAGTCCTGGCCTTTACCCCGTGAATTTTAAAACTTATTAAGAGAACACACAGATACCAAAAACAATAAAATTATGTTTGTTTTGCACAGTCTGCTTTATATATCTGTCCAATAATATTGCTTATAAATTTTGCACAATTCAAACTTTACCTCAGAATGAGATGAAATGCTGCTGGATGCAGAGGCAGGCTGGGTGTTAGGCCTACATTGGATTCCACAAACTTAAAAATAAGAATAAAGAAGCATTAACATGGTGACTTAAGCACAATAGTCAATTTGTTGACCATAATGGGTTCTGTATCATTTGAAGTCTTCTTGGGCTGCTGCTGTGGATATATTAGTTTCATAGATTTTGTGTTAAATTGGTAGTTTTCTCTCATTTTTATGCTGTTTCATAATCGAGATAGAAAATAATGCTTCCAATACTTTCTTGTGACAAAACTGAGATTGATAGATTTTTATTTGGTAAGGAAATTAAAGGATGTGAACTGCAATGGATCAGTAGTTATATAGATTAGTATTTGGAACAGCTCTTTTGGGCTTAATAATATACTCCTTTTTGTATGTTGCTATGTGGAGCTCAATTATGTCTCAATAAAGAAAATGTCTGCAATCCAAATGACTTTAAAATGGATGGATCAACAACCTGACCATTCACAGGTCTGCTAAATTAATGTATCTTGTTACATGAGTACAATCACTACATGACTAACTCAGAGACTAGGAATCTTGCAGTGAGTAACTCACCTCCTAACTGCCAAAATCTACCTACCATCTACAAAGCACAAGTCAGGGGTGTGAGGGACTACTCCCCACTTGCTTGGATGAGTTTAGCTCTAACAACACTCAAGAAGATTGACACCATTCAGAACAAAGTAGCCTGCTTGGTGGGCACCATATCCACTGATATTCACTTCCTCTAACACCGACTCTCATTAACAGCAGTGTATACCACCCACAAGATACACTGCAGAAATTCACCAAGACTCCTTAGACAGAACCTTCCAAAATCAGTACTACTATTTTGTAGAAGGACAAGGACAGCAGATATATGGGAACATCACCACTTGCAATTTCTCCTCCAAGCAACTCACAATCCTGATTTGGAAATATATCCCTGTAGCCAACGTCACTGTGTCAAAATCCTGGAATTCACTCCCTTCTGGCATTGTGGATCTATCTACACCAAATGAGCTACCTCAGTTTAAGAAGGTCATTTACCACCTTCTCAAATGGAGCTAATGATGAAATAAAGGCTAATCCTGTCAGTGGCACTCAGATACCATGAATAAATTGTAAAAAAACTCATATTGGGAACTTCTGCCATTCACTTCAACAGATTTTCCAAAACTGTTTAATTTCCAGGTTGCAAAATTATGCAATTTTTTTGTAATGGGTGCCCATCCCACTGGGATCATATCCTGGTAGGCCGCCACTGTGACAATGTTTGGAAAAGTTATTATCAGAAGCCACTCCAGACTGCATTGACTCAAATGCCAAACAAAATCAAAGCTGACTAAGAAGTTTTAAAAAATACAGAATGAAAGGGAAGGATGTGTTCAAAGCTGGATTCTGGTGAATTCCTCACCTGTCAAACAAGTGGCCTGCTTCCCTCTGCATACCACCCAATGTACCCCAGACTAAACTCAAAGAATTTCCTGTTTGGGAGTCTGGCAGCAGTGCTCAGTGGTTTGCACTGCTGCCTCACAGCACCAAGGACCTGAGTTTGATTCCACCCTCTGTATGAAGTTTGCACATTGTCCCCATATCTGGATTTCCTCCGGGTGCTCCAGTTTCCCCCCACAGTGCAAAGATGTGAAGGTTAGGTGGATTGCCTATGTTATATTGCACAGAGTGTCCATGAATTTGCAGGCCAGGTTGATTAGTCATGGGATATGCAGCATTACAGATACGCAGTGGGATGCTGTTCGGAGGGTTGGCGTAGACTTGTTGGGCCAAATGGCTTGCTTCCACACTGTAGGGATTCTATGTTTGGACTATCTTTCCTCTCTGATCTATGGAATTAAGTTGAGGCAAATTCTTTATTCAAAGAGGTCAAAAGATAATTTAAGAATAGGTGAATATCAGCAGAATTGCAGTTTAATCTATGGTCTGTCTGCTGCTCTGTAGAATATAGCACCAGAAGGCCAACTGATCTTATGCCTCAATGAGGTCTGAGCATCTGCCATGATATGTGAGGCCAAGGAGAGAATTTTCAAATAGAGTGAATCTTGGTTGCCTGACAGAACATGGCATTTACTGTGGATTAAAAGTTGAAAATTAGACCATTTAAATTAAAGTAAAAATTACTGTTGAAAATGTCTCAAAATAAGCCATGTCTTTTTTTTACGAGACCTCCCTTGTAAAAGGGAATAATTCCATAAACCTTCCTGATTTTTGTGCCAGGTCTCTGGACAAGACTGAAGTCCAGTCTCTCATTGGCTATAGTCAGAAGTCACATGATGCCAGGTTATCATCCAATAGGTTTATTTGAAATCACAAGCTTTTGAAGCGCTGCCCCTTTGTCAGGTGAAGTGACTAAGCAGCAGCGCTCTGAAAGCTTATGATTTCAAATAAACCTGTTGGACTATAACCTGGTGTCATGTGACTGCTGATTTTGTCCACCCAGTCCAACACCGGCACCTCCACATCTCGGTGGCTATGAGCTTGATGCAGCCAATTCTGCCTGACTTAGTGAATGTGAAGCCAGAACAAAGAACATTCTGGAACTCCCACTCAAGAACCCTCTGGTGCAACAAATTTATAACATGAGATTGATACAAGTATTGTCCTAAAAAGATTACAATGGAAAGAGCAGCATTTCCCAGTACTCAGGATATCCAGATTCTTACCTCCTTGCTATCATTCTATTGACATTCTTTTGATTGAAAGCAAGGATGGAGTGGAACAAAGTGTGGATATTCGAGTCCAAGTGAGTATAATTTATCCTGCAAATTCAGGACAATACATGTGAAGATCCCAGGGAAATGATAGACCACTATTTGCCCACCTCTCCATCACTCTGGCAGGTGATTTCTACACATTTTCTTAATTTGCTTGATAACTCATATGTGTTTTCTGAACATGCTACATACCATGGAAACCCCGGTGAACGTGATTTAAAAGATAACAGTTAGTTGTGACAAAGACATATAGGCCAGGAATTCATAAAGTTATGAAATACTACAATGCAGGCGATCATTTGGCCAAACATATCTGCACAGACTCTATTATAAGGAATTTTCATTAGTCCCAGCCTTTCATTCTTTCTCCAAATCACAGAATCCCTACAGTGTGGAAGCAGGCCCTTCAGCTCATCAAGTCCATATCAACCCTCTGAAGAATATCCCACCCAGACCCACCACCCTACCATATACCCACATTTGCCATGGTTAATCCACCAACCTACACATTCCTGGACACTATGGACAACCTAGAATGGCCAGTCAACCTACTGTTGTTTGGATTGTGGGAAGAGACAGGAGCACCCGGAGGAAATCCACACAGACACCAGGAGAATGTGCAAACTCCACACAAACATTCGAACCTGAGCCCCTGGCGCAATGAGGCAACAGTGCTAACCACTGAGCCACCCTACTGCCCAGCAGTGTTTTCTTCCAATGATTATCCAGTTCACTTTTCTACACTTCTATTGAATTTGAAGTCTTTGCCAACTTCCTCAAATGTCTGCCCTTTGGTTACCATTCCTCCTGCAACAAATGTATTGAAGAGATGTGAACCAAGTCACGGTTGTAAAAAAAAATGATTACGTGAACACATATGAGCAAAGAAAACTATGCTGGGGATAAGACACAGGGGGTAACAGCAACAGTATTGCATCTCAAGGAGCAAGGAGCTCACATGGAGTAATTGTCTGGAGAACTTTCAGTGGAAGGTCTCACAGCTCAGCCGTTGTGGGACTAAGACAATTGTATTTTTGAATTCAAGGAGAGAGAATATGACATGGCTGAACTGTAACAGCCATTAGTCTCTCTCATGCTTTCTTTTCAACTTCTCTTGGCAAAGTTTCTTTGAGTCGACCTCACCACCTCCAGTAAAGGAAATGCAGCCAGCTACTACCATTCCAGGAAGATAACAGTGCCAACAGCCTCTGTGTGCTGAATAACTTTAAATCAGATCACAATTTGGGACAATCTTTGACTTACCCTTTTTTATCATTAGTTTAGCTATTACTTGATCAAATGTTTCTTGAGTTAACACTCTGCAGAGATTTTGTTTTGTTTCTCCTCAAACTTGTAGCATTTATTTGTATGTCCTTTTAAAAAACAAACTGCTAACGTATGTAATTCCATAATCCCAACCATTTGTCAATAATCTTTGCATTTCTGTTTAGGTGTATGCTTGGTAGTAAACCAGTTATTCAGAGTGACTTCAGAAACCTGGCTGGCTTGTTCTTAACACTGAACTGGATACAGTCTATCATTTATATAATTGGCTGATCACCAGCCTGGTTAAATTCAATACTTATTGTGACCAGTAATGGGATGAGAAAAAGACACAATGCATCCATCCAATCTTGGTCATGACATAAGCAACATTTTTTCTTTGTTCATTTAACGCATCTCAGTTTTAAATGCATCTGTCAAATCTTTACTCTGCTTTACAGAGAATAGTCCCAGTTTAACCAGTCAATCCATCAACTGTATTTGAATTTCATCAGAGCTGTTTCTCTCCACTGTTGAAATCTTCGAATCCTTAATATGGAAGCAGGCTTAACCCTATATTTCCCATGGCTAATCCACCCAGCCTGCATGTCCCTGGACACTATGGGATAATTTAGCATGGTCAATCCACCTAACCTGCATATCTTTGGACTGTGGGAGAAAACCGCAGATACATGTGGAAACTGTGCAAACTGCGTTTGATACTGCGGATAGTATCAAACGCAGATCCCTGCTGTTGTGAGACAGTGGTGTTAACCGCTGAGCCACTGTGCCACCCCAGTGCAGCTGCTTGTCAGAACCACAGTGAAACTCCTATTAACAGACATCTGGAAGAGGTTATTCATTGAAAACAATTTTTCCTTCCCCAGGATCTATCCCAGTTATATACTCCATAGGCATTTGCAATGGGACTCTTCTGCTGTAACATTGACAGTCTGACTCTCTTGAATATTAACCCAATGTTCCAGACCTTTTGTTTCACCACATTCATTTATCTAGATAATGTCACAAGTTTTCTGTATCCACAGAAAGCTGTGAGCATATGTGAGTATGGATGAATGCATTCAAGCTTGGAAAATGTTCACCCAATAGTTCCATCTCTTACAATAGCCTCCTGCCAATACCTCCTCCTGACTCCAGCCTTCTGCAAATTAGTTGGTCTGACTTCTTTCACTCTATTAAGAAGATCCTGAGGGTATTTTCACCTCAGTAAAAGTGATCCAGTACCATTATTATTAGATATGCAATGTTACAGCATGACAACTTTATATAAACTGTTGCATTATAGAGATGGACATAGAAATTTAGAATAGATTATGAAATTAAGCTTTAAAATGGAAGGATGAAAAGCACAGTTCAATTATTCATGAACCTTTGACTACACTTCTGTTGGTTACAGTTGCTTTTGTCTCCTTGCATGCAATGACTCTCATTAGTTGGCAAAAATATTTCAATAGTTTTCACCTTGCACAAGACAGTAGCTGATTTTTTTTCAGTGTAAACTATTTCAGATTGGATCTCTTTTGATTCATTTCTCAGAAGCAAGACACCGGCACAAAGGTCAGTTTCACTGGGCTATGTACTTTGCCTCCCTATCAGCATATTCCTTTCTTCCTTATGAACTTGTCTTATTTGCTCTTCAATGAATCTATGATATCGCTTTTCAAGTATAATAGAACTGCACACTGAATTAGTGTGTGAGTCAAGATTGTATTAGAGGAACAAGCAAATCTTTCGAAACAGCAGCAACCTTGTAATTCATGTCACTCTGCAACTTGACAATGTCTTGGTTTCTTATTTCTCTACAATATTGTTAGTTTTCATGGTTGTCTCACATATTTTCACTCTGGAGGTCTATAACACTGTTTATCCTCCTTGTTCAGTTCATATCCAGCTACATTGAAAGGTTGAGACCATATAACAATTGCAGTGACTCAAATGTCTTAAATGTATTATTGCCATTTCACTCAAGGGGAAATGTCAGTGCTTTTCTGCTCACTGGAGAGTATGTTATTTTCACAATTTACATTTCTTCATGTTCAGATTATGGATTTTGCTTTTATTTCACTGCAATAAGGAATAGCAGCAGATAATGAGCTCTAAGTATGTACAGCATAATCAGGACATCAGTTACAAATTGGATATATAGTTCTGCCTGTTTACAATACAAAATCATAGTTTTTGTTGGTTATATGTCACAAAGTGCTCAAATTTACTGAGGGAGAATTCCCATCTTCTCTCTTCTTCTCATCTCTATGCAAGCTTGCTAAATGCATAATCATGTATGCCATTTTAGTTTGAATTGATAGATTTGCAGTCAAAGACAAACAATGAACACTTTAACAGCAGATTAATTATCTTACTTTCACCTTTGCAAAGGTTAAGCTGTTAGTGGTTCAGCAAAATAGGTCAGTTTAACGCCTCATTATTCACTATTAAATCTTGTATGGAATGCATTTATTTACAGAGCATTCCCAATTAAACTTGAAAATCTATTTACAATACATTCTTGCTCAAGGACATCCAACAGACACAAATCATTCCCAAAGAAAGAATAGTTAACTACACATGTAAACATCATTGGCAGTCTTGAACCTTTCCCCTGCGTTCAATTTGTTTTTACCATCATAATCCTTGATCTTGGAGTGTTGTGCATTAGATGGCTGATACTTTGAAATGACCTCCACTTATGGCTTTGCACAGAGTTCAAAGCACAGCTGCTCATACTGAAACAGTGTTGAACATGGCTGAAACAGGGAGGTTGATATTTGAAACAAAAACAGCAACTGCTGAAGAAACTCAGCAGGTCTGACAGCATCTGCAGGGAGAAAACATTCTGAGTCAAGTGACTCTTCATCAGAATTTTAACAAAATTTTTGGTCTAAATTTAATATTGTTGCATCCATTCCATGGGCCTCAAATGAGCACAGCATCAACCAAAAAAGCAGAACAATACCAAGATTTCTGTTGAAAGGGTATTGAGTTGATATGTATTTCTCTCTCCACAGATGCTCCCTGAGTATTTTCAGCATTTTCTGATTAATCTAGACCAGTGATTCACTTTTGTACAAAGATTTGCTTAAAACCACCTTAAATTTGGGTCATGGACTTAATTTCAAGTCTTCACTCATGCTTTGATTGCATTCCTGAACATCATGAGTTTAAGTAAAACAACTTTAAGTGAAGCATAATTCCCCATTGTAATCAATATTAAAGCTGGAGTTAGGTTCCTTGGGACATTTCTCACCAAGAAAAAAATGCTTAAGTATTGTAATAACTCACAAAATAAAATGCATCACAAAAATCTATAATAAATATGACATATCTTCTGAATAAAATACTACTCACCTTTAGATTGACCAGGCTCCATCCAGTGCCTTAAGTTTATCAGTGAAGTTGGACATCGAGGGCTACATGCACTGACTGACCTCTACCACTAGATGGAGCCCAGAACCTCATTTCCAATGTAGGAGAAACGTAAGGACCCAAGAGTATCAGAGACAAGACCAATCCTGCAACTTAAAGTGGGTTGGAAGGTAAATGGGAGCAAAGCAACTCCGGGAGACACACTGATCATCAGAGACTGGGCAGAGGTGAGACAAAAGCCCTCGGGAGAATGAGGTCTATAAGAGGACCAGGCACAGGGGTGACCAAAGCCAGGGCAAGACAAAACCAGAGTAGATCAAGCTGGTAGATAAAATCAGGACAAGGTCAGTCCTGTCCTGAGCAAACTAGGATATGAGGTCTGGAGGAGATGACCAAGCAAGGCCAAAAGGGAGGCAAGACATTGTCCATGTTGAGACTAAAAAGGAGAGCGTATCTGGGATGCCGACATTTCAGAGCATTGATTTTCAATGACAAAGGATTTTGACAATGCACATAAGTGAAGTTAAAATGAAAATTGTGACACAAAATGAAGATACAGATTCCAAAGAACAAATTACATTAGGGAGAAGTTACCTGAAGTAAGGCAACTTTTAATGGCTCTACTAATGGAGATTCTGCTGACATTGAAACTGAACCTGGTACAATGGTAGAATTGATTCTCTGAAGTGAAAATGAAGATTGGAGCGCAATCATGAAGAGTAACTAACACATGAAGAAGCAAAAGATTCTACTTGGGTCAACTTTCTTGACTTCCTTCAGAAGGTCATAACCCAATTTGATCACAGAAAGACCTACAACTGTGGAGCACCAAAATTTACAAAGAAAGCATATGACAAAATTCTGCTTGAAAGCCTTTTATTTAAATTGAAACCAGTGGGGATTCAGTTAACATTTGGTGAATTAAAGTTGCCTGCAGTGCCTGATGCAGTACAGTTGCAGTTTAACATTCTTGGATACATTTTATGGTCTCATATGAGCAAGAGTCAACAGGAGTTTTGCAATAAATTATTATTTCCACTCCCATTTGTCTGAAGAAATACCTACCGGTATCTTCCTTAAATGGTCTAGCTCTGATTTGTATGTTCTGTGTCCTTAATCTGAGCTTTCTCAATATAAACACACAATATAGGTAAAATATGTAAGTTGATGAACTATATTGGACATTCAACCCCGCCCCCCCCGAGGAAATAGTATTTTTCTATCCAATTTTTTTTTTTATTATCTTAAGCACATTAAATGTATTATGGATCAAACTAAATTACATCACATTAGAAGAAAATATGGATAGTCTGTGGATACTATTGACATAGATCATTTTATAGTTGAATTGGATTTAGGTCCCAAATAGATTAACTGTTCAATGGGCTGATTTCAAATGCAGGTATAAAACCAATAAAAGATAAACTGCCTGAGGCAAATGTTAGCCTTGCTGACTTTCCATTTGATCCAGCTTATCTTCTTTTGCAATACGTTAGCGAGCTGTAAGCTTAAACTGCTTGGGATAAATAACTGGCATATCGTAGACCTCAAAATTGTATGCTGTTACAACCACTAAACTTCAGCAACAGCTTATAAGGCAAATGCACTTTTCCAGATCAAAGGAGAAAGTATATTAAAGGATCTTTCCTGAGATACTTTCCAATAATGAAAACATGGATTGCAATACCTCATTTTTTTGTACATCTTGGGTTGGATATTCTTCTTTGTTTTGAAGAATATGAGTCAGGGCAGTTTCCAAGTTTGTAAATCTGAATCCATTATCTTTGTCATATCAGACATGTTTCTAATCTCCAAGAGACATAGACAAGAGAAGTCTGGGCCTGATGCATTCCTAGGCAGGCCAGCGACAGTGACAAAATACTGCAGATAAAGAAGTGAGTTTGTTAGAAAACCCACCACTATTTTGGGGGGCATCAGGCCAGCTCTCCACATTGTTCTTATACCCACTGACCCTCAACCTACCCCTTACTCCTTCTCACACCCCATATGCCACCTGATATCCTTCATGCCATCTCTGATTCCATCATATCCCCCATGTCCCTTTCATGCCCTTTCTTCTACCTCATGCAATGCCAATGCTCCCATATACTCCCTATCAATACTACTATGCCTCATCCATAGACAATGACCTCAGACCTCAGGAACCAAGTAATAGAGATTGAAGACTTTGAAGTGGACATAAAAAAAAGTTAAACCTCTTAGAATCTAATAGTGATGTCACTCAAACCCACTGCCATTCTTAATGCATAGATTAAAAGATACTCCCAACCAATTGATAAAACATAAATCCCCTCAAGTGATCATTCAGTTCTAAAAATGAACAATTGTTCATTTATAAATCACGTAAGAGTTAGATGATCCTTCAATAACCTCTTACCAGTGTCAATCAAGCAGGGTATATAACTTCCTGATAAGCAAAGTGATTCATCAGCTTTTGAAACTCAATCATGCATTCATGGGATGTTTCATTCACAAAACAAATTACTACAGCTTCGAAAATAGACTCTATTGAAATTAAGAGAACAGATGGCTTGGTTTTATCTTGGCATTCAGTTGCAGCAGATGGACCATCATTAAATCAACTTTAGGAACAGGCATCTATTTTTCTTTTCCCAAAGTTAAAGCAGTAGGACATTTTTAATCTATGCTAAAGTATTGTAGATATTTAAGTCACATCACACTAGAGTTCCCAAACACTTTACTCAATAATTTTGCATGCATGCATTTTCAAAAATTAACTATTCTAATGCATGTCAACATTATGCTAGTAAATGTAATGGTCCATTTACCAATTGTCAACCATTGTAGGAAACAAATATTTAATTGTATCCAATGTTGATACCTGAAGTTTTAAATGGTTCTACACTTACCTGTGAATATGTTCTAAACTCCTCAACAAACTTCATCCAAACTTTCTTAACTCTCACTTAGTGAGTTCTCCAAAAGATTTCACTCCACATTCCCCACCCCACACAGCATAATTACCTTGTACGTGGAATGGAAATTACCTTGTAGGCCTTGCAATGTCGATTCTGATGTCACAGGACGTACGTTTGGGCTTATAAACCAGACTTGAGATAAATCTTTACTTGCCAATGGAACCTTTGTGTGGTGCTGGAGAAATTCAGCTTACTGCTGCTGTGGCCTCCATTTTTCTGATACCTGCACCAATTTTCCACTTTATTGGGTCACAGAAGTCCAATCCTCTATCCTCTTCAGATGGGTCCAATGTCCCATAGAGAGTTTATGTGCAATTTTGGTAGAAGCTCTGGGACCATACCAATGACAGCAGTAAATTTAACAGCACTTGACATTAATTTATCAAGAAATTTAATGGCTTTCTCAGCTATGCTGTGTTTGGAAATCTGTTCCATATGTTTCATTGTTTTAGTTTGTCCTATTTGAATTTCATTCATTTCTGTCCAGTCTGTTAGTTTCCTGATGTTTTCCCATACCTGTGGGGAGACTGGTTAGCAAGGTTAGATCCCATGAATTACAGAGAGAACTAGCCATTTGGATACAGAACTGGCTCGAAGGTAGAAGACAGAGAGTAGCAGCGGTGGGTTGCTTTTCAGACTGGAGGCCAATGGTGTGCCACAAGGATCGGTGCTGGGTCCAATGCATTTTGTCATTTAAATAAATTATTTGGATGTAGAAATAGGAGGTATGGTTGGTAAGTTTGCAGATGACACCAAAATTGGTGGTGTAGTGGACAGCGAGGAAGGTTATCTCAGAGTACAACAGGTTCTTGACCAAATGTGCAACCTAAGAGTGGCAGATGGAGTTTAATTTAGATAAATGTGAGGTGCTGCATTTTGGAAAGGCAAATCAGGGCAAGTCTTGGAGGACAGGTTCACAGTTCCTTGAAAGTGGAGTGTCAGGTTGATAGGATAGTGAAGATGGCGTTTAGTAAGCTTTCCTTTATTTGTCAGAGCATTAAGTATAGGATTTGGGGGTCATGTTGTGGCTGTCCAGGACATTGGTTAGGCCACTTTTGGAATATTGTGTGCAGTTTTGGTCTCCTTCCTATAGGAAGGATGTTGAGAAACTTGAAAGAGTTCAGAAAAAATTTACAAGATGTCGCCAGGTTTGAAGGGTTTGAGCTACAGGGAGAGACTGAATAGGCTGGAGCTGTTTTCCCTGGAACATCGGAGGCTGAGGGGTGACGTTATAGAGGTTAATAAAATCATGAGAGGCATGGATAGGGTAAATAGACAAGGTATTTTCCCTGGGTCATGGGAGTCCAGAACTAGAGGGCATAGGTTTACGGTGAGAGGGGAAAGATATAAAAGGGATCTAAGGGACAACATTTCCACACAAAGGGTGATGCGCATATGGAATGAGCTGCCAGAGGGAGTGGTGGAGGCTGGTAAAATTACAGCATTTAAAAGGCATCTGGATGGATATATGCATAGGAAGAGTTTAAGGAGATATGGGCCAAGTGCTGGCAAATGGGACTAGATTAGTTTAGGATATCTGATTGGCATGGACAAATTGGACCAAAGGTTCTGTTTCGTGGTGTACACCTCTATAACTCTATGACTACATTTCCTTTATGTGTTTAATGTCAATTCAAACTAAATTGAATGCAATCTACAGCAGAGGTCACATGACTAAAAAAGGCAAGGAATATCACTTGCAACTATAAGTTATTTAACATATATAGTTATTAACAAACATTATCATTCACCAACAAAAGTGTGTTAATTCTAATCTGTCCCACTTTCATCAGTCTCTGCCCATGCATCACATACATTTTCTTTAAACATGCAGATCTTCTAATGTATATATGTGTTGTCGTTGATATCAGCTCATTTCTGGATGATATTCCTTCACTGGGAAATGTCAGTCACAGAGGGAATGCTGTTCCCATGGGAATGGTTGTTTTTGACCCATTTACATTGTTGGGAATGGTAAATGACTATGACTGATAGTTATTCAGTGCTCCTGTCAGCTGGTGATACCATATCTTCCTTATCAGCTGCATGCAATGAAGGAACAGCTTCACAAGATGTAAGAATATGACTGTGGTTCTGTTGATGTGGTTCTTCCTGTACAATTGAAACTGTAACTGCTCTACACACCTCCCAAGTTGTCACTTGGACTGTCTCTCATCGAGGATATTGAATGTTTGCACTCTGTCCCCAGCACTGATACACAGAGTTATTTTTTTTTTATTTGTTCAGACTTATTATTTAATACTGTAGCTACTTCATGATTTTGCTACTGAGACTTTAAGAAATTTCAATTATTGCCTTTAGTTTCTACAGTATCAGGGACTGGAAAATCCATAGTCTTTCTGCCTCACCCAGGAGTTGGAAGTTGGGGACTGCTGTTTTAGTTCTTCCTTGTTGTTCTTACAACAGTGGCATCCCTTAAAGCTGTGAAAAGCCACACAATTTCAGATGGACACATTGACATTCTGTTTCATTTAGTACAATTGTATGGCTATTCAAACTAAAATAAGAAAATATATCAGAATTATACAATGATGTATATGCAAAGTGTACACTACACAAATACATCTCTCCAAACAGACTGCAATGTATCTGTTTTCTGTTTTCGCTCAGATCCTGAAAGTGAAAAGGAAATTTGACATGGGTTATAAAAGCCTGATAATCTGACATTGGTTTTTGGACTGGCCTACCAAAGTTGAGAGTGCTAGCAGCAAGATTTAATTTAAAAAAAGGATCAATTTCTAATGCTTGAAAAAGATAAGTAAGAAGAATGCTCCAAAAGTTAAAAAAAAAAATTGCAACCGAGATCACTCAACATTTTGAGTAGATTTGTTGAAAATTACATAAGTGAAGACAGTCCAATAAAAGGATTCTCAATGACACACCCAAGTAGCCAGAGGTTATCAAACAAGTTATCTGAGAAAGAGAAAAAGACAAAGCAAAACTGGTTCACACTTTAATTCATAATCTCAACAATCAATGTTTGATTGGAGTGTCTCAAGAATTCAAGCATAGAAAGTGTCTTCATTGTTGTGCAATCTATCCTACAAAAGCTTCCAATAAAATAACTTCTCAAACATAATATGCAAGTGGTCTGAGTGATGTTAGCCAAAGAGATTAACTTTACAATCAATCTGTTAATTACACTGACCTGGAACCAGTCACATTCCTCCTGACAGCTCAAAGATGTTATCAAATACCTTTCTTTTCAATAATCAGACAGGCAGGCTTGTGTGATATGAAGTCAGCCTCACATTAATGTTACTTGGAACCTTAATCTTTCTCTGTTCCTTCCCCTACATCTGAGTTACATTGTTATTTTACATGGCTTGGAATTTCCACTCAGCTTGGTCAGGGTTTCCAGTGGAATTTATCCAAAATCAGACAAAAATGTACAACACTTTAAGAACCTTCCACAGTAAATTATGTCCAGCACAAATTGAGTTTCCACAACATCACACATGACTGTAAAACCCTTTACACTGGAAGTTGTATCTACTGGCAAAATATACTAATGAATTCATCACCGTGACAAGTTTCTGCTAATTAGCATAGTCTGGACCTTCACAAATGTTCCATTTGTCTTGCAACATGTTAAGGTGCAAGAATGCTAAGCAGACTGCATCAAAACCTGTATTTTTAACAAAGAAAATTACTAAGAAGCCATTAATGCACTGTAATGTAACTATCAGTGGACTCTGTATAGATTTTTAGAAGTCATTTTCAATTCTTGTATTTATAAAACTGTGTTAAAGAATACCTTTAGAGTCAGTTAGAAAATAAACTTTCTAAAATGGTGCCCAATTACATTAGATCATTGAAAAGATTTTATATTTCATAATATGCAAATACATTATCATCTGTGCTTTGGACACTTTGATCAGTTTATGTATTTTGTCCAAGATCACTTTCCAGTGAGGTGGACAAAGGGACACATAATTCAGTTTCCAGTTCAACTTGATGTTATTAATAAAATATTCCTTATTCAGTCATGACATGAGCATTTCCCAAGTTGCCACACAGTATTTATTCTTTATCCAGCTCTATCTGTCTGAGAAAGGATATTGGCCACAGTGCTTGATTAGGGCCATTGGAATTTCCTTCACCTCTGAGGTAGGGCTGGTTCTCTTCTTGCAGGTCAGATCGATCATCTCCTGGATTCTGGATCTCCTGGATTTTCTTGTGTTGCTGCATAGTCTTCCACCAGGAATTTCACTGCAAGTCATCCCTGGGAGTCTTTTCTGAGCCTCTTCACAGAGCAAGTGACTTTCAGGTGTGTTTTCTTCATCTGCCCTCACCTCGGATCTTCCTGAGTGGGCGGCAAGGTGGCACAGTGGTTAGCACTGCTGCCTCACAGCGCCTGAGACCCGGGTTCAATTCCCGCCTCAGGAAAACTGTGTGGAGTTTGCACATTCTCCCTGTGTCTGCGTGGGTTTCCTCCGGTTTCCTCCCACAGTCCAAAGATGTGCAGGTCAGGTGAATTGGCCATGCTAAATTGCCCGTAGTGTTAGGTAAGGGGTGCATGTAGGGGTATGGGTGGTTGCGCTTTGGCAGGTCGGTGTGGACTTGTTGGGCTGAAGGGCCTGTTTCCACACTGTAATGTAAACTTTTATGACCTTTGGCCGATGGGGTCATGAGAGGGTTTCAAAGCATCAAATGGGTTTGCACTCATATCCTTCACTGTTGCCATGTTGGGGAGGTGTAAATTGCAGGACCTCACACACTGTCTGGAAGACAAGGTGCCAGAAAGTCTGATTGATAATTTTCCAATACACAACCCTCAGCTGGTTGTAACTGGTCATCCTTGACTCTTTGTGATCTCTTTGACCTCGGCTTCCACTGTTCTCTGTAGCCAATAGCTTCTGGCTGCTATCTAATTTACTTTTGCCAATTTTCTGTCAAACCCCATTTCTCTAGCTGTGAGATGTCTAATTTTGTGCCTGTGGTCACTTGAACACAATGTTTCAACAGAAATCTGAGCAATATTTGTGAAAATTGCTCACCACAGCCAAGGTGGAAATCCTGGTTAAATGTTTCATTTAAATGTAACAACATTGTCTTTCTGAACATCATAGATAAGTTTTTGCTGTGTAAGGTAATAGTTCCGAAGGAGTTAATGTTCATGTTACATTGCTTCCACTCATTCTACTAATGTTACATACAGCGTGTGGATAGATATACATAGAACTCTGAGATGTACCAAGCCAAAAGAAGAGAGAAACAGCTAAATTCATTGATGGTCCACCCAGTTCTGTGATCTCCAGAAGTGGAAACTGTGGTACTTTGTCAGATAACCATTCCTGGTACCTTGTGGTATTTGCTACCTCCACCAGTTTTTGGTGCTGAGTAGGATTGTTTGAGGTGGTCCTTATGCTGCCAGTTCACCCATGAGTTTGATTTGTCTTGGTTGTATCTAGTAGGTAGTTGTAGACAATTTACCACCATAGAGTATGCACTGAAGAAGGTCTGTTCTGAGTTAACAAGAAGGTTTGTTTGTACAGAATCAGTTATTAGTTGTGATACCCTCCATTGTCACATACACTGATGACATCTACTGTCCACATTCAGAACATACAAACAACTGCTTGCTCAAGGTAGTTGGGGGTGAGAATCAGTGGAGGTGTAATTATAGTTCAGCAGTAACCCCTGAAAGTGGATGATAATGAATCAGCAGCTTATTCTGTACCCTCCCCAGTTTTCTCTTTAGATATAACCAATTTTTGGGACAGTGGAAATGTAAACCAAGCTGCTAATTCTCAATTGGCCCATGTTGCACATGATTATA
>NC_057741.1:14902819-14924031 GCF_004010195.1 Chiloscyllium plagiosum
TTTTACTGAATACTGTGTTCTAAGCATTCTATAATTCTTTGCCCAGGGAATGATATTCCCCACATTGGCCTGGGGGAAATCTGGGAGAGAGTGGTGTAAAATCAGGCAACTTGTTGGGGACTCCTGTGCCTATCACTTATCAGTTTTTCTGATAGCTATCCCACACGCTGGGATGAATTGAGGCCCATTTGTTGCCACTTTAGGATCCCTATCCCTCAGCATTGATATTTTATTATTGGCAAGGGAGGGTGATCACATTGTCTCCCGGGCATGGGAATGGTTCCTCTTAACTGGACACTGTACACCATGAAGCTTTCTTAAGCAGCACAGGCTAACCCTGCACGACAGCCAATCCAACCTCATGGTTGGTGCCCTGGTTTAGATCCGTCTGATTGACCCAGACCTTATTTCAGCCTGTTGCTGGGATGTTTGCTGTCTTGGCATTGACCCCTGCTGTTGATGGCACTACTGAGGCTGAAGAGCTTCCAGCCATTTTGTAGGCTGATATCGCTAGAAGTGCATTATCCTGCCTCAAAAGGGTGAAAGCCATGACTTCGGTAAAATCAGGTAAACTAAAAAGGGTGTGTTCAAGGTTGCTGTAGCTGGGCACACCCTCAACTTTCACTCCCATCGACATTGTTCCTGAAATTTCTGACCTTGTGCGGGGAGCAAAAAAATGATAAAGGATCGCTTTTGGCTTCCTGCCTACCACCACCTTTCAACAGAATTGAAGTAATTTTCAAACGTGTACAGCTTTAGTGACAGGCCTGTACCCCACTGGCGATAAGTACTTGCTTTTGGTCTATCAAGTGTTTTGTTGAAGTTGTTAATCAGCTTTTCTGAGGTGAATAAGTGTGACGGCACAACACGGAACAGTGGAGATTTTGACTTGATGCTGCCGAAATGTCTAACATCAGCAAAAGTTGTTTTCGTGTTTGTTTTGATTCTGCTGGGTTCTGACAAGAATACAGCCGAACCTCTGCAGAATATGTTTCAAATCAGGAAGAAGTTTTTTTTTTAAAAAATCCCCTCTGTGAGCTCATTGTAACAGTGACTTGCTATGGTCCTTGAGCACAAACATCAATTAGTCCAGACCCACAGAGAGACGAAGCTTGATTTTCAGAGACCCTTGTATATAGCCAGCAGCGAAGGCTGACTCACAGTAGTTGCACAACATGTAAATATGTTATGAAGTATTAATAATAAACGAGAGAACAATTATGAGAGCTGCTGCTCTCAGTACAGTCCTATTCCTTAGTCTAAGCTTTCGCTCTCGCAGGGGGATCTATTCAGCTAGTAGAGAGAAAAGAATACTTCAAAGGAAGTTTATTTCTGATGCACAGAGAGAGCTAATGATCAAAGCCAGTGTAATTTTTTTTAAGGGATTATTCTAGTCCCTTTATTTAATAATCTGTTTACAGCTATTGCAGACAGGGGATGTGATAGGACAACAGTAACAATGCTTGCGCTGTGAAAGGTAACCTTGGAAAGTCAAATACTGGTGCACTTTCTTTTCTTTAAATCAATTCTGATGTTCGTGTCAGGGGACAAAGTAGATAAACAGAAAATCAGAACAATGACCAACTCTGCAGTGAGTCTGAAAATTGACTTGAATAAGTAATTTATTCTGTGTATTCACAGTTTGGCTGCCAAATGACCTGGATAACAAAGAATCGAATTATATCTCATCACAAAGCTTGATTAAAGCTGGTGTTCTGGGATAGACAATTGGGCGCTCATGGTTTCATTTATCCCAGTGCAAAGAAATGGCCTGAGGACTTGAGTTCCTCACTCCAATACAGCAATCCGAAGTTGTGCCATCACCTGTAGTTAACTGAAGCGAATGGCAGGCTCATGAGCAGAGATGTTAAGACTACCCAAGGGAAGAAACAGAGTACAGGAGCAAACTTATGAATTTGCAATCCTGGCTTTAGTGTTTTGCCATTGAAAGTACAAATGTGGAACGTGAGAGAATTTCAAAGACTGTCAGACCATAAGATGTAGGAGCAGAAGTAGGCCATTCAGCCCATCTACTTTGCTATTCAATAAGATCACAATCTGGTAATCTCCAACTCCACTTTCCTGCCTTTTCCCCATAACCCTTGATCTCTGAAAATTCTGTCTATCACAGCCTTCAAATTGCTTAATGAGCTAGCCTCCGCAGCCCTCTGCAGCAAAATAAAACTCCACAGATTCACTATTCTCTGAGAGAAGAAATTCCTCCTCATTACTGTCTTGAATGTGTGAACACCCGCCTCCCCATTCTGACATTATGCCCCTCAGTCCAACGCACTGCCACAAAGGGAAACAACCCATTTGCAGTTAACCTGTCAAGTTCCCTAAAAATCTTTTATGTCGCCTCTCATTCTTCTAAATTCAGATCAGTACAGTCAATCTCTCCTGTAAAACAGTCCCTCTGAACCTGGTATCAAACTACTGAACTTTCTTTGTATATATCGTGGCTGGTACCAAGTGACCTGTTGCATAGCTGGTCTTTAAATATGGTCACAGTGGCAGAAATCCTGGACAGTCCCATTCACAGTGAGTACTTCCACCATTGGCAGAATATATCTGTCATTAGATAAGGGACACAAAGCCATTTACAATATTCAAACTAGTCCCTTAGTTACTCGCTTGTTGTCTCCTTTCCTTTCTTAAACAAGCCTGTTACATTGGCAGTTTTCCAATCCTCTGGGACTTCTCGAGAATCTCAGGATTCTTGGAAGGTTCCTACCAATGCATCTACTAACTCTGGAGCAACTTCTTTTAGTATTCTCGGCTGAGTTTCATCAGGTCTGGGGAACGTATCCCGTCTTTAGCTCCATTATGTTAGGATATCTGGTTGGCATGAATCAATTGGTCTGTTTCTATGCTGTACATCTCTATGACTCTGTGACTAAATGCACCTGCAACGAATGGAGAATCATAGGAATTATCCCTGAAAGCCCATGCTGACAGTACTTCTAATGGGGCTGAATTTTATTAAAAACTCATCAAGTATGAATTTCAGGGAGTTTCATGAAGGGTTCATGAGCTCTCATGAGGTATTGCAAACAATTTTCCACTGCTCACCTCATTATAAACCTACCAATCCTTTATGATGCAGCACTTGCAGTATCGTGTACATACCAGTGGTGGATTGGCCAGGATTTCTGCCACTGTGGCCATATTTAAAGACCAGCTATACAACAGGTTAATTGCTACCAGCCATGAAAACTCTCTACAATACATGTAGCTGAGGGGGATCAAAATAAAAAAAGCTTCTGAGGAGAAAAGTGGCACAGATTCATTGGATATTAAAACTCACATTTGTAAATGCATTCCAACTTTATATCATTACCTGTCTGATTGACTGTCATAGAAACTGCAGCAACAAACTCAGGCTAACCATCCATCACACCGTCCAGTTTTTGAGTGCTAACAACATGCATTGCATAATATCTCGTCATTGTCCAAAAACTGACTGCAGTCCACTGCCTGGAATACAGAAGCTCAAGTCCCAACTGACTGACCGTGTCCGAGACCCCCGACTCAGACCAACATGCCCTTGTCTTACTGTGCCAATGCCTACTAACTAATGACAATCCGCCTTGAGTAGATTGAGGACTACTCTTCCTAGACTTGGCGATATGACTTGGCGAATTGAAGCAGATGAAGCATATTTGCCGCAAAAGCTGTGGACACATAGTGCAGGTGTAACATTGACATAGCTCTGTGCCATAGAGCAGCATATCCATCTCCTTGACTGAGAACTGCTGGACAAAATATGATGAGATGATTAGCTAGGTGTCTGTACTAGGAAGCAAGGATTAATAGAAGTTACAGTTAGCCTGTAAACTCTCGTTGATGCAGTTATGCACAACCAAGCAAAGCAGGAGTGTTGTGACTATCCAAACAACAATGACTGAATACTGAGAGAGAAGCAAATATCTGAGAGATGCAACCTCCTCTAGTCCATGAGATTGATGCATGTCCCTCTACACAAAGTGGCCTGGCAGCAGAATGACAATGAAAGGCATTGGTAAACTAAGTGCAGCAGTGAAGTAGGTAACTGTATTGTGAGTGAGTCGGAGATGTGCCATGATGATGTGATGAGGCTGGTACATGTCTGATGGCAACCTCCATGGTGCAGGAGGTTGCTGACCATGGGCCATGTTGTGAGGTGCTGGGGAATGCCGCCAAGATGGTGGTGCAGACAAACAAGTGTTGATCTGCCAAAGTACTCACTGTCATATTAGAATCTCTCATTGTCTAGTTTTTCTCCACTACATGGGAGAATAGAAAACTGCATATGAATGAGATAAAAACAAGTAATGGCATATTAAGAGCAGCACCAAGATAAATAAAAATGAGGTGTCAACTTGGTGAAGCGACAACACATGGTCTTCGTCATTTCCAGGATTAACTGGGGCTTCTTTGCAAGTGAGCAGGAAACCCTCGTGGAGCTGTCAAATACTCCATTCCGATATGAAAGCAGACAATTCATTGCGGATGTAATCCAGATGCTGGCTTTAGATAGCTCTCAAACTCAAGAGGTTCAGCAAGACAAGGCCACAGTGGGAAGCCAATGATCATTGCAACTGCCAGGTTGGCAATTCTTTAGATCGTAAATCTGGACAGTTGCCAGACTGTCTGTGTGAAAGGCTTGTGCCTGTGTCAAGATGTCAGAGGCAACCTCTGGTATGTGATTGTCAGAAGTTATTTTTCAGTTGTACTCCACTCACTTTGGTGTTGATTTCCTTGCTGTCCACCTTCACTGCTGGTCTACCCTGCACCGTTGCTGAGGAACAAGAAAACAGCAAAGATTTAGCCATCTTTGGCCAACCTTCAGCCAACACGCACCAGGCCACATTTGAACTTTCCTTTCTCTAATTCCTTGAAGCTTTCAGCAGAGCAACTTCCCCCGCCCCCAATGTCTGACCCCATTTTCCCCCACCCCAAACCATGTATTTTTCTCTGTTTAACATTTAAACTGATCTTGTCCTGCGTGGGTGTGAGAGTCAGGGTAGAGAGGAGTGGAGAAGTGAGTGTACCAGGAAATAAATCAACCAGAATGGCAGAATTTAATGGCGATGCAATGACTCCTGATGAAAGGTGTGGACCATGGGCAAGCTCAGGGTTTGGTTTCACTGTGATGACATCCATGATCAACTAGCCTTCACTCATGACTTCCTGAACTTGCAAAAGAAGATTAATCAACGGCTGCAGCACTTGGAAGGTGAATGGTGCACAGAGAGGAAAACATTGTTGAGTTTTCAGCAAACCACGATTTTAAAAATCACATCAATAATATTAGCAGAGATTTAATTTACTAGATAATTATGCCATCTAACAGGTTATTACTATTAACCTTATCTGCAATGCCTGTAAACAATCAATTCTATCTAAATCTGGCACAACATCAGAGTTAAGTAAGTGGTGAATTACTGTTGGAATTAAATTGTGTAAATAAGCAATTAGATGAGTTACATTATTAGTCGAAAGAAAGAAAGGAATTCACTTATCAGGGTTATTCATATGCTTATGCATTAGTCACATTGAGAATTGCAGTGGTTAGCAACAGAGCTTTAATTGAGAGAAATGTAATATGTTAACAAGGCTGTTGTAAACCATCAAAGTATTATAGAAAAAATGCATACAAATGATTTTGGTGTCTCTGATAATAAATATATCATAATATTCCAGGAAACAGTGAATCACAAGAGATAAATTATATAGAGGCACTAGCCCATTTAACTCACAAAGACCAAAGATGTACATTTTATAATGCAAACTGAATCGCTGTGGAGATTCTGCCACTGCACCGTATCTTTGCTGTTTGTCAGAAATCCATCGACATGTGCCAGATATTTCTGTTAAATTTAAATGATATTACAGCGACACAATGGCCAATAATCTGAGGGAATTCAGACGATATGTATCATTTATTTCCCGTGATTTATCATCGTCCTGACATGATTTTGCTTCCCAGTCGAATGATGAAGGTAACAAAAATAATTGCAGTACCAATGGGAGGAGGTCACTCAACCCATTGAGTTATATTTTTCCTACAGGGCCATAACAGACTCTCCTTATAATGGTTAGCTGCCTAAAGGAGGCAAATGACCAGATCTAAAACCTCAGAGGAATGTTTTCCTGCGAACCAGAAGTCGTAAATAAACCCCAAAGTACATCCAATTGCAATTTTTGTTATTAGTTAATCTATAAAACTGATAATCATCAGAGGGCGGATTTTCCTTTCCATCTAGTATCGCATTCTTAGAGAACATCTAACAATACGTGTAGAAATTTTGAGGAACTGCATACACAAACACAGTTAAAGGACCTGTGAGATATTTTGAAGCTTCTGCACTGGGGATTTATGACCTTGGCTCAGTTAAGGAGATTCAAAAGGGTGCCAATCGAATTTATATGACATTTTCAAATTCAATACCCCAAACTTATGAAGTAAAGCCAATGACTCTTTTTCAGGTCTATCAATATGTCGTCTAAAGGAAACTTGGAAATTCACGTATGGGAGTGTTGCTTTAGAATGTCAGTTTTACAAAGTTGAAAATTAGCATAGTGGACAGCCAAGAAGGTTGCCTCAAAGTGCAATGGGCCCTTGATCAGATGGGCCAATAGGTCGAGGAGTGCCAGATGAAGTTAATTTAGATAAATGTGAGATGCTGTGTTTTGGAAAGGCAAATCAGGGCAGTTTTTATACACTTAGTGGTAAGGTCATGGGGAGAGTTGCTGAACAAAGAGACGTTGGAGTGCAGGTTCATAGCTCCTTGAAAATAGAGTCGCAGGTCGATAGGATAATGAAAAGGCATTTGGGATCCTTGCCTTTATTGGTCAGTGCATTGAGTGTAGGAGTTGGGAGGTCATGTTGCAGCTGTACAGGACATTGGTTAGACCATTTTTGGAATACAACGTTCAATTCTGACCTCCCTTCTAGGAAGGATGTTGTGAAACTTGAAAGGGCTCGTAAAATGTTTGCAAGGATTTTGCCAGGATTGGAGTATTTGAGCTATGAGGAGAGGCTGAATAGACTGGGGCTGTTTTCCCTGGAGCGTTGGAGGCTGAGGGATGACCTTATAGAAGTTTGTAAAATCAGAGGGGTATAGATAGGGCAAGTAATCAAGGTCTTTTCCCCAGGTAGTGGAGTCCAAAACTCGCAAACATAAATTTAAGAGGAGAAGGGAAAGATTTAAAAGGGGCCTAAGGGGAAATATTTTCATGTAGAGGCTGGTGTGTGTTTGGAATGAACTGTCAGAGGAAGTGGTGGAGGCTGGTACAAATACAACATCTAAAGGCGTGTGGATGGTTATATGAATAAGAAGGGTTTAGATGGATATGGGCAAAATGCTGACAAATGGGACCAGATTAATTTATGATATCTCGTCGGCATGGATGGGTTGGACTGAAGGGTCTATTTTCATGCTGTACATGTCTATGACTCTAACTAAGTAGTAGGAAGTGTGCTTGAAAATGTGAAAATGTCAGAGAGTTTTGTAACATTGTGAGTTGTTGGCTTATTGGAGCTATAATCAGTCTGCTAACTTTGGGAGTAGGGGAAATGGAGATGGAATAAAGTGACAGAGACATCTGGAAATGTCCTTGCAGGAGAGCAATCAATCTAACATTGAAGGGTACAGAGAAAAACTATGATGGAAGAGATCTCTGTTAATAAACAGACCATGAGTGAACACAGAGTAGAGTGTGAGGAGATGACAAAACTGAAAAACGTTGAACCAGAAGACCAATTGTTCGGAATCATTATTGTGTTTATCCACTCACTAATCGCAACTCAGAGTTATCAAAATTGCATTTTGATATTAAAAACAAATGTTACGGCCCTGGTCTTTATTGTATCTCTTAGTAATCCTGTTTTTGTTACAACCAAAATACATTCTGCTAAGGAATATGCATAAGCTGTTACCTCCAACAATCTCATTCTTTTTGAAAGATAAATCTAATTTTCCCACCTTCTGTCAATATCCCCTTATTTCTGTTATCCCCAAAAAATATATTTGCTTTCAAGTCCTTTAGTACCACCTTCTTCAAAGATTTATTTTTAGAAAACTTACTGTACAACTCTATTATACTCTGGGTAAAATGATAACAATGGCTAAGTTCACTTCTCACCCTGATTTTAAAATTGCTCCCCCTCTATCACTCATTATAAAGAACAACTTGCTAAGGTCAACATCTCCAGTTCACCTTTTCAGTTTGGAACCTTCAAAAAGGCTATTGCTCACTCTCCTCTTTTCCAAAGCAAAACAAACTGTGCATAATAACAACTACCGAAGGCATAATTAAGGGAATGTATTTCAATGAAATGCAAGATATTAAAGATTCATGGTTTAAATCCTCCAGAGGACAACTGACTCTTACAGAATATGTGTTCCAATATGGGAAGTCTTCTCAATGCTTACATGTACTCTTTCTTCTTAAGCTAGGATTGACTCAAGCATACATTACAAAGAAGAGTTCCAGGCACAAAGTATTGAATTACACAAGGGAGCCTGAAAAAAAGAACATTACAAGGAAAAGCTCTATGGATTTAATTTACCATAGATTGAACCTGAAAGGAATTATACATTAGAATATCATTGCGTTTAACAAATGTATTAAAGTCACAAGCAGCTGCAACATTTGTTTTTCAACTACTTAATTGCAATAGCCAGAAATGTTATCTTCATCATGAAGGAAGCCATAAGCATACCCAATTGTTGAAATATAAGTAGGCTATTTAATGAAATGAGAAACATTTGCAGTGAAAGTAAGCATTTAGTAATATTGTGTATTAGCAAGCTACTGCTTTAGTGATACATTACACTCTGCTGTACAACTGCTGCAACTGCACAGGAACGAGATACTTAATTCCATGTAATTAAATGTAAATTTTAAAAATGTAACACCGAAACATATTGCAAAATAAATATGCTTGTGCTGATTATATAAAAGGCCTGTTCAGTAATGGTTTTAATCTATGAACGCTTATTGGCCTTGTTTACATAACCATATTTCACATTTCTGCATCAGTATAGCCCAATTTAGAGATCCATTTCTAACAATATTCCACCCCAGTTCAATTTTTATTTCTGCCTTAAATGGATGAAACAGAATATGTCCTGTTCATTTTTAACTTTTTAAGGTAATATTTATCTTAACAGAAATTTGTATAGCATAACTGCGATTCAAATGAAGGTAGCCCTTAACACATCTGATCTCAGATTTCCAGGATGCCATCCCATCTTTTTCCCCATACTGTATTTAATCAGTTTGTAAATAACCCTGATATCCTAGCATCACATCAGAAGAAAGAAGACTGTCCACCTGTTAAGATGTTACTACAATCCTTGCAGCTGCTAAAAATTAATATTCATGCATTATGAATGAAACAACATAAAATCAATAATTTGAGGGGGGCACTGTGGCTCAATGGTTAACACTGCTGCCTCACAGTGCTAGGGATACAGGTTCAATTCCAGCCTTGGGACACTGCGTGGAATTTGCACATTCTCCCTGTACCTGCGTGGGTTTCCTCCACTGTATTCCTCCCACAGCCCAAAGATGTGCTGGTTAGGTGAATTGGCCATGCTAAATTACCCATAGTGTTTAGGGACGTGCAGGCTAGGTGCATTAGTCAGGGGTAAATATAGGTGGTGCGCCCTGCTAACATATTTTTTCCACCAGGTGTGTAACTTCAAGCAGCTCCTGTTCATTGACCGTGACGGTCTGGGGGGTCGCTCTCAGGATGCTGCCTGTCTTTTATCAAGGCCTGATCACTGTCTGGAGCGTGGTCGAATTGTGTCATGCCTACCCTCCGGCAGGAGTAGTGGCTGTCTTTAGGGAGCCATTGCACAGGAATCCGCACTTACGTACTTGCGGGTTTGAGTGGCTGTCGGAGGGGAGGGCCGTGATGGCGAAGGTGACCCGGGTTGGGGACGTGCTGGGTGGCGGGGGCCTGGGCTGGACACTCCCACGGGATATAACGAGCAGGGCCAGTGGTAGACGTCCGGTTTGTGGCCACTGCCATTTGACGCCTTAAGACGGCGGTGCTCGGACCCGACATCGTGCATCAGTTGGAGGATGTTCAGGTGTGCAGTGGAATCCCGCCTGTGCTCACCCCTGTCCAGACAGAATTTTACATTAGCCCCAAGATCCTGTCTGTCCTGCGGGAGCCTGTGACCTACAACCTGAGCTGCCTACGGAACTTTAGTTTTGTCCCCTTCAGGGATGTATCATAACAGGTCCTGGACTGTCTGCTGCTGCACACCGTCCACCTCTTCTCCCTCATCCACTGCCCAGACACACCTTGGTGTGCCCATTTGCCACCGGGCAGTGGGGATCCCCAGTGCAGGGCTCTCTATGTGGGAGTCCTCCCCTTTACTCTCTGGGATCTGGCGTGAAGGGTGCTGCATGCAGCGGTCCCCTGCAACCGCAAATTGTAGTGGTTCACAGACTCCCAGCCCAACTGCTTGTTCTGTGGTGCTGTGGAATCTGTGGACTATGTATATATTGGGTGTGGGCCCTTGCATTCCCTTTTTAGTTTTCTAGAGAACCTTCCCCTCTGCTTTTGGCTGCACTTCAGTCCCACGCTCCTGATCTTTGAGCACTCAGTGTGGAGGGAGGAGGGTAGATCAGAGGACCTCCTCGTGAGTCTGCTCCTGGGCCTGGCCAAACTGGCCATAAACAGGTCCATGCAGTGGGTAATGGAAAGGGTCATTATGGCTGACTACCTGCCCCTCTTCCGTGGGTATGTCAAAGTCCAGGTGTCCCTGGAGCAAAGCACACAGTGTCCACCAACACCCTCGAGATTTTCAGGGAAAGGTGGGCACCACAGGGAGTGGAGTGTTTTATTTCCCCCTCCAACTCTACTTTTATTTAATCCCTGTGCCCCCCTTCACGTTTTTGCTCACACAGCATTGCCCTTTGATGTGAAGGACACTGCTTGTCACTGGCCACCCTGCTGTTTCCTTTCTTCCTGGTGGTAGAAATTGAATAAAGATTTGGAAACCTGTTGCCTTTCACCGTGTCTCATACCTGCACACACACACACAACATGGTTGCTGGGGAAAAAAAAAATAACCTGGAGGTTAGAATCTCCTCAGATCAGGGTACTGACTCTGTGCTGGCTGGTTCCACAGTCAGTGTGTTCTGCTGCTATTGGTTCCTGGATTTGGAGTAGAAGAGTTTTCTTTTCTTTCCTCTTGTTTAGGGAAGGTATTTGTTCTTTTAGTTTTCTTTACTGGTTTTTGTTGTGTTTGTTTTTTATTAAAAGAAAGAAAAAACAATTCATAATTTGGATGACAATGCAATAATTTTGTAATGTCAGGGTCCGGTGATTACAGCTTTCATTTGAGGACTTTGAGGTGTGCACTGGCATGAGATATCTTTGAAGCATGCTTTCATGTGTATAATTGAGGTTACTTCAACTCAGTGTAATTGCAGCACGTTCACTTGATGCTGGGGCCAGATAGAAGATTCAGTAAGTTTATACCTCGGTTGCAAAAGACTTTAAAAATGTTTAATATTTTGAAATTAATGTTTAATATTTTGAAATTAAGTAACGAATAAATTGTTTTCTGTCCCTTCTTTCCATTCTAACTGCGGCCCTGTTTTAGGCTTTAGATCCAGCCTTGATGATAATATATATCATCATGAATAGCCCTTCAAGTGCTGCAGTTTATTCCTGATCAATAGTGATTATATGAAGCTGTTGATTGTACAAGAGGTTCACAGTAGATTCTAATTGATTACAAAATATGGGTGCTAGTCACAACCAAAACAGAAGCAAAATTTCTCAGTGGCGGGAAACAGATGAGGGCCAAGCCACTTAAAGGCACCAGCATCATGTTCTACCTATTCTTGAGCTGCAGGCCCCAATCAATTCTGAAAATTCTGGAATATTGGTCTTTATTTCAAAGGGAATGGAGCATAAAATAGGGAGGCCTTGCTAAAACTATACAAAGCACAAGTCAGACCACAGCCAGAACACTGTGAACAGTTTTGGTGCATTTATGTAAGGAAAGACATAGTGACATTGCAGATGTCAAGAGAAAGTTCATTAGGCTGATTCTGATCATGGAGTTTTTTTTATTATGAGGAGACCTTGAGTCAGTTCCAATTGCAGTTTAGAAGAACAAGCGGTGACCTTATTGAAAACGGATTTTTCATGGCCTTGACAGAACAGATGCAGAAGGTTTGATATTCTTTGTTGGAGAGAAGAGGACCACAGGGCTTAATTCTGGAGCAAGGGGTCACACATTTAACACTGACATTCTGAGAGGTTTTTTTTCTGCCATAAGGCAGTGAATCTTTGGATTTCTTTACTGTCGAGAGCTGGTGAGACTGAGTCAATAAGTATTCAAGGTTGAGAAAAACATATTCTTCAGGGAATCAAGGATTATAGGGATAAGACAGGAAAATAGAGTTGTGTATTATCAGATCTGCCATGATCTCATCAAATGGCAGAGTATACTTAATGAGCCAAATAACTTACTTCTGCTCCTATGTCTTATGGACTTTTTTTTGGAGGGGAAGGAAAAGGTGAACTTGGAATTTGGGATGGAGGATGAGTTGCAAATGAATGAGGATTGCGAGAGGATCACAACTTGATTTCAACAAAAAACAAATTCAGTTGTGTTGAAATACTGAATGATTTCAATTAACCAGTAAAAACAAGAAACTCTTAATTAAATACCCATTACTTAATTTCAATACTTCAATTTTTCACTGGTGGGTCAAATATATGCCCATTTCACATTTCGCTTCTCTGTATTCGATATACATTTATTAAAGATTGACAATATACAAGACCAAGGCGGATGGGAAGGTGCCTTTTGGGTGACAGTTTTGTCTTCATATAAAATTGATGGAACAATGAACGAAAATCAAAACATTCATCCCCTGTCTATACTTTCAAGCATAGGTTTCATTGTTCTCTGAAGTAGTTTACTTTAAAAAGGGAACCCATACTTGGCCTGGAGCTATGGGCTCTGGTTTTGAATTTTCGTCATGGTTTCTCTTCATCTCCTGACAGAAAACCAAGTTTCAACTGAATGTTTTCCTTGTCTCAAAAATCTTGCACTGATACATTGTCTTTTGTGAAGTTTGAAGCTTTATAACTGAAGTGGAGTCATTGTTGAAATGTAAGAATCACAGCAGCCAATTCACACACAGCAAGATCCCACAAATGGGAATGTGATAAAACCATAAGAGATCTGAACAGGAGTAGCATTGACAGAATGATAAATATTGATTAGAGTACCAGGGACAGCTGCTCTGTCCTTTTGCATTGCTGTGGGATCTTTTACTTCAATCTGAGGGGATAGACAGGGCCTGATTTAACAAGTGATCTGAATCATCCATCTTTGACAGCATTGCATTCACTCAATACTGAGTACTGCACAGGAGTGTCACCTAGATCTCTGTACTCAATGCCTGGAAATGGAATTTGAATTTATAACCAGTGGACTTGGAAGCAAAAGTGTACCAGCTGAGCCACAGCTGACATCTTCAACCATACTTGAGATGATTTGGAGATGCTGGTGTTGTACTGGGGTGTACAAAGTTAAAGATCACCCAACACCAGGTTATAGTCCAACAGGTTTATTTGGAAGCACTAGCTTTCAGAGCACTGTTCCTTCATCAGGTGGTTGTTGAGTATAAGATCGTAAGACACAGAATTGATAGCAAAAGTTTACAGTGTGAAGTTGTTGTCCACCTGATGAAGGTGCAGCACTCCGAAAGCTAGTATTGCTGTTGGGCAATAACCTGGTGTTGTGTGATTTTGAACTTTGTACATCCTTGAGATGGTATTCAAATCCAGTGCCAGAAGAAACTCTGAAGGAAAGTCAGACTGGACTTGAAATGTTAGCTCTGTTTCTCTCCCTACACATGTTGCCAGACCTTCTGGGTTTGTCTTGCATTTTCCATGTTCGTGCCAGAGGAAATCTGTAACATTTGCTGTTGACTGCCCCAAATAAATCCCTATTTAACATTTCCTTGGATGCAGCAAGAGAATCCTCCTCTTGCTGCACCAAGGCCTAGCATCAAGAGTATCAATGTAATCTCCCAGCTTGGTGTGTTGGCCACAAACTACAGCTCCTTTTGGAACCAGCCAATGAAAACACAGACTTTGGGAATGGTTTTCAACTCAATGGCAATTTAATTGCTTTTAATGATTTTGCATATGCTCAAAAGGTAGCTCAAAATCTGTTGTATATGCTTTTAATAATTTTGCATCAGGTTTTAGAAAGTTTGCAGAGGACTTTCCCTCCAATACATGAACAGGGATATGGGCCAGGAGTGGGCAGGTGGGATGGACTAGTTGGACTGAATGGTCTGTATGACTCTATGGAGCAAGTTTGCCAGTGAGAGTGTGTTGAACATACTTAGAAGCAGGGAGGACAGGGAAAGTTGAGAAGAGTCAAGGGTGCAGAAATGAAGGTATTTCAACTGAGGTTACCAGGGTTAGTATGGTTGCCCAGGGCACAGGATTGACATTTAGATGGATTGGAAGCTGCAGACAGGGATGAGAAGCCAGATTTGTTGGGGCTGGCTCAAGTGCAGTGGGTGAGGATGGTAGTGGATCCAGGAGTGCCAAGGGAATAATGAAAAATATATTTATTTATAAACATTAATTACATAGTATTATAATAATTCTATTACTGTCTCTCTGTTGAGAATGAGGACATGGGTATTTGGAGGGCTTACTCCAAAACATCTGATGGTAAATAGAAAGGAAAGTAACAGGTAAGCATGTATGCAGGAGTGTTTAGCTATATGGTAGGCTACGAAAGATGTTAAAAAGGATAGCTCAGGAGATATTATTAAAGGAGCTGTTGGAATTCATAAACAGGGTATAAAAACTAGCATGAAGGCACTTTACCTGAATACTTGTAGCATTTGAAACAAGGTAGTGAGTTAATGGCACAAATCATTGTGCATGAATATGATTTAGTATCCATTATGGTCACAACAGTTGCAGAATGGTCACAACTGGGAGTTAAATATCCAGGAGTATCAGACTTTTCAGAAGGATAGACAGGAAGGTAAGGGAGATTGTGTAGCTCTGATATTTAAGAATGACATCAGGGTGGTAGTCAGAGATGATATAGGTTGTGTGGAGAATGAGCTTGAATCCAATTGGGTAGAAATTAGAAATTCTAAGAATAAAAAGTCACTGATAGGCACAGCCTATAGGCCATCAAATAATAATATCACACTGGGGCAGGCAATAAGCAAAGAAATAACTAATGTCTGTAAAAATGGTACGGTAATTATCGTTTTAATCTACATGTCGATTGGTCAGACCAGGTTGATCAGGATAGCCTTGAGGAGGAGATCATTGAATGTATCCGCAATAGTTTTCTTGAACAGTATGTAATGGAACCATCAAAGAAGCAAGCTATGTTTTGAGACAAGAATAATTAATGATCTTGTAATTAGGGATCCTCTTGGAAAGAGCGATGACTGTATGGTTGAATTTAGAATTCAGATGGAAAGTGTGAAGTTAAAATTCAATACCAGGATCCTGTGTTTAAACAAAGGAAGCGACAATAGAATGAGGGAGGAGTTGGCTAAGGGGTATTGGAAGCAAAAAATTTATAGTGGGACAGTTGACAAACAGTGGAGGACTTTCAAAGCAATTTTTCAAAGTGCTCAGCAAAAGTATTTAACAGTGAAAAGGAAGGACTGTAGGAAAAGGGGTAATCTGCCATGGAAATCTAAGGACATAAGGGAGATTATCAAATTAAAAGAGAAGGCATATGAAGTGGCAAAGTCAAAAAGTGTGGTGCTGGACCAATGGAAAACTAAAGGTCAACAGAAAGCCACAAAAAATGCTATAAAGATACATAAGATAGACTATGAGAGTAAACTAGCTCCGAATATAAAGACAGACAACAAAAGTTTCTCTAAATATATAAAACGAAAATGAGTGGCTAAGGTAAACATTGGAAAGGGAGTGATTTCAGTTGAGAAGGGGGATTTAGTAATACGATGTGAGGAAATGGCTGAGGCATTGAACAGGTATTTCATGTCAGTCTTTACAGTGGAGGACACGAATAACATGCCAGTAATTGACAAAGAGATGAAGGTAGGTGAGGACCTGGAGACAATCATTATCATGAGAAAAGTAGTGTTGTGCAAGCTATTGGAGCTGAAGGTAAACCAGTCTCCTGGCCCTGCTGGAATGCGTCCCAGGGTACTAAAAGAGGTGGTGGGAGAAATACCAAATGCACTTGTGGTAATTTTTCAAAATTCGTTGCATTCTGGGACAGTTCCAGCAGATTGGAAAACAACAAATGTGATGCCACCGTTTAAAAAAGGATGTAGACAAAAGATGGGGAACTATAGTTCAGTTAGCTTAATTCTGTAGTGGGGAAAATACTTGAATCTATTATCAAAGAAAAAATAGTAAGACAACTAGATAAAAAATGTTCCAATGGGCAGAAACAGCATGGGTTCATGAAAGTTAACTAATCTGCTGGAATTCTGTGAAGACATCATGAACACAGTGGACAACGAGGATCAGTAGACGTGGTGTATCTAGGTTTCCAAAAGGCATTCAACAATGTGCTGCACAAAAGGCTGCACATAAAATAAAGATGCATGGTGTTACGGACAATGTATTAGAATGGATAGAGGATTGTTTAACTAACAGGAAGCAAAGAGTGTCAATAAATGAATGCTTTTCTGGTTGGCAATCAGTAACTAGTGGCATGCCTCAGGGACCAGTGTTGGGACCGCAATTATTCACGATTTAGATTAGATTCCTTACAGTGTGGAGACAGGCTCTCCGGCCCACAAGTCCACCGACCCTCTGGAGAGTAACTCACCCAGACCCATTCCGCATATTTACCCCTAACTAATGCACCTAACTCTATGGAAACTTTAGCATGACCAATTCACCTAAGCTGCACATCTTTGGACTGTGGGAGAAAACCAAAGCATCTGGAAGAAACCCACACAGACAACGCGCAAACTCCACACAGACAGTTGCCCAAGGCTGGGATTGAACCTGGGACCCTGGTGCTGTGAGGCAGCAGTGCTAACCACTGAGCCACCGTGCTGCCCCCAAGAGATTTGTTGTTTCATTTATAAAGCAGCATTTAAATGAAGATAAAAGGAAGCAACTGAAATCACTCCCTTTCCATTTCAACCCATTTGCATAGCAATATTTCTGAGTGCTGTTTTGACTTAGTGACAATTTTCACTTGAACTTATTTCTGCCCTCAATCCAACCCACAAAAGACCAAGAGGGCCAGATTACCGACTAATACCAAGAATCATTCTTCTTTCCCATCCCTGAGAAAACAAGTAAGGAATGAATCACCCTGCTTCACGAAGGATCTACATTCAAACATCAGCTTCCCTTTACTTGACCAGCTGTGTAATTTGAGCACGAGCGATTCAGATTGCCAGCATTTCTTTGTCAGGGCTTCTCTAGTTATTTTGACATTCACTTGCACCTGTATCACCTGTGGAAAAATTCATCTTTCATATTTGATTGCAATTTCGCCATCTCCTAAAGTGCCTAGAGACTTTTCTCCCACCATTCACCACAATTTGCACTATCACTCCCAACTCTAACTAACTGACATGCCCCCAGCAAACCTTCACCATCTTGCACCCAAAATCATAACCTCTGGTTTGGTCCCAATTTTGACTCTTTCATGAGGCACAGAGTCAATTGCGCCCGTCTCACAATTGACTTAACATAGATGATTTGGAACTGGGGACCATGTGTAGTGTGCCAAAATTTGCAGATGACAGTAAGATGAACATTAGAGTAAAGTGTGCAGAGTGTGAAACTTTGCAGATAGTTTAAGTGAGTGGACAAAGATTTGGCAGATGGAGTACAATTTTAATAAATGTGAAGTCATTCATTTTGGTTGAAATAACAGTAAAAAGGATCATTATTTGAATGGTAAAAGTTTTCAGTGTGCTGATGTGCAGAGGGACCGAGGTGTCTTTGTACATGAGTCACTGAAAGTTGATCTTCAGGTGCAACAAGTAATTAAGAAGGTAAATGGAATTTTGTCCTTTATAGCAAAAGGGATGGAGTTTAAAAACCCAGAGGTAATGTTACAGCTGTCCAAAGTGTTTGTAAGGCCTCATCTGGAGTATTGCCTGTAGTTTTGGTCTCCTTACTTGAGAAAAGATATACTGGCACTACAGGGGGTGCAGAAGAGGTTGCACTAGATTGATTCTGGAGTTGAGGGATTGGTTTATGAGGAGAGACTGAGTAGACTGGGATTATATTCATTGGAATTTAGAAGAATGAGGGGAGAATCGTATAGAAACATGTAAAATTATGAAGGGAATAGATAAGACAGAAGTAGAGAGGATGTTTCCACTGGTGGGTGAAACTAGGACAAGTGGGCATAGCCTCCAAATTAGCAGGAGCAGATTTAGGACCAAATTGAGAAAGAATGTCCTCACCCAGAGGGTTGTAAGTCTGTGGTATTCCCTGCCCCGTGAAGTAGCTAAGGATTCCTCATTGAATGCTTTTAAAGCTAAGATAGATATTTATTTGAACAGTAAAGGAATTAAGGGTTATGGTGAGAGGGTGGGTAAGTGGAGCTGAGGCCATGGAAAGATCGACTATTATCTTATTGAATGGCAGAGCAGGCGCGATGTGTCAGATGGCCTACTCTTGCTCCGAGTTCTTATGTTCTTTGTTTTTCTGTTGATTTACACCCATGAGTATCAGCTTGGCAAACTCTGTACACTGATCACATGCTGCAAGAAGCCTGCATTAACCTAACAAAGAAAGCCAGGAGAAAAGATGGAAAGTCATACAAAGTGATTACACAGTGAGGAGTCCAAACGGATGGATGCAGTGTTGGGGCGCATTAGAGGCACATGCAGGCAGGAGGAGAGATACCACAGCCTGCAGGGGACCTTGTGACCGTAAAAGACAAACTTCAGAAGAGATTGGGAGCAGGTAGCAAAGGAGTTCAACTCCCAGAATCCCAACCTGGGGCTCGACAGAAGTAGGAGTCTGATGACAACATGCAGATTCCTACCAATCAAAATATCAGCTGTTTATGTTGCTCAATGCGCTATACCCCTAACCCTCACACAACAGTGGGGGAAGACTAGTGTTTCAGAAGGTAGTGGCAGTATCTCTGAGCAAGAAACTCCAGTTCAATTCCCACTTTGTGAGTTATTGGCCATGGAAGGAGTGTTCTTGACATCACACCACAGATGATAAATCAGCCTAATAATTCTTTCAACACTTCTCCACTTTCCCAAAGCTAAAAGAATATACAAAAGGGATAAATATCGCAGCACTCCCTGGTACTCAGCACTCAAGCCTAAAGCCCAAATAATCCATCTCACATCACTTCACAGTCACCTCTCACTGCTTCCATGTAGCTACAGCTATTTCAGTACGATAGCATGTCACCAAGATACAATGCCACAAAAAGTGCTGATACGCTAATCTCTTTTTTTTGCCTGGCAAAGTGGCATACAATAACAGGTAAGGCAGGTGAGCTGAGAGCTTGGATTAAAACAGAGAGCTACAGTGTTGTAGCCATTATAAGAACATGATTGAAGCAGCTCAAGGTTTAGATGTTTCAGGCATGATGGAGAGGATGTACAAGGGGTGGTGAAGCTGCATTACTCATTAAGAATGATGTCACAGCTGGACTAAGAGAGGACATAGGTGGGAGCATCGAATGGGGGACAGGAGGCATCTCTCAACACAGAGACAAGGTGGCTTCCAGCAACACAGCATGGAGGTCTTCTTTGGCAGAGGCTTCTGGCCCAGTATTCTCGAGGCTGGGTGTGGTGGTCTTACTTGGCAGAGGCATCCAGCCCAGAATCCCAGCAACTCAGCATGGCAATTTCGTCGTGGTGTGGCATTCTCATCCCAGAATGCTGATGTCATCTTGGCTGCATCTTCAAAGGAACAAAGTGGATATTGTTCCTTTATCCATTCTCCTTAAGCCCAGGAGCAGTTAACTGAACCGTGATGGACTTTGTCTTAATTTCTTTTATTATTAATATGACTTCTTTCATTAATATAAGTGCAGTGGTGGGTGATGACTTATAAAACTTTTCATTTTTTTTTGTAAAAGAAAACATGACCATTAATTTCTATTCCATTCTATCTTGGAGAGCTCATCCAGAGAAGCCATCTGGATAGAACTCAGGAATAAGAAAGGTGCAATCACTATGATGAGGTTATGCTATAGCGCTCCCAATAGCTAACAGGAGAAAGAGAAACAGATGTATAAGTACATCAGTGAAAGATTAACAGCAACACGATTGTTGTAGTAGGTGGTTTTAATTTCTCCAATATTGATTTGGCCTCTCTTAGTGCCAGGGTTTAGATGGGGCAGAATTTGTTAAGTGTACCCAGGACGGTTTCTTGAAACAACATGTAGATTGTTTCCAACTAGAGAATGGGCCTTGCATTAGAGAATGAACCTGAAAAGGTGATTGAATCTTCAAAGCAGGAACATTTTCAGAACAGTGATCATAACGTTTTAAGATAATTATGGTTAAGGATACATCTGGATTTCTGGCAGAAGTGCTAATTTGGGGAAAGTTAATTACAATAGTATTAGGCAAGAACTGGTCAAAATTTGTTTGGTGTGGTTATTTGAGAGTAAATCCACATCTGACGTATGGGAGTCTTTTAAAGGCCAGTTGATTAGACTTCAGGACCAGAAGGTTTCTGTGAGGATGAAGGGTGGTGATGGTAACATTCAGGAACCCTGGGATGACAAGAAATATTGAAAGTTTAGTCAAGAGAAAAAGGAAGCTGATGTAAGGTTTGGGAAACTGAAATCAGGCAAGGTCCTTGAGGAGTAGAAGGGAAATAGGAAAGAACTTAAACAAGGAATTAGGAGGCCTAATGTGCAGGCAGATGGGATAAGCTTAGAATGGTATATTAGCCAGCACAGACATGATGGGCTGAAAGGCCGCACCTGTGCTGTGCTGTTCCATGCTGTAATAAAATGGAGCAAACCATGTATGTTCAGAGACAAGAATGCATTCAAAGTTTGTGAGAAGATTTGTAGCTCGGGTGCTCGTTGTTGTGGTTCTGTTCGCCGAGCTGGGAATTTGTGTTGCAGACGTTTCATCCCCTGTCTAGGTGACATCCTCAGAGCTTAGGAGCCTCCTGTGAAGTGCTTCTGTGATGTTTCCTCCGGCATTTACAGTGGTTTGAATCTGCCGCTTCCGGTTGTGAGTTCCAG
>NC_057741.1:14924116-14937094 GCF_004010195.1 Chiloscyllium plagiosum
GTGAGTTGTTGTCTGAGAGTGGCTGTTGGTTTATGTGCTGTTATGAGTCCTAGTGGTTGCAGTAGTCTGGCTGTCAGTTTGAAATGCTCTTGATGTATGGTAGTGTGGCTAGTCCTTTGGGTTGCAGCATGTCCTTGTTCCGTTGTCTTTCCTTTAGGCATCTGTTGATGAAATTGCTCGGGTATCCGTTTTTGGTGAATACATTGTATAGGTGTACCATTCCTAAACGTGATGGTACAGAGAACACCTAACGGAGAATTCACCACAAAGGTATACAGGAATGCCACACACACAGACCAAGTCCTGAACTACAAAAGCAACCACCCCAACACACACAAAAGAAGTTGCGTCAAGACACTATTCAAAAGGGCCACAACACACTGTAGTATACCAGAACTGCAAAAAGAGGAAGAAGAACACCTATACAATGTATTCAATCAGATTCAATCAATAAGCACATCGACCTGGATCCAATATACCGACCACTGCAAGGACAGCTGGAACTGACAACCGGAAGCGGCAGATTCAAACCACTATAAATGCCAGAGGAAACATCACAGAAGCGCTTCACAGGAGGCTCCCAAGCACTGAGGATGTCATCTAGACAGGGGACAAAACGTCTGCAACACAAATTCCCAGCTCGGCGAACAGAACCACAACAACAAGAATGCATGCATTGTCTATCGAAGAGATGTTTCCCAACATCAAAGTGGGAGGATCTGTGAATTCAGTGTCACCAAGAACACTGAAGATTTTGGATCTTCCGGCCCCATTGCAAATTCCACCATCACCTCATGCAGCGACAAACCTTATTTTTTTTATTTTACTGCAGTATTCTTCCAGTTGGACATCTGTATTTTTATTTACAACATTGTTTTTATTGTGTTTTTTTTCTATTGTGTACCATATGTATCAAATGTTTGGATAGTTGCAAACAATTAATTCCTTTTTGAAAATATGTTCACCAGCTATTTGCAAGGTTTTTCAAGGGCATAAACCTCACAAATGGTGAACTTTATTAGAATGGATCCCAGCCATTTCCGGGCAACTGGTGTCAGGCTAACTTGATACAGATTCCTTTATCTCTTTCTTGAGTAGTGGCATAATAATTTCTACTTATCAAACCATTGGGATGACTTCCAAAACTTTTGAGGAGAAAGTGAGGACTGCAGATGCTGGAGATCAGCGCTGAAAATGTGTTGCTGGAAAAGCGCAGCAGGTCAGGCAGCATCCAAGGAGCAGGAAATATCGATGTTTCGGGCATGAGCCCTTCTTCAGGCTCATGCCCGAAACGTCGATTCTCCTGCTCCTTGGATGCTGCCTGACCTGCTGCGCTTTTCCAGCAACACATTTGCAGCTCCAAAACTTTTGGCAGATCACAACTAGCCCTTATCTTCCTTGACCTGCACCCTTCCTTTCTGGTCCAATTTCTCTGCCTATCTTTTTATTTAACAGAATGAACCGAGTCATTTTTCCATCCCTCTCTTAAGCTTAAAGAAGAATATTGTCTATAAAATGTCAACTCTTTTTCTCTCTCCACAGATGTTACCAAACCAGCTGAGTTCCTTCATCTAAGGGAACCATATTCATCTTTGCTGCTGGGTTCTGTAAAGCAAATATTCATGGCTGTTAAGAAATCCTTTCGTATTACTTAAAAATGACTGGGGAGATCTGATGTCCTGAATATTAATTAGCCTTTGATAAACACTGTTAAAAAACACATTAACTGGTCATTCATTTCACCACTGTTCAAGGGGTGTTCCTGTGTGAAAACCACCTGATCTGTTTACTCACAAAACGATTTGTAACTGTACTTCAAAATGAATTCATATGTTGCTAAGTATTTTAGAACGTCTTGACAATATGAAAGGTGCTAAGTAAGTACATTTAACAAGTCAATCAGTCATCTGCCCACCGATGCAAAAAAGCAACTGACAGTTGCCTTGTGTGATGAATTAGGCATTACCTGGATTCTCCGAGTTGAATTTTTTAAATCTATAATATCTCTGTAATGCTAGATTCCATTCATACGCAGCTGCATGTTACATTTTAAAATAAAAACGATACTTATCCTGCAGCCCAGCATTTGTCATGCTAATAGAGATTTGGGCTGATGCTTAATGTGAAGTGCATTCTCAAATATTTCAGGTTATTGCATCACTGGAATATAATATACAAACTATTGACTTTGAATTCCATCATTTGATTTAACAGCCTGGCACTTTTGTGGATCAGGTAGTGGTTTTATCAGGATTAATGTTGGAGAGTGCATTAAGCTCCACTCAATCTGATCATGTTGTACTCACTTGGGTAATGATAAGCAGAACTATTTTGGATCCTGCAGAGTAAAGATTTTTATCCATTGGTCTCCTCATGGTCTAACTTCCTAATGTAACCTGGACTTCAATGAATTGTATCTGTTTCAAGCAAGAACCTCTTGTTTTTAAGACTCAGTAGTGGTCAATCCTCTACCACTATAAACCAAGTCAGCCCCCAGACCCAGCCAAGGAGATGGCAACATCATTCTACCCACAAATACCACACTTTCATGGACTGAAAATGTCTCTAAAAAGGAACAAAAAAGGACAAATGGCAAAAAGTACCATTTGACCATTAAAGTGGGGATGGATTAGACAGGTTATGGCCAAGCTGTCATTACTATTTTATCCAAAGGCAATAAATTTAATCAACATTAATAACCACAACCTCCCCTAAACCATAAAGGCATAAAACAGTCCTTATCTCCAAGGTCTTAAAGGTTGACTGTAACATTCGCTATGCCCAATATTACAAGTCATCAAAAAGCCCATCAAAGTCTCAGGCAAAACATTATGTGCCGAGGACATCCTATGAATTTTAAACTATAGAGTAATTTACCTTCATTTTTACTGGATACCATTCTCTATTAAACTTGCATTTGTGTATACATTCTTTTGGGGGGTCAGCGGGTGTGGGGGTAGTAACCAGATTCATGGTACCACATTGGGCGATCAGATGCACGTTATCACACCTTAAGAACTGGCTCCTTGTTTGGGTCATAGAATCATACAGCACGGAAACACACCCTTTGGTCCAACTAGTCTATGTCCACCAGATAGCCTAAGTTAACCTCGGAGAAGAGTCAAAAAGGGTGGCGCTGGAAAAGAACAGCAGGTCAGGCAGTGGTAACCAGATTCATGTTACCACATTGGGTGATCAGATGCACGTTATCACACCTTAAGAACTGGCTCCTTGTTTGGGTCATAGAATCATACAGCATGGAAACACACCCTTTGGTCCAACTAGTCTATGTCCACCAGATAGCCTAAGTTAACCTCGGAGAAGAGTCAAAAAGGGTGGCGCTGGAAAAGAACAGCAGGTCAGGCAGTGTCCGAGGAGCAGAAGGGTTGACGTTTCAGGCATAAGCCTTTCATCAGGAAGGTAGAGGGTGAGGGGGGCTGAGGGAGAAGAGGTTTGGAAACTGGTGACGTCGATGTTAATGCCATGCAGTTGAAGGGTCCTGAGGTGGAAGTTAATGTATTCTTCCAGTTGATGCGTGACTTTGATTTGGCAGTGAATGAGGCCCAGGACTTGCACGTCCTTTGGGAAGTGGGAGGGGGAATTGAAGTGGTCAGCCAAGTGATTGTTTGGTCTGTGTGTTCCAGAAATGTTCCCTGAAATGCTCTGCAAATTGACGTCCTGTCTCCCCGAAGTAGAGGAGACTATATTGAGAGCAACAGATGCAGAAGGTGGTTGGATGTGCAAGAAAATCTCTGCCAATGCGAAAAAAATCCTTTGGAACCTTGGATGAAAGTGAGGGAGGAAGTGTGGATGCAGGTTTTACACCTCGTGTAGTAGCAAGGGAAGGTGCCAGATGTAGAAGGTGGATTGGTGGGGAGCATGGGAAGTCGCAGAGGGAATGGTTTCTGCAGAATGCAGATAGGGGTGGGAAGGGAAATATCTTTGGTGGTGGGGTCTGAATGTAGGAGGCAGAAATGGCAGAGATAATGCACTGTATACAAAGATTAGTGGGGTGAAAGGTGAGTACCAGGTGGAGTGGAGATTTCTATCCTTGTTGCAATTGAAGGGGTGGGGTTCAAGGGCGGAGGTGCATGAACTGGAAGAGATGCAATGGAGGGCATTGTTGATTATGTGGGAGGGGAAATTACAGTCCTTGAAATAGGAGGCCATCTGGGATGTCCTGGAGTGGAATTGCTCCTCCTGGGAGCAGATACAGCAGAGGCAGAGGAATTGGGAGAAAGGGATCACATTTTTACAGGATGAGGTGTAGTTAAGGTAGCTATGGGAGTTGGTGGGTTTGATGTAGATGCCCCTGTTGAGTCAGTCGCCGGAGACGGAGACGGAAAGATCCAGGAAGGGGAAGGAGGTATCGGAGATGTTCCAGTTGAACTTGAGGTCAGAGTGGAAGGTTAATCTCATCCCATTTGTCAGCATTTAGTCCATACCCCTCTAAACCCTTCCTATTCATACGTCCATTCTGATACCTTTTAAATGTTTTAATTGTACCAGCCTCCACCACTTCCTGTGGCAGCTCATTCCATGTAAAGTGTTTTGGTGGAAAAGGTTAACAGTATTTTCATTGAGGAAAGATATGGCAGAATGCTAATAGAGGACTGAAACCTTTGTTGCAACCAATCCCAAAGGTTGAAAAGAATAGAGCCAATTTATCCTTCTTTACCTGGTCATGACAATTTTGAGGAGCTGACTCCTTGCAACGGAAAGAGTGAGAAAACTGATTGTACTCACTTGAAAACTGGATCATATTCAGGAATTGATTTAACTTAAAACAGCTGATTGCTTGATGTTATGCCTTATCTCAAAAAAATGCTATTTCAGTCTAATTTCTAAGGGTAAGCTTCAATGGGAGATAATGTTGTGTTATGATCCATTAGCTATGCTGTAACTTTTTTAGATATTAGAAAAGGTACATTTCTAATGATAAGGGGTACTTTGTTCATTTATATGAATGACCTGAGACTTTGAACCCAGTATCACATTACAAAAATTTAAAGTTGGAGCATTTCGGCAACTGTTTATGGTGAGATGCTGGTTCAATTGCATAGATATGCACTTTGCTCTTATCCTCACCAGAGTGTAGGATATTGAGAAAGTCAATTTTTATAATTACTGCGGGTGGGCACTGACACCTCCGTGGCGAAAGTGAGGACTGCAGATGCTGGAGACTAGAGTCAAGATTAGAGTGGTGCTGGAAAAGCATAGCAGGTCAGGCAGCATCCGAGGAGCAGGAAAATCGATGTTTCGGGCAGGAGGCCTTCATCAGGAAACACTGATACCTCCATGACATGTCCCATCAAGAAGACAGTCGCTATCATAAAGAACATAAGATGAAAAGAAATATGAGCTGGACTAGGCCATTAGGCCTTTTGAGTCTACTCTGCCATTCAAGACTGATCTGATTGTATCCACAACTCCACTGTCTAGCACCATAACACTTTACTCCCTTATGGATCAATGGCTGAACTGACACTGCTATCTGGCGTAGAGAATTCCAAAGATTAAAGATGGTCTGACAGAAGTTCCTCATCAATTCTGACTTTAACAGGAGGCAGCTTATTCTGAAAATGTATTGCCTCAACCCCCCCAAGGGGGAAATCATCCTGTCTGCATCTATCATAGGGAGGGGGCTTGAACATAGACCTTCTGGCCCAGAGGAGGGGACTCTGGCAGTCTACCACAACAGTACTCTAAAAAACACCATGCAGAGCCAATCACATAGATACCCGCCATTCGGCATCAAGAAAATCGAAGTCCTGTCTCCTGTGTGACAGACAGGGATACTAACCACTGTACTAACAAGGAACTTCCACCTCAGAATCTCATATGCTTCAATACCATTATCTTTCATTGTTCTAACTGCCAAAGTTTCTTGCACACAGCCCCTTCATTCCATCTTCCCTGAACTGATTCCAATGGAAGTTTTTCCCTCCTTAAATAAAGAGACCAAATTTTAAGTAGTGCTCTTGATTTGATCTGACCAAGCCTTCACAGTTTGTTGCAATACGTTACTGCTTTTGTAATCTATTCCCCATGCAATAAAGATCAATATTTAGTTTGCCTTCATAACCACTTGTATCCATGTACCTACATGCTTACTTTTTGTGACACATGAAACAAGACACCCAAATTCCTCTACTGTAGTCACTTTCTATTTAAATAATATCTTTCTTTTCTGTATCTACCTCAAAAGTGGACAACCACACATTTTTCCACATTATACTCCAACTCAATGGAAATTATCCAGTGGTCCCTTTTATAAAGGTATGGGAGAGACACATAAAGTTTGAAGCATTTTCATCTTGCTTTCAAGTATTCTGTCCAAAATCCAGGACTTTATCCATGCCTGCCTATCATGGGACAGCTTTTTTTACTGTTGTGATGAAAAATTCGAGGGAGGCTGCTCATAATTGCATTATTTGAACTACCAGATGCAAGTTTCCTTTGAGGTATGTCAGTCTAAGATGCGTTTTCAACTCAGATCCCAGGATTGAATAGGTCATGACCATTCCACATATTCCACTGAGTTTGGGAGCCTTAATGACACCACCCATAGTTAAAAATAATAATCATATAATGCATTTTAGGAATTTTTTCTCCAAACTAAGTATGGAATGGAGTATATGGGAAATACAGTCCACTTCTTTGCACCTCTAGTAAGCTATGGTTATTTATTTGGAAAAATGCAACCTGGAGTACACAGAGGAATTCCAAAATGTTGGCTTTCAGTGTTGTTACTGCTCTATTCAACTGGATGTTTCTAAAAGACCATAAGACAAGTTTTTGAATAATGCCTTGCCAGCACTGTCATTAAAACTCATTAAGACCATTAGAGCTCATTGAGAAGAGCCCTGTTTTACATTGCTAACAGTCATATAATGCTGGATCTTTCTCACCTCACACGATAATTGGCCTATTTCCAACAGGAACAGCTGGGACTGAAAACATGGCTAGATAGAGTGATTATTACTATTTATTGGAAGATCAGCATTGGTCATTTCACTGCTCACACAAGCAATACTTCTTGCTGTGAAAATTCAAAATAAGAGTGCATATGTGAAGTAACAAGATAAAGGATGAGGGTAGGCAGAAGACTTACCGATGTGCATCCCAAGGTTAGTTTAAATGTTACTATATACACTACTAATTCCCTTATTTTAATTCATTCCACAAGCAACAGCACTGATTACATTAGCTTTACACAGAGATTGAGATAATAAATCTCTGTCATTGTAGCATCGCCAGAATATATTTGGTGACTCAGTAGCATCACTCAATAGGTCACACAACTCCTAAGTGTGCACAAAGGCTGGGAGCTCAAGTCAATTACGAAAGTCATGACATGGGCTGATTTTTATTTTGCTGCAGTGAGGACATGCTGGTCAACTCACATTTACTTCCTAAATCCTCTCTCTGGAAGTACAATTGGTGTGAATCTGACCAAGATTCAACAAAGCCACTCTGGGGTTACCACCAAAATGTCAACTTCTCCACCTCCCAGTGCTGCTTGGCCTGCTGTATTCTTCCAGCCTCCTGCGTGTCTATTTTGGATTCTGTCTCTAACTGTGTAGACACAGCACACTTTGAACAGCTCTGAGGCCAATTTAGAAACTTTCAATGGGAGGAAGTCCTGTTCTCGAGAATCGTCATGTAAGGGCTTGGCCAACAACTCTAGCAATCCTGAACAGGTGCCAGAACTGAGAAGTTGGCCCGAGATGTGTCTCTGTCTACCTCCATGGAGAAGTTGACGACTTCCATGGAGACGGAAGTGTGTACTGCACATGCTGGAAATTAGAGTCAACATTAGAGTGGTGCTGGAAAAGCACAGCAGGTCAGGCACCATCTGAGGAGCAGGAAAATCAATGTTTCTTTCAAAAGCCCTTCATTCCTGATGAAGGGCTCTTGCCTAAAATATCAATTTTCCTGCTCCTTGGATGCTGCCTGACCTGCTGTGCTTTTCCAGCACCACTCTAATCTTGACTTCTATGGAAAGGCAAATCCATCACACTCAGGGTCTACTAGATAAGTGCATAGGACTGTAGCCATAGGTACTCAGCATTAATAGTAAGGCAAGAGGAGAATGTCACCCTCCATTCAGGTGCCCAACCTCTCAGAAAGACAGAGCGATGCCAAGAGGCATCTGTAGGGAAGAGGCATCACACACAGAACCCCCAGAAGCTTCCTCTCAGGAGAGTCCAGAGGTGCTCATCCCTCCAACCTTCCTCCTCCCTGAATATGCCGAAACTGCTGAAAGTCCAAACTGTGGTAAGCCTGCAACTGTGCAGGACACTGTCCTCAGGCCTGTGTCCTCTCTGTCTGCACATCCCCAAGGTGACCAGTTAAGTCTTCCAGGCCAAAGGGGACTACCACAGAAGAGGATCCCTCAACCCCAGCTGCAGATGGCGGGACTGTACTTAGATGGAATGAGAAAGAAAAGAAGAAAGAAACTTACTGATGGACATGGGTGGTATGGATCTCACTTTATTGTAAATTACCTTGCACTATTGTAAACATATGTTTACACACACTCTTACAATGTCTGCCTCAGTCTATTTAAAGCAGCCAGATCTGGAGAAGTCACAAACCCATATGAGAGATGATCAGTCTTCAGATATTGTAAGGACAGAGAGGTATTATATCTGAATGCATGGACCTTCTGAAATAAGGCAGACAAATTAACAGCACAAACAGTTGTACATGGGTACGATAGGATTGCAATTACAGAGACATGGTTTTGGGGTGACAAAGGCTGGGAAATAAACATTCTAGAGTATTTAATTTTTATGAAGGACACACAAAATGGAAAACAAGATGGAGTTGCATTGTTAGTGAAAGATGGAATAGGTGAAATATTGAGAGGGAGATTAGCATATGAAATATCGATGTGGAATCAGTCTAGGTGGAGCCAAAATGCAACAAAGGAAGGAAAACACTAATGGAAAGTGTCTCTAGGTCTTTGAATGGTAGTGGTGAGTGAGGGGATGAAATTCAAAAGGAAATCAGAGATGTGTGCAACAAGGAGGATATTGTAATCATGGGTGTTTTTAATCTATATGTAGTCTGGACAAACCTTAAGAAGCACAACACGCCTTGTGTGCATACAACATAGATTTTAGTCTTATATTTTGATTATCCACCTTGGGACTCGGACTATCCTAGAATCAGTTTTGTGCAATAAAATTGATCGTAACATGATCAAACTTCTCAGTGGGACAGAATGTGAGGTAGTCCAATCCAAAACCAGGATCTAAATCTCAGCAAAGGAAACTACAAAGGTATATCAGTTGTCTGTGATAAACTGAATAATTTTATTAAAAAGCATGGATAGTTAATAGTTAATAGTTATGGAATGAATGCATGCTTGCAGCAGTCATGCATTCCTTAAGGACAAAGAACTCAGTCGGAAAAGTGGCCCATTAATGAGTCATATAAAGTTGCTAGGAAACGTAACCAGGCTGATGATTGGGAGCAGTTCAGAATTCAGCAAAGAAGGATCAGGAGATTAATTAAGAGAGGAAAAATACAGTATAGAAGGAAACTTGCAAGGGAAATGAAATTAACTGTAAGCACTTCAATACGTAAGTAAAAGGGGAAAGATTAGTGAGGACAAATGTAGGTCCCTTACAGACTGAAATGGGAGGATTGATAATGGTGAACAAGGAAATGGCAGAACAATTAAACAACTATTTTTGATCTATCCTCAGAGAAGAGGAAAAAATAAAACATCCCAGTAATGTTGTCAGAAAGAAGAAATTGAAGGAAATTAGTCCTAATAAAAATAAGAGCAGGAGAATGTAAGGGGGCTGAAAGCTGATAAATCCTTAGGATTTTAATCTACATCCTAGGCTATCCATGGAAATAGTAAATGTGTTGGTTGCCATCTTCGAATATTCTTTTTATTCTAGAACATTCCTGGCAGATTGCAGTTTACGTTTTTAGCTAGGCTCCCACATAGCTGGCTACATGCCTCAGCAAAGTGTACACTATTGGCTACATTTCCCCTCAACGTCCTTCCAGAAAATACTCAGAGTTACATTTATCTATTCTAAGGCCACTTAATACCAATTGTCTCACATTAGTCCCACCAGGTGACCCTGGCCAAAACCACCAGGGCCAGAGGTCAGCCAACTAGATACTCTATTCAAAGTATCCTTCTGGACTCTGTAGGTGTCAATTCCCTCAGATTTAATTTTGCATGTCTTACAGACTGACTTGTATCTTAATGATAGTGTGAAGTCTGGGTTTTCTAACATCTACAATTTAATCCTTGTAAGTGTCGCACATTCTCATATCCCATCCCCCACCTTTTCTTGCTCCTTATCTACAGGTTTTGCAAATGTTTTGGTCAACTCTTGCTAGCTCCAGCCATAGGCTTTGGGAAGCAGGTACACAATGATTATGACTGTACAATCACCAAAATTCATGAGATGGTTTTTATCCTAGTATGGACGTACACATCAAGTACTAAGTTCCAGAAAACCTGCCAACATGTAGTGGGCTTATGTGTCTTCAGTATCTTTCTTAATGACCTGTTGTTTCTGCTGCAGATTATAGCAGAGCAAAGAGATTTTACAATGTCCTTATAACATTCAGGTTGGTGCTCTGGCAGATGAAACTTGTTGACATCATCCTGTCAATCACTGTTATTTCTGTGCAGTTTCAGCAATGTATGTTGATCAGGTTCTAGAACTTCAACTTCATCCGGATTGCTGGAGTAAAGCAGACGGTTTAATAAGATATCCCACAGATAATGTCTGTGTAACTAAAATATTTTTATTGGTCGTTACGCAGTACTCTCCCTCCCAAGTATGAACTGTCTGTGTTAGTTTATAGCTGGCAGCAATTATTTCAGTGATACAATTGACCTCGGTCTTAATTTTGACAGCAAATTCTCTCTTACATCTCAGCTTTACTTGTGGCTTGGTGGTGTGAAAGAACAAATTGTTTTCCCTTGCAACCAAACACACAAGAAGCTAAAGTATCTACCATCTCCTTTTGTCAGCAGTTATGAGTATCTGTAGCCCGCCAGGTTTTATTTCAATTCCAGAATTCTCTTCAAATCAGTGTGCCTTAAACATTCGGACTGTGGTACCATTTCATTACTTTTCTCAGCACAGGGCTGTCTCCCCAGTCTGCATCTGCACATTTTCCTCAGGGAAAAGGTCAACAATTTGCTGTGCTGACAGCTTTCCTCCTTAGACACTTGGGTTGTGATTTTTGCGTTTTCTTTCCTTCCGCTGACTTTTATTCTCTACTTGACCTAACTGATAAGTTTTAAGATGGTATACACATAATATGACAATTGGTTCTCCTTCCTCACCCGAGCAGTGCCTGTGTTACCATTTTTTTATGCTTGTCTGTAGCCCATGATGGATTCCAATCACCCTTAGTCATTTTGCTTAGGATCTCCTTGGTTTAATCTACTAAGAATTGAGACATCGACCCTTAAAATCCTTTGCATTTCTGTAGGTCATGGCTGATATTACATTTATGGTCTGATAGCTCTCATTGCACAAGACTGGAAAATAGTTTTCCTCATTTGATCCCTCCATGCTCAGAAATGGTCCTTCCCATTTTGCCTCCAAGTTCTCTTGGAAATGGTTACTTCATTTTTGCTTGAGGACAATTAAAGACCCCCTCCTTGTTTACCCAAATCATGGTCGTGATGCTACATTATCTGTAATTACTTACATGCAGATCCATTCTCATGTTCGGATCTTAGAAGAGACTCGTCAGTTGCCTGTTTTGAACACTAACCTCCCTATCTAATGCATTGTAGAATAAACAGACAGTACACGGCTTTCTTATGATGTCAACGTTTTATCTGGTGTCACTAACCAATACTACAAAGACTCTGCTCGCTGCATTAAATAATTATGGTGATTTAAACAGCCTCTTTAAGGCTTCATGTTCAGTAATTACAGACTTTTTTTTACACGTATATGCTCGGAGACATGCCTGGTAAAACCAAGTTATGTCATAGAGTCATAGAGATGTACAGCATGGAAATAGACCCTTCGGCCCAACCCGTCCATGCCGACCAGATATCCCAACCCAATCTAGTTCCACCTCCAGCACCCGTCCCATATCCCTCCAAACCCTTCCTATTCATGTACTCATCCAAATGCCTCTTAAATGTTGCAATTGTACCAGCCTCCACCACATCCTCTGGCAGCTCATTCTATACCTGTAACACCCTCTGCGTGAAAAGGTTGCCCCTTAGGTCTCTTTTATATCTTTCCCCTCTCACCCTAAACCTATGCCCTCTAGTTCTGGACTCCCTGACCCCAGGGAAAATACTTTGTCTATTTATCCTATCCATGCCCCTCATAATTTCGTAAGCTTCTAAGGTCACCCCTCAGCCTCCAACGCTCCAGGGAAAACAGCCCCAGCCTGTTCAGCCTCTCCCTATAGCTCAAATCCTCCAACCCTGGTGACATCCTTGTAAATCTTTTCTGAACCCTTTCAAGTTTCACAACATCTTTCCGAAAGGATGGAGACCAGAATTGCGCGCAATATTCCAATAGTGATCTAACCAATGTCCTGTACACCCGCAACATGATCTCCCAACTCCTATACTCAATACTCTGAATAATAAAGGAAAGCATACCAAACGCCTTCTTCACTATCCTATCTACCTGCAACTCCAATTTCAAGGAACTATGAACCTGTACGCCAAGGTCTCTTTGTTTAGCAACACTCCCTAGGACGTTACCATTAAGTGTATAAGTCCTGCTAAGATTTGCTTTCCCAAAATGCAGCACCTCTCATTTATCTGAATTAAACTTTATTTGCCACTTCTCAGCCCATTGGTCCATCTGATCAAGATCCTGTTGTAATCTGAGGTAATCCTCTTCGCTGTCCACTACACCTCCAATTTTGGTATCATCTGCAAACTTACTTACTGTACCTCTTATGCTCGCATCCAAATCATTTATGTAAATGACAAAAAGTAGAGGATCC
>NC_057741.1:14937148-14941391 GCF_004010195.1 Chiloscyllium plagiosum
CTCAGGCGACTGACTGTGTGGAGTTTGCACGTTCTCCCCGTGTCTGCGTGGGTTTCCTCCGGGGGCTCCGGTTTCCTCCCACAGTCCAAAGATGTGCAAGTCAGGTGAATTGGCCATGCTAAATTGCCTGTAGTGTTAGGTAAAGGGGTAAATGTAGGGGTATGGGTGGGTTACGCTTCGGCGGGTCGGTGTGGACTTGTTGGGCCAAAGGGCCTGTTTCCACACTGTAAGTAATCTAATCTAATCACATCTACCACTTTGCCCTCTTTGTTACTTCCTCAAAAAACTCAAATCAAGTTTGTGAGACATGATTTCCCCCGCACAAAGCCATGTTGACTATCCCTCATCAGTCATTGCCTTTCCAAATACATGTACATCCTGTCCCTCAGGATTCCCTCCAACTACTTGCCCATCACCGATGTCAGGCTCACTGGTCTATAGTTCCCTGGCTTGTCCCTACCACCCTTCTTAAACAGTGGCACCACGTTTGCCAACCTCCAGTCTTCCGGCACCTCACCTGTGACTATCGATGATACAATATCTCAGCAAGAGGCCCAGCAATCACTTCTCTAGCCTCCCAGAGTTCTCGGGTACCTGATCAGGTCCTGGGGATTTATCCACCTTTACCCATTTCAAGACATCCTCCTCTGTAATCTGGACATTTTGCAAGGTGTCACCATTTATTTCCCTACAGTCTATATCTTCCATATCGTTTTCCACAGTAAATACTGATGCAAAATACTCATTTAGTATCTCCCCCATTTTGTACGGCTCCACACAAAGGCTGCTTTGCTGATCTATGAGGGGTAAAAACAAGGACTGCAGATGCTGGAAACCAGATTCTAGATTAGAGTTGTGTTGGAAAAGCACAGCAGTTCAGGCAGCATCTGAGGAGCAGGAAAATCGATGTTTCGGGCAAAAGCCCTTCATCAGGAATACAGGCAGAGTGCCTGCAGGGTGGAGAGATAAGTGAGAGGAGGGTGGGGGTGGAGAGAAAGTAGCATAGAGTACAATGGGTGAATGGGCGTGGGGATGCAGGTGATAGGTCAGGGAGGAGGATGGGGGAAGGCAGCAAAGAGTACAATGGGTGAATGGGGGAGGAGATAAAGGTGATTGGTCAGAGAGGAGGGTGGAGTGGATAGGTGGAAAGGAAGATAGGCAGGTCATTGGGACAATGCTGAGCTGGAAGTTTGGAGCTGGGTTGAGGTGGGGGAAGGGGAAATGAGGAAACTGTTGAAGTCCACATTGATGCCGTGGGGTTGAAGTGTTCTGAGACAGAAGATGAGGCGCTCTTTCTCCAGACGTCGGGTGGTGAGGGAACGGCGGTGAGGGAGGCCCAGAACCTGCATGCCCTCGGCAGAGCGAGAAGGGGAGTTGAAATGTTGGGCCACAGGGCAGTGGGGTTGATTGGTGCGGGTGTCCCAGAGATGTTCCCGAAAGTGCTCTGCTAGGATGCGTCCAGTTTCCCCAATGTACAGGAGACCGCATCGGGAGCAACGGATACAATAAATGATATTGGTGGATGTGCAGGTAAAACTTTGATGGATGTGGAAGGCTCCTTTGGGGCCTTGGATAGAGGTGAGGGAGATGGGGTAGGCGCAGGTTTTGCAATTCCTGCTGTGGCAGGGGAAGGTGCCAGGATGGGAGGGTGGATTGTAGGGGGGCGTGGACCTGACCAGGTAATCACGGAGGGAACGGTCTTTGCGGAAGGCAGAAAGGGGTGGGGAGGGAAATATATCCCTGGTGGTGGGGTCCGTTTGGAGGTGGCGAAAATATCAGCAGATGATTTGGTTCATGTGAAGGTTGGTAGGGTGGAAGGTGAGCACCAGGGAGGTTCGGTCCTTGTTACAGTTGGAGGGGTGGGGTCTGAGGGCGGAGGTGCGGGATGTGGACGAGATGCGTTGGAGGGCATCTTTAACCACATGGGAAGGGAAATTGTGGTCTCGAAAGAAGGAAGCCATCTGGTGTGTTCTGTAGTGGAACTGGTCCTCCTGGGAGCAAATACGGTGGAGGGGAGGAATTGGGAATATGGGATGGCATTTTTACGGGACGTAGGGTGGGAAGAGGTGTAATCCAGGTAGTTGTGGGAATCGGTGGGTTTGTAAAAAATGTCAGTGTCAAGTCGGTCATCATTAATGGAGATGGAGAGGTCCAGGAAGGGGAAGGAGGTTAGATTACTATTAGATTGGATTACAGTGTAGAAACAGGCCCCTCAGCCCAACAAGTCCACACCGATCCGCCAAAGCGTAACCCACCCATACCCCTACATTTACCCCTTACCTAACACTATGGGCAATTTAGCATGGCCAATTCACCTGATCTGCACATCTTTTGGACTGTGGGAGGAAACCGGAGTACCCGGAGGAAACCCAAGCAGACACGGGGAGAATGTGCAAACTCCACACAGTCAGTCGCCTGAGGCGGGATTTGAACCTGGGTCTCTGGCGCTGTGAGGCAGCAGTGCTAACCACTGTGCCGCCCACAAAGGTGTCAGAGATGGTCCAGGTAAATTTAAGGTCAGGGTGGAATGTGTTCGTGAAGTTGATGAATTGCTCAAACTCCTCGCAGGAGCACGAGGTGGCGCCGGTGCAGCCATCAATGTAGCGGAGGAAAAGGTGGGGAGTGGTGCCAGTGTAACTACGGAAGTTGGACTTTTCTACTTAGCCAACAAAGAGACAGGCATAGCTGGGGCCCATAAGGTTGCCCATGGTTACCCCTTTGGTCTGGAGGAAGTGAGAGGATTCGAAGGAGAAATTGTTGAGGGTCAGGACCAGTTCAGCCAAACGAATGAGAGTGTCGGTGGAAGGGTACTGTTGGGGATATCAGGAGAGGAAGAAACGGAGGGGTTGGAGGCCCTAGTCATGGAGGTTGGAGGTGTAGAGGGATTGGATATCCATGATGAAGGTGAGGCATTGGGGACCGGGGAAACAGAGGTCTTGGAGGAGGTGGAGGGCGTGGGTGGTATCTCGAACGTATGTGGGACGTTCCTGGACTAGCGGGGGAATAGGACAGTGTCGAGTTAGGTAGAGGTGAGTTCAGTGGGAGGTGATTCCTGAAGAAGGGCTTGTGCCCGAAACGTCGATTCTCCTGTTCCTTGGATGCTGCCTGACCTGCTGCACTTTTCCAGCAACACATTTTCAGCTCTGATCTCCAGCATCTGCAGTCCTCACTTTCTCCTCAGTGGGGCAGGAACATGCTGAGACAATGGGTCGGCCAGGGTGGTCAGGCTTGTGAACCTTGAGAAGTAGGTAGAACCGGGCAGTGCGGGGTTCCCGGACTATAAGGTTGGAAGCTGTGGGTGGGAGATCTCCTGAGGTGATGAGGTTCTGTATGGTCTGGGAGATGATGGTTTGGTGATGGGGGATGGGGTCATGGTCGAGGGGGCAGTAGGAAGAGGTGTCTTCGAGTTGGCGTCAGGCTTCAGTGGTGTAGAGGTCAGTGCGCCAGACTACCACTGCGCCCCCTTTATCTGCTGGCTTGATGGTGAGGTCGGGATTGGAGAGAGTGAGTGGAGGGCTGCGCATTGTGAGGGTGAGAAGTTGGAGTGGGGGAGAGGGGTAGACAGGTCGAGGCGGTTAATGTCCCGGCGGCAGTTGGAGATGAAGAGGTCGAGGGCAGGTAATAGGCCAGCACGGGGTGTCCAGGTGGATGCAGTGTGTTGGAGGTGGGTGAAGGGGTCCTCAGAAGGTGGGCAGGAGTCCTGATTGTGAAAGTAAGCTCGGAGGCAGAGGCGGCGGAAGAAGTGTTCGACATCACGATGCGTATTAAATTCATTGATGCGTGGACGGAGGGGGATAAAGGTGAGTCCTTTGCTGACGACTGATCGTTCGCCCTCAGTGAGGGGAGGGTCTGGGGTGATGGTGAAAACTCGGCAGGACTGGGAGCTGAGACCCGGTGTGGATCTTTGAGGGGCCCTATTCTCTCGGAGAAAGTGAGGACTGCAGATGCTGGAGACCAGAGTTGAAAAATGTGGTGCTGGAAAAACACAGCAGGCCAGGCATCATTTGAGGAGCAGGAGAATCGATGTTTCGGGCATAAGCCCTTCTTCAGTAATTCAGGGCCCTATTCTCTCCCTAGTTACCCTTTTGTCCTTAATGTATTTGTAAAAGCCCCTTGGATTCTCCTTAATTCTATTTGCCAAAGCTATCTCATGTCTCCTTTTTGCCCTCCTGATTTCCCTCTTAAGTATACTCCTACTTCCTTTATACTCTTCTAAGGATTCACTCGATCTATCCTGTCTATA
>NC_057741.1:14941933-14963594 GCF_004010195.1 Chiloscyllium plagiosum
TATCCTGGAACATTAAGCTGCCAGTCCTGCCCATCCCTAAGCCATGTTTCTGTAATTGCTATGATATCCCAGTCCCATGTTCCTAACCATGCCCTGAGTTCATCTGCCTTCCCTGTTAGGCCCCTTGCATTGAAACAAATGCAGTTCAATTTATTCGTCCTACCTTGTCCCTGCCTGCCCTGACTGTTTGACTTGCTTCTGTTCTCAACTGTATCAGATTGACCTCTTTCCTTGCTATCTCCCTGGGTCCCACCTTACTTGTTTAAATCCTCCCGAGCACCTCTCGCAAATTTCCCTGCCAGTATATTAGTGCCCTTCCAATTTAGGTTCAATCCGTCCTTCTTGTACAGGTCACTTCTACCTCAAAAGAGATTCCAATGATCCAAAAATGTGAATCCTTCTCCCATACATCAGCTCCTCAGCCATGCAACACCAGCCCCTCAACCATGCATCTTTGGTACAGTCAGCCTAACGATTTATAGTCTTAATGTTCATGTTTCATTATGATATGGTCACATTGCATTTGTCATTAACAATCTTAGCAATCAGATTACTAACTCTTATCAATAAACAGGTCTGTAAATAATCTGCAAATGTTCCTTTCAGGTTCTGATTAACCCCGGGATGTTTGCTATTACAGTGAGCCAAACAATGTCAGCAAACTATTCATTAATACTGTTGATTCAAATATGGAAGAATGTTAAGTTTTACAAGTTATATTTTTAGCAAGGTTCCCACAGAGCTAGCTACATATCTCATCATGCCTACAGTATTGATTACATTTCCCATCATACTTAAAGAAAGTTTCATAGCTATATTTGTCTATTCTAAGATCATTGTTGTACATCTTGATATCAATTGTAGTCAATTATCTTACTTTACTGTTATATCCAGACTGCTAAAGCTGTAGCCCAGTCCCAGACTGCAACGATTCTGATAGGGCCAAGCATTTAACTGATTGTTGCCAACCCCTCGATGGGGATTAGACCAGCTGCTTGACTGTCTGTAGTAACACTACCCGACTGATCATAGTCCCCCTGCACCCCAATAAGGATTGGCACACCAGGTCGTTCAGACATGACAATTTGCTTGAAGCACAAATGGCATCTTTGTTGATTAATCTGCTGGTACATGCTGCAGGCATGATATTGGTGGAGCACAGTTCTATACAATGACAGCTCACCCTTTGATCTGAACAGTGGTAAACGAATGCCTCTTGCTCTGCACTGACAAGAAATTCCAGCCAGAAAATGTAACAGTCCCTGTGTCAGTGAAAAGTGAGTGAACCTGAAGAATAGAAGCTAAGACCCATCAGAAATGTCCTGAAAAGATACTTGAGAGATGCATGAGTTGTACATGTGCCCCACACACAAAGCGATCTGGCAGAACCATCCAATTCATTTGTGTTGCTGAGCTCAAAAACGAAGTCCTGAAGAGGTGCATGAGTTGGTCCAAAAGCAGGCATGATGGTGCAGTGAGATTCCACGGTTCAATGTTGCCCGAATCCATGTATAAAGATAAAAGAGGGAATTGTTCATAGAGCATTCTGGGAAACAAAGGCCTGAAGAAGCAAGCAGTGAGTCTCATATGCCCGATAACCACATTGACTTTCATGTCAGGAATTGACACTGTCACTTTTCTAAGGGAAAGAGGAGAATTGGGAGCTGCACAGAAATGAGACAAGATTGGCTCATAAAGAAATGCAAATACCTGGAAATAAAGTAGTCACTGCTTATCAATGGGATGTTGAAATGAATTGATCACTGCTCATTAACGAGATTCAAAAATCACTGTTGAAACTTCAAGAGGAAAATTGGGAATTTTTTTTCTCAAAGCTGAGATTCTGGTTTTACCATTCTTGGCATATTTTCCAAACTGTACTGCTGTTATCTACATATCCTGCAGAAGGAAAAGAAATACATTGTAAGTCTCAAAGAAGATTTAATCAAAGCTTTTAAAGTTACAAAGAGTTCTAGCACAGTGAATGGGGAAACACTATTTCCTTCGGCCAGGGACTCATTGGCAAGGGGTCATTAATTTAAATTTTATACTAAGAGTGTCACAAGAGACATTATCAGAAATATCTTATGTCGGGGAATGCTGAAGCACAGGAAGCTTTGCCATGGGAGTACTTCGGGCAAAGGCTATTATGAGAAATATAGATAAATATTTGAAGCAGAGAGAGATACATGGCTATCATGAGAGCACTGAAAAGCAATGATCCTTCCAAGCTGTTCTTGATTATGAACGTGTCTGAATCCAGGAAGTGCTATGAAAGCCACTCACAAGTCATTCAATGTAAGATACTGCCTGTGCATGGCAATGCAAAAGCAATTCAAAGTCACCATGCATTAAAATAGATAAACCATACACGACAAAGGAAGTTTAGAGGGAATGCACGGTGTGATGTTTGTGTCATTCCATCAAGATAAGAACCAACAAAATACTTTTTTTAAAAGCCAAAGGAAGTGTGGATGCTGCAAATCAGAAACAAAAACAGAAATTGCTAGAAAAGCTCAGCAGGACTGGCAGCATCTGTGGAGAGAAATCAGAGTTATGTTTCGGATTGAGTGACCCTTCCCCAGATCTGCTGAGCTTTTCCAGCAACTTCTGTTTTTGTTACCAATGGAACAATATTAGTTTTAATCTCCTTGCAACTGATGGAAGAGGTTCGGCATGGGGTTAAACTATCAAAAGGCAAAATGCAGTGCTGACTCAATTCACATTTAGAGCCATAGAGAAGAAATGCCTGATTTCAAATTTCTTGCTTTTGTGCAGGTTTCCCACTTATTCCTGTTGATTTCAGTTTTGCTCGACTCCAATTTTGTTGTGTTCAACCTTTTAACACAGAGGTAAAAACAATAACTGCAGATGCTGGAAACCAGGTTCTGGATCAGTGGTGCTGGAAGAGCACAGCAATTCAGGCAGCATCCAACGAGCAGCGAAATCGACGTTTCGGGCAAAAGCCCTTCATCAGGAATAATATTCCTGAATAATATTCCTGATGAAGGGCTTTTGCCCGAAATGTCGATTTCGCTGCTCGTTGGATGCTGTCTGAATTGCTGTGCTCTTTTAACACAGAGCCTAGGCTGACATTCCAGTGAAGTACGGCAGGAAATGTAACACTGTCAGAGGTACAAATTTGATGAAAGACTAAACCAGGCCTTGTCTGTTATCCAAGATAAATGTAAAAGAATCCATTGAATTATTTGAAGAAGATTATAGTTGGCCCTGGTGTAATATGTTGCTAAATATAAATTAGGTGACTATTTTACAGTATGTTCATGTTCTGTTTGCAAATGTGAATGCTTTTGACCTTTATTTCCGTTTCTACCTTACCATTTTATCTTTGACCTTTTTTACTGCTCCAATGGATCTCAAAGCAAATTTGAGCAACAGTCTGACCACGTTTATGAGCTTCTTTGCAAAATGCATTTCTGGTAATCCGAGGAACTGAACTGCTCATGTCGGCTTATTTATTTTCCATCCACAAACAGATGGTGTGCATTTTTGTTTCCTACATTTACAAATGTACACTCCTGGCACGGAATCTCACCCACTGGGAGTGAATATTGGGAATTTGTGTATGCACCATCCACAATTTTCATCCATTAAATTTAATGCACAGCAAGCATTCAGAAGCATGCACATGATTAAAAAGTATGGATTGAAAATACAAGGTGACTTGCTTGCAATTTCAAGCAATTTTAACATTTTACTATAATTTTCTTGCCCATGTTTTCTTCATTAACATTGATTGCTGCTAGCAGTTAAATTGCACCATCGAAAGGGAAAAAGAAGAAAAATAACCTAGATTTATATAGCACCTTCCAAGACATCAAAGTGTCCCAAATTACTTCACTGCCGATTTATTATTGCCGGATTTTTGCCTATTGTCATTTCCGAGCATGCTTCCATTTAGGTAGCCAACTGTCACAACCAGACCAAAGCTACATTAGGTAAAACAAATCAAAGTCTAGGTAAAGCTAAATCAAAGATAGCTGAACTCAAGTTGTTTTCTCTTAAGCAGCAGAGCCTGAGGGGAGACGTGATAGAAGTCTATAAAACTATGAGATGCATAGATAGGGTTCACAGTTAGAATCTTTTTTCCCAGAGTTGAAATGTCTGATAGTAGGGGCATGCACTTAAGGCAAGAGGGGGAACTTTCAAAGGAGACCTGAAAGGCATTTTTATTTACACAGAAAGTGGCAGGAGTCTGGAATGTGCTGCCAGCAGTAATAGTAGACTCAGTTACGATAGGTGACTTTAAGGGACTTTTAGATAAGTGCATGAATAAGCAAGGAATGGAGGGATACTGACCAAAGGCAGGCAAAAGGGGTTAGTTTAATTTGGTGTCAAGTTCATCACAACATCATGGGCCGAAGGGTCTGTTCCTATGCTGTTCAGTTCTATGTTCTATAAAGTGCTTTGATTACCAAGAGGGCCCAATGCTATTTGGTACAATTAAAGAGAACCCCTTAAAAGCATGACTAGAATTAGCTCAGCAACAATAGATACACATCAATTCTTCAGGCATGTGTATTCTGTGTGAGCAGAACTGCATTATATGCTCATCAACTATCCCTTTAGTTGTATGCTAATTAACCATGACCTGACATTTCCTCATTATACTCTATTTGCCACCCACTTGCCCACTTACTTAACTTGTCTGCATCACTTTGTGCATTCCTCACAGCTTGTATTCTTACCTGGATTTGCATCTTCAGCAAACTTAAATACAGGATCTAGTTTTTCTTGTCTAAGCCGTTAAGACAGATTGTACATTGCTGAGGCTTGAACATTGATTCTTGTGGAGCTCCAGGAGTCAAAGCTTGCTAAATTACAAATGCTTCACATATCCCTACTCCTTTATCCATCAAAATATGAGCCCCGATTTCATCTGTTCTGGGGTTGTGGATTCTGTGGATTTTCTTATAACTCTTTAAAATCTCCTTCTATTCATTCATTAAAACAAAAAGTAAATGAAGCTACAAAATAGGGAATAGGGAAGTTATCTTGATCCATGGCTACAGAGACAGGCAAATCAGTATTGAATAATTATTACATAATGTCTCTGTGAAGTGTGCAAATTGTCACATGGAAGATACAAAGTGACATTTGAACAGATACTTTAGAATTAAATTAAGGTCCAATCAACCTGACAATTTTAGCTTGGAACTGTAACATTTAAATTCTCCAGTGAAAGCTCAGAAGGTTTTATCATCACTGTCAAATGCAAGTTTAATTATTGCAAATAGAAATTATTGTATGCTTCACAAATCCATGGCATCTACATTAGGTACTGTGAACCATATTGTATGAAGAATAAATTGTAAGAATCCAAATACCCAATGTTCCAGACACATGATGCAATAGCATAGCACCTTTAAATAAAGCAATAATTTGAACTTTATTAGGATATAGTTAACTGATTATTGTAATATTTTGTGATGACACTAATTTGATTATCCATACACTATTGAACTGCCGGTAGCAAAACTATAGCAGCAACTTTTATATAACCATATTAGAACTCTATATAATGGACCTTGTTCCAAAATAAAATTCATAATGTCACTTCTAATTTCCTCATCACCCTCTACAAACTTAAAAACATATTTAACCTTGCTTACAATAGGCAGCATTTATTAAGCAAAGCAAAGGAAATTTTCAGATACATTCAATCAACAAATCACAAAAAGTGAATTGAATGCTTTAATCCACACACAGATCATTGCTTTCATTATCTTTAACGGCCACTGGCAATTTATTGATGAAAAGAACTGATCAGGCACCACCGGAAACAATTAAACAAAGAGTGGGGTCACATATCTAGCCCATGGCCCATGGTGGAGCACTTAACTAGAAGACTTGTAAAGTTGAACACTTTTTCTTTATTTCTTCATTTTTTCTGCCATCTCATTTTATATTACGGTTCATTTATCTATGTTTTAAGATGGTGCCAGACAGTGGTCACAATATACTTTTCACTGTAAATCCAAAAATAAACAGATTCATGCAAATGTAAAATAAATTGCGGGATGTGAGAAATTTGAAATAAATGACCATCTTCTCAAGCAAACTCATGGATGGGCGATAAATGCTAATTTAGCCAAAAATGCCCATATCTCATAAAAGGTAAGAAGAAGCAGACTGTTCCTATGGTGGATTAAGGAGCATCTGTATGGAGAGAAACACAGTTAATGGCAAAGGTTTTCTTGCGGCCTTTTCCTCCACCTGAAGTGTAGAACCAACCTTTTATGTACCTTTTCTCCAACATTTTCTGTTTTCACACAGATTCAACTGTGCACAATGGAGTTTAGATGTGGAGGGGTCTGGTTAGAAGGACCACCATTGTTCTAAGAAAAAGCAGCCCAGCTCTCAACATTGTTTAAAAGTACAGCAAATCTCAACCCACATTTCAAACCAACTACGTCCACCATTCCTTCTTTTGCATTCAACCTCAGATTCCCAATGGCACCCCATGGCCATCCTTGGTCCCATCAGATCCTCATCTGCCTCATGCCACTCCAAGATCCTTATCTGTCTCCTCTTATCCCCATGTCAACTCTGAAACTCATTATAACCTCCATAGCTACTCATCCAGTGTTGTTCTGCACAGTTCGCAGGAACCATGTCAAACAATAGGAATTAATTTAAATGCAATCAAGAAAAAAATAAACTTGTGACAATTTCAGAAGCCTTTGTTTCCAAAAGTACTGCTATTGATGCTGCAAAATTCTTTCAATCCTCTAAATGACCAATAAGTTGTCAAAAAAAGAACGATGCACTCTGAAATCAAATCGAACACAGTGTAAGCAATAAGCTGATCAACTATGTCAACCGATCAATAACTTTCGGATCTCACCCAAGAATTCATATTGGCCACAGCTATCAAAATCTTAGCTTCAAACATTCAAAGGCTGAAATTGAAAGGACATTGGTGCCCTCCACATTTCCAGGCAGCTTGCCTGTCAATCAAAGAGGAGAAGCAGATGTTTGGATTTGTTTTCCTTTCAAAATAGGAGATTGCTTTTCAAAGTTGCAGCTACCTGTACATTTAAATCCCTGAACCAAACATGATAAGGAATGATTTCCAATATATTTTTCCACACTTTTAACGTATTACAGTCACCTTCTCCAATACAGAATATACTCTAACAGTTTGCAACAATTATATAATGCTGGTCAATATAATGTTCAACTTAAACTGCTTCCTATGATGAGTCATTACTTCAAATACATATCTACATTGCAATACAACATCCGAATGTGACACCTGAAGGTGTCAAAACAATTTATTCTTGTCTTTTAGAATTTTTAAGAGGCTTTCTCCAGTGATCATCAATTCTCCAAAGGAAATGCAGTTCCATTCGGGCTTCCAGAATCTGCACCAGCAGAAAAAATACTCTGTGAAGGTTCATGTTTCTTTTGGTCGCCATTATGCACATAGAACATAGAACATAGAACATAGAAGAATACAGCGCAGTACAGGCCCTTGGGCCCTCGATGTTGCGCCGATCCAAGCCCCATCTATCTGCCATCTTTGGAGTTACTACTTCCCTATAACTCTGTCAACCTTGGAAGAGATGCATGTATGAATGTACCCCAGGCCCTCCCAAACCACAAAAAAAGGCCAAACAAAAGTGCTGTGGGATGAGGAAGTCAGAGGAAATTTTAGCTAAACAAACAAAATACTAACGTCAGTATTCTGTAAGATAACTTGCATTTCCTTTGGAAGATAAAAACTCAGCTCCAGGTTATAAGATGTTGATCTTTCAGCAAACTAATTAATGGATTTTAGTCAATGAAAATCCCTGGCACTAATTTACCTGTTGTGTTCATAATGCTAAAATTTTCCTGCACCACCCAGTGTCGCTGATGCAGTAATTCCCCAATTCCTTACTCGTAAATAGGGGATCATTTTAAATTTGGGCAATTGCATTGAATAGGTAATATTGAAAAAAGACATTTATTGTACACTACATACAAATTTCCTTTCCTATTATCGTTAATGAAGGGAAGTTAGATGGAGCATAAAATGAGTGGGTAATTTAAATTGGCTTAGGTTACATTATCAACAAAACTTAAAATTATTGCCTGATTGATTGCCAATGTACAAATGTAACGTGACATTTAAGAAACAAATTGTTTTATCATTTGAAACATTGCTAAAAAGAAGAAATCCACGATTATTCTAAGTAATCACTGATTGAGTTAAATTCAAAAGATTCTCAGCAGTGTTGAATTTCCAACAATGGAACCAACTCAATTAGAGATGCCCAGTTTCAAGTCCCACCAGCTCCTGAGGTGTGTAATAACATTTATGGACAGGTTAATATCCATATTCAACTAGATTTTAGTGGATATTTTTAACTAGGATTTTCAAAACCAAAGGTAGTTTCAAAAACATGCCCAGAAACAAGCTTTATTAATTGCAAAGAATTTTTAAAAATCCATCTTTTAAGAGAACACAAAATAAATGGTTAGAAATATTAATGTCATAAATTAATAGATTTTTCTTTCTATCACATTGGCTATTTAGGAGCATTAGGTATTGATACATATGAAAAACAGAGAAATTGATTTATAATCCAAGCATGTAAGAATAGACATTTTTTGTTATTTACTGTTACTCATTTGCATAATGTAATCAGCCATGTGGATTGGTTTAACACAGCACTCATTTGGCAACCTAAACTATGGTGTGCTGCTATATTAGTTCGCAAATAAAATTGTTAATAGAATTGCACATAGAAGTACTAAAAACAGGTAGAAACATTGTCAGTAGACCAGTTACATTATAGCAAATGAACACATAGGCATTTCTTTCCATATGTTTCCCAGTATGTTTGCAATTATTTTTATTACATACTATTATTTAACTACAGACACAGCTAAACATTTATTGTTTTGCTTTGCTCATTTGTTGCTTTGGTCCAATGTAGATGGATTGAAAATGGAGCAAAGGGCAGGAAAATGGAAAACGTGCAGAAACTCTGCCAATGACCTTACTGAATCGTTAAGTATTATTGATGAGGTATGTAATCTAAATACATCCTTATTTATTTTGAAAGGATCGTCCTTTAGATCTAAGCTTAGCTGTATTAGATCAGTTTAACTGGCAAATGTTAAATGTTTTGACACATTCAAATGTCATTATTAGATGTTGTTTTGTAATAAAGATGTGTTTTATCACAGTGATTAATCATAGGGCTTTATTCTGTAAAGCTAAGTGAACTATTACATGGACCAGTATTACATCAGTGATGACATGCAATACAGCATTTTGTTTAAATGGAGGAAGTGCAACAATATTCAAAATTGTGGAAAATATGCTGGCAAACTCTGCTGTCATATTTTGCACAGAGATTTAAATGTCCAGATATCTTTTACTCAGAAATAAAATTGCTCTTCTGTTGAACTTTCGAAAAAGCTTAACACCAACTCTGTTCCAATGATTGGCAGGCAATTTGCTTCAAAATAGTAAAACCATGTATATCTAAATATAACATGGTCTGGAACTGGTTTGATAGCTTATGGCATGAATGCTTGGCTGGGTTCCAACAAACTATATAGACAGCTCTGCATATGTTCAGGGAACAGGTTGGCATTTTAAATGAATTGAAATTGTCCACAGCCCCAAAGGAACACTGGTTATTCTCTTCGAGAGTTGACTGACAGTGAGTTTAATCTGAGGTTTACCATGGCTCAGAAGAGAGATGAGTTTGATAAGGTGGGGTCTTCATGGTAACTTCAGCTGGTGTAGAAATTGAAGACATGCTTTTGGCATCATCCTTTATTATAAAGCAGCCATCCAGCCACTTGAGCTAACTGACTATCTGATGGTTTAAGAGGTTGCAATGACACCATCTGCCAATGATGTCATTCCTAAATCATTCCAAAAGCTGTATGTTTACACAATTTGATGACTACTTAAGGGAATAAGCTTTTTATCAATCAGTCTCCAGTTTCTTCCTTTGCAATATCAATAACAGATGTTTGAATTATAGTTGTATTAAATTGTTATAGCTTTAAATTATTTTCACTTGTATCTTTTTTTTTATTGCATGACTCCTGAGGACTACAATGTGGATTCTGAGTATGTGGTTATGGAGGATAAATGTGGAGGCATGTACAGGATCTGAGGATTAGAAGGGAATGGAATTATAGCATGTATGTAAGGGTGAAGGATGAGGTTTAGAGACATAATAATACAGTTGGCAGCAGGGCTGCTGTCCTGCAGAACTGACTACTAACTAGACTGGGCCTACTAACTATACTGCCTTTGCATCTATGCTCCTCCTACACTGTATTATGTAGTTAGAACTACAAATGGAAGCCAGCATTACAGGAATAAAAAGAAGATCCCAGGCAAAGCCAGTCATGATTCCTGTGCATGTTTTCAAAGTCTCAAAAGGGATTCACTCACATTTTTCAAGTGTGGCAGAGAATCCGGATGACTAACTTTGCATCTATCTTCACAAATTTTAATTTGCTGCATTTCTATTATGCTTCTTTTTGTTTACACCTTTTTGTAGAATTCTGGAGCATTAGCATCCCATCTAATAGTGCTGGTGAAAAGCATTCAGGCTGTGCAACGGTGTCACCAAAACATAGAAGTAATAATGGTCCTGAAATGTTGTAAGTAAAGGTGAGTCTTTGTTACAGTAAAAGCAGAAAGGCTCATCACTGGATCACTCTTTCAATTCCTGAACTCAGTGCTATAAGTACAATATTTTACTGCCTCCTGACATGGTTAGTTCAAATTTATGAGTTGATAAATCATTGAGAATATTAAAATGTACCAACACAAATAAGAGTTCATGTTGTGCCTTAAGTGTGAGTGGTTGAAGCAACAACTCATTTTACATGCTGCTTTTCCAAATCTGCTGAATACAAAACAAAATAATCATTTCCTAGTTCTTTGTCCTTCAAAATGAGGTTGCAGTATTAAAGTATCTCAAAACAGCGACTGTCAAAGTGATTCAAAAGCTTCAATCTGTTTTAGTGATCAATTATTCACATGTTTTGTTTGTGGCGATTGACGTGTTTCTTGGTTTTTAATTCAATGCTTCATTATGCTTTATTGCGGTCCATTGTAGCATTTCGCCTCTGAGAAAACATGACAGCTGCTTAACAGATTGTTGCACTTTTGGAATTAAAGGCTCTTTAGACAGTTTTGCACTGCTAGCTTCATGCAGTTTTTCTTTACTAAACTGAAGACTTTATTTATTTTATATCCTTAGATTTTATCCTGAAAATTTAAACTAGCCAATCAAACCCCAGTTAAAGCTTTTTACAGTGCACACATTTATTTATTAACACAAATAAGTTGCTTATCTACTCAAATGTGACTTTCTTTATGTCTGCACAGTAGATGTAAATACATAGGGTAAACCCACTCAAGGGCATGGTTTAGCACCAATGGGCTTTTTAATCAAATAGTAAAAGTCTGAATATAAAACAGAACAATTCTGCAGCATCCAAGCAAGATTTCGATTAAAAATTAAAATCAAATGAAATATGATAGTCAATAGATGTTCAAATGTACACAGAAACCTTTCAAATGGTGACAGGGCTTTTAGCCACTTCAAACCACCAATAAAAAAAAGATTGTCAATGCAATGTACACAAGCATGTGTGGCATGTGAAGATGGGCTGTTGGGAGGTTAGAGTGGGAGATCGGGTGGTGTGATTGGAAATCCGTAGTTGAGAGGACTGGAGATTAAGGTATACTGGGCTGGGGTGGAGGTGGTTGGGAGATTAGGAATCATTGGGATTCTCGATGTGAGTGGGTGCATTCCTCAATCAACATCATTTACACAGATATTCTGATCTCTATCATATTCTTGCTTCTGGGATTTCACTGTGTAAAAGTTGGTTACTGCTATTTTTCCTACATTGCAACAATAACACATAGAGTCATAAAGATGTACAGCAGGGAAATAGACACTTTGTCCATGTCAACTAGATATCCTAAATTAATCTAGTCCCATTTGGTAACATTTGCCTCATATCCCTCTAAACCCTTCCTATTCATGTACCCATCCAAATGCTTTTTAAATGTTGTAATTGTACCCACTTCAACACTTCCTCTGGCAGCTCATTCCATAATGCACTACCGTCTCCTCTAAATCTTTCCCCTCTCATCTTAAACCTATGTCCTCTTGTTTTGGACTCCCCAACCCTGGGGAAAATACCTTGACTATTCACCCTATCCATGCCCCTCATGATTTCATAAATCTTTGTAAGGTCACTCCGCAGCTCCAGGGAAAATAGTCCCATCCTTTTCAGCCTCTCCTTATAGCTCAAACCCTTCAACCCTGGCAATACCTTTATAAATCTTTTCTGAACCCTTTCAAGTTTAACTATATCATTCCTCTAGCAGGGAGTCCAGAATTGAATGCAATATTCCAAAACTTACCTGACCAATGTCCAGTACAGCTGTAGCATCCCAATTCCTATACTCAATGGACTGACCAATAACGGCAAGAGTACCAATCACTCTATTGTCTACCTGGGACTCCACTTTCTGTCCTTGGGAGAATGTTAGATACTTTAATAAATAAGGTAATAGTGCAGCTCTTAGAAATACATAATCTAAATGAGCAGAGTCAACATGACTTCATGAAGGGAAAATCATGTCAGATAAACCTATTTGAATTCTTTGAAGAGATAAGAAGCAGGGCAGATAAAGGGGAACTACCTGATATAAAATATTTGGATTTCCATAAGACGTTCAATAAGTTACTACTACTTAGTAGCTAAGAGCCCATGGTGCTGTGGGAGATAATATCAGAATGGACGGAGAATTGGCTAACTAATGGGAGACAGAGAATTGGAGCATTTTCAGCATTGTAATCTGTAACTCATGCAGTGACACAATTGAGCCAGGGCCACAATTATTTATAAAATCTATTAATTACTTGGATGAAAGCAGTGAATGTACTATCACCAAGTTTGCAGATAACATGAAATTAAATGGGAGAGCAAGTGGAGAGGATGACAGAAAGCGTTTGCAGAGGAATATGAAGAAAAAATTGGCGGGTGAAATATAATGTGGGAAAATGTGAAGTTATGCACTTTGGCAGAAGGAATAAAGGTGTTGAAAATAATGTTAACAGAGGGACACTGCAGAAACCAGCAGTACAGAAGGATTTGGTTATCCTCATGCATAACTCTCAAAAGATTAGCATACTAAATCAGCAAGTAGCAGGAAAGGCAAATGGAAGGTTGGCCTTTATTTCAAAGAAAATGGAGTGCAAAAACAGGAACTCTTGTTAAAATCCTAAAAGGCACGATTAGCCACATAATGAATACTGTGAGCAGTTCTGGTTGCCTTATCAAAGGAAATATACTTTGCATTGGAGGCAATCAGAGACAGTTCACTCGGTTTGCACCAGGTATAGGGACGTTGTTGTATGAGGAGAGGTTAGGGCTGCACAAACCGGAAGGGTTTAAAAGAACTAGAGGCTACCTTATAAAACCTTATGGGTCTTGACAGTATAGATACAGAGAGGTTATTTCCCCTTATGAGAAAATCTAGGAGCAGAAGGCATAACCTCAGAGTAAGGGGTCACCTAATTAAGACCCAGAGGAGAAGGAATCTCTTCTGTCAGAGTGTTGTAAAACTATAGAATTTCTTATCACAGAGGGTAATCAATGTTCAATCACTAAGTATATTCAAGACTGAGACAGATAAGTTTTTAATTAGTAAGAGAATGAGAGGTTATGGAGCATTGTTACTGCCATCACTCCAATTTCCAATGCTATCCCCTTACTGACAATGGTCAATTCCTTTGACTGAATTGGAAAAGCCCCTTGTTTGAATGTAGTGTTTCTTCACCCTTTGAAGGACTGGTCCTCTTTGACTCTCACATGTAACCATTTGTTTGAAACACATGCAGTGTCTGTTTGCCATATATACTGCCATATATATAAGCACAAAGCCCCACAGCAACATGTGCACCCAGTATTAAAGTGATAAATTGACTGTAAGTGCTTCCTACCATCAAAAGCTGCTCCCATTAACCAACCAGATCTTACCCTCTACTTGTGTTCACCTATCCCCACCTCACCACCCTGCCCCACCAACCCCTTTATCTGCAGCTCCCCTTATACCCATCCGCAGTTCTGAAGAAGGGTTACACCCAAAACGTTGACTTCTCCACCTCCTGATGATGTCTGGCTTGCTGTGTTCTTCCATCTTCCTGCCTGTCTACGTCTGCACTAAAAAGCAATGAAAGCTACAGAAGCCATCAACTGGCAACTGATCACTGAAGACCCTCTGTTCTCAGACAGCAATGTGAACCACACAGGGATTGGGAGGTCAGTGCTGAAGTCAGTGAGTGTGTGGAAAGAAAGCAGTGTAAAGTAAACAGTGAAGCCTCCAAGAAAGTAATAAAGTCAGTGGAACACTAAATAAACAATGAAGAGTGATAAGATGCATCCTGTACTGATGCGTGTCTGACCTTGTGAGTTAAGCAACCCAGCAGAAAAAGGTAGACTATACCTCTCCCTGAGCTGCAAAGAGATGAAGAGGTCAGGGTAATGTGAGAGTTAGTCCAAAGGCAGTCATGGTGTGGTGATGATTTGGAGATGCCGGTGTACAAAGTTAAAAATCATACAACACCAGGTTATAGTCCAACAGGTTTAATTGGAAGCACACTAGCTTTCAGAGCATCGCTCCTTCATCAGGTGATAGTCTCCTGATGAAGGAGCAACGCTCCAAAAGCTAGTGTGCTTCCAACTAAACCTGTTGGACTATAACCTGGTGTTGTGTGATTTTTAACTATGGTGTGGTGAGGCTGACTGTCTGCCAATGCCAACCTGCATGGTTAAAGAATCATGGAGGATGGTGTACATGAAGCATGCAGAAACTTCTGAAGAAGCTGTTGTATGGTGGTTGAGATGAGATTTCAGACAGCTGCAACCATATACTCAAGTTTACAACTCAGCAATTGGAGTCATCTTGTTTCTTAGTGGACATTAGGAAAATTGGAAGTGACACATTAATGAAATGGGTTGAGGCTTTAATGTGATGGAGATGCAATGAAATAAGATAATCAGTGGTGAGATCCAGAAATCATCATTGAAGCCTTGAGGGGAAAATCAGAAAAAATTTCTTGACATCAATAATCTGATAATTTTAATTGTCACTGTATTTTCCGATCTGTCTTGCCTTTAATTACACCAGGAGAGGAAAATTCCACCTCGTTATGTATGTGGATATTTTGACAAATGCATCCAGGAAATGTAGGTACAACACCACGCCACAAATCATTAATACTATACCTTTTCTTTCAGAATGCATGCTAATGACTATTGACTCATTTATTAGACCTGAATTTACTAATCGTGCTTCTTGATGTTTATAAGCAAATGTTACACAAATCCACAGGCTTTTGTCTGAATTCCATTATTCTGCATCTGGCTTCAGGAAAATAGAATCACAGACTTGATTCCCCTTTTCTATTAAATGTAAAAATTGAGAGAATTACAACCTAATAAAATCTACTTTCTCAGTCCTGTAGCCAAACACAGTTCTGATCCACAGTTCCACAATCTTCAGCCCAGATAGGGCATAAAGGCTGGTCCCAAATTCTCCTCCACCAAAATGGAAATTGAATCCTGATCTGTTGACACCAATCAGATTAACAATGACCAGCCAGCTTGTGGACATACAGCTCCCACAATAAACCTGAGCTACAGTGGCAACATTCCACTTTTGATGCATGCAGACATCTGGACCTGTGCTTAGCGACTAGAGAGCCTCCAAAACAGGAGCAGATCATTCAGCTCCTTGACCGTCCCTGGCCATTCTACATTGCGGTGGCCAAGCGATCATGGGCCCAAAGATAGACATTCTAAAATCGACCCACTGAAGAAATTGGGCCTAACTGAAAATTCCAAACTGGATTAAATAGTAGCCAGCAGCTATTGGCTACCGACAACAGTGGTAATCAAAGTCAAAGGCATCACAGAGAATTAGGGAGATCCCGTTACTACCAGCCTGAGGGTTGTGCATTGGAGAAGTATCAGACTTCCTGACGCCTTGACTTCCAGCCAGTGCCTGAGGCTATACATTTTACATCTCCCTGGCTTGGCAACAGTGAAGGGCCATTGGATGTTTTGAAGCACACTCATGACCCTGTTGGCTACAAAACATTCAGTCAGGTCCGAGGTATGGGAGCTAAAAGCATACATCTTGAAGCCACCTCCTTAAGGAAGACTTGCAGCAAGATTCACAGCAGAAGACCATGCGGCAATGCAAAAAAACCAGAGAAGACCCACCTTTGTGGAAGAGATCTAGCCTTATGTCAAAGATGAAGGAGATTCCAACAGCCCAACTCGAACACATGGATCATTGAGGCTATAGTCTTTCTCAGACCAATAAAGCTGGAGAAATGATAAGTATTGTGGTATTTTAAATAAGGAATATTTTGTTAATAAAATTGAATTGAACTGTAACTGAATTCTGTGTCCCTTTGTACGCTTCACTGACAAGAACATTTGAGTAAAGTGATATATATCAACTGGTCAAAGTGTCCAAAGCCAACAACATCAAAGTCATCATCTCCATAATGCCATTTTCCTACACTAAAACCACATCCCTTAATTTCATTTGTCTCGAGAAACTTAACAATTTCTAGCATGAACCTGGTCAATGATTGAGCTTCTCCAGTCCTCTGGTTAGAGAATTCCAAACATTTACTGCACTGCGGTGAAAGAATTATTCCTCTTCTCAGTCACAAATGGCCTGTCCATATCCTGAGACTTTGTCCCCTCATTCCAGAGCCAGGAACTAGTGGAAACACCATATCTGCATAGTCATTCCCTGTAAGAATTTTGTTAGTTTTGGTGAGATCACCCCTCATACTTCAAAACTCAGCAGAATATAAAATCAATTTCCCTAACTTTTCTTCCGAAACCAATCTGGCCATCTGGTTAATCTATTGAACTCCTGTTGCACACCCTTTCTGATAAGTATTTCCTTCCTTAGACAAGGAGACTGAAACTGCACACAATACTCCAAATGAAATCTGCCCAAGGCTTTACACAAGTGCAACAAGACATCTTCCCTCCTGTACTCAATTACCTTGAAAATAATGCCAACATATTATTCGTTTGCTGTGCCTGCAATTTAGCTTTCAATGACTCATGGATAAGGACAGCTAATTGATTACCCACACTTCCCAACCTCTCACCATTTAAGAAATATTCTGCCCTTTAACATGATATTACATTTACCATGTTACAGTCCATTCACTTAGTCTGTTCAAATTTTACTGAAGTCTCCATCTACCCTTCCCCTTGTAATTTACATCCCAAACCAGCTTGCAGTCAACCACAAACATGGAAAGACTAAAATTGGTCTGCACATCCAAATCATTTATATAGATGGTGAATAATTGTAGACCTAACACCTCCTTACTAGTGTCATCATGTTCTCCTGGAAATGAGCCATTTATTCCCACAATCTGGTTTCTGTTCAATAGCCAATTTTCAGTTGATGCTATTTTATTAGAGTCATAGAGTCATAGAGATGTACAGCACGGAAACAGACCCTTCCATCCAAATCGTCCATGCCGACCAAATATCCTAACCTAATCTAGTCCCATTTGACAGCATTTGACCCATATCCATCTAAACCCTTCCCATTCATAAACCCATCCATATGTTTTTTAAATGTTGCAATTGTACCAGCCTCCACCACTTCCTCTAGCAGCTCATTCCATACATGCATGAAAAAGTTACCCCTTAGGTCATTTTTGTATCTTTCCCTTCTCATCCTCAATCCATGCCCTCTAGTTCTGGACTCCCCCACCCCAGGGAAAAGAATTTGTTTATTCATGCCCCTCATGATTTTATAAATCTCTAGGAGGTCACCCCTTAGCCTTCGACACTCCAGGGAAAACAGCCTCAGCCTATTCTGCCTCTCCCTACAGCTCAAATCCTCCAACCCTGGCAACATCCTTGTAAATCTTTTCTGAACCCTTTCAGGTTTCACAACATCTTTCCGATAGGAAGGAGACCAGAATTGCAAGCAATATTCAAAAAGGGGCCTAACCAATTTCCTGTACAGCTGCAACATGACCTCCAAACTCCTGCACTCAATATCCTGACCAATAAAGGAAAGCATACCAAACGCCTTCTTCACTATCCTACGACTTTACTTTCAAGGAGCTATGAACCTGCACTCCAGGGTCTCTTTGTTCAGCAACACTCCCTAGGACCTGACAATTAAGCGCATAAGTCCTGCTAAGATTTGCTTTCCCAAAATACAGCACCTCGTATTTATCTGAATTAAACTCTGTTTGCCACTTCTCAGCCCATTGGCCCATCTGATCAAGATCCCATTATAATCAGAGGTAACCTTCTTCACTGTCCATTACACCTCCAATTTTGGTGTCATCTGCAAACTTACTAACTATACTTCCTATGTTCATAGAGTCATAGAGTCATAGAGATGGAAACAGACCCTTTGGTCCAACCCATCCATGCCGACCAGATATCCCAACCCAATCTAGTCCCACCTGTCAGCACCTGGCCCATATCCCTCCAAACCCTCCCTATTCATGTACCCATCCAAGTGCCTCTTAAATGTTGCAATTGTACCAGCCTCTACCACTTCCTCTGGCAGCTCATTCCATACATGTAACCACCCTCTGTGTGAAAAAGTTGCCCCTTAGGTCTCTTTTATATCTTTCCCCTCTCACCCTAAACCTATGCCCTCTATTTCTGGACTCCCCGACCCCAGGGAAAAGACTTTGCCTATCTACCCTATCCATGCCCTCATAATTTTGTAAACCTCTATAAGGTCACACCTCAGCCTCTGACGCTCCAGGGAAAACAGCCTCAGTTTATTCAGCCTGTCCCTATAGCTCAGATCCTCCAATCCTGGCAACATTCTTGGAACCCTTTCAAGTCTCACAACATCTTTCCGATAGGAAGGAGACCAGAATTGCATGTAATATTCCAACAGTGGCCTAACCAATGTCCTGTACAGCCACAACATGAATCCCAACTCCAATACTCAATACACTGACCAATAAAGGAAAGCATACCAAACACCTTCTTCACTATTCTATCTTCCTATGACTCCACTTTCAAGGAGCTATGAACCTGCACTCCAAGGTCTCTTTGTTCAGCAACACTCCCTAGGACCTTACCATTAAGTGTATAAATCCTGCTAAAGTTTGCTTTCCCAAAATGCAGCACCTTACATTTATCTGAATTAAACTCCATCTGCCACTTCTCAGCCCATTGGCCCATTTGGTCAAGATCCTGTTTTAATCTGAGGCAACCCTCTTCGCTATCCACAACACCTCCAATTTTGGTGTCATCTGCACACTTACTAACTGTACCGCTTATGCTCGCATCCAAATCATTTATATAAATTACGAAAAGTACCCAGCACAGATCCTTGTGGCACTCCACTGGTCACAGGCCTCCAGTCTGAAAAACAACCCTCCACCACCTCCTTCTGTCTTCTATCATTGAGCCAATTCTGTATCCAAATGGCTAGTTCTCCCTGTATTCTATGGGATCTAACCTTGCTAACAGTCTCCCATGAGGAACTTTTCAAACACCTTACTGAAGTCTACACAGATCACGTTCACCATTCTCCCTCGTCAATCCTCTTTGTTACTTCTTCAAAAAACTCAATCAAGTTTGTGAGACATGATTTCCCACCCACAAAGCCACGTTGACTGTCCTAATCAGTCCTTGCCTTTGCAAATATGTGTAAATCCTGTCCCTCAGGATTCCCTCCAACAACTTGCCCACCAGCGACATCAGGCTCACTGGTCTATAGTTTCCTGGCTTGTCCTTACCATCTTTCTTAAACAGTGCCAACCTCCAGGTTTCTGACACCTCACCTGTGACTATCGATGATACAAATATTTCAGGAAGGGGCCCAGCAATCACTTGCCCCACTTCCCACAGGGTTCTCGAGTATACCTGATCAGGTATTGGGGAATTATCTACTTTTATGCATTTTAAGACATCCAGCACCTTCTCCTCTGTAATGTGGGCATTTTTCAAGGTGTCACTATCTATTTCCCCCCGTTCTATATCTTCCATGTCCTTCTCCACAGTAAACACTGATGCAAAATACTTGTTTAGTATCTCCCCCATCTCCTGTGGTTCCATACAAAAGCTGCCTTACTGATCTTTGAGGGGCCCTATTCTCTCCCTAGTTACCCTTCTGTCCTTAATGTATTTGTAAAAACCCTTTGGATTCTCCTTAACCCTATTTGCCAAAGCTATGTCATGTTCCCTTTTTGCCCGCCTGATTTTCCTCTTAAGTGTACTCCTACTGCCTTTACACTCTTCTAAGGATTCAATCGATCTATCCTGTCTATACCTTACATATGCTTCCTTCTTTTTCATAACCACACCCTCAATTTCTCTCATCACCTAACATTCCCTCCAACTAGCAGCCTTTCCTTTCACCCTAACAAAAATATACTTTCTCTGGACTCTCATTGTCTCATTTCAGAAGGCTTCCCATTTTCCAGCCGTCCCTTTACCTGTGAACATCTGCCCCCAATCAGCTTTTGAAAGTTCTTACCTAATACCGTCAAAATTAACCTTCCTCCAATTTAGAACTTCAACAGTTAGATCTGGTCTATCCTTTTCCTTCACTATTTTAAAACTAATAGAATTATGGTTGCTAGCCCCAAAGTGCTCCCCCACTGACACCTCAGTCACCTGCCCTGCCTTATTGCCTCCCCAACATCAATCCCAAGTATTCTAATTTTATTTATTAAACTCCTCTGTGGTAGCTTATCAAAAGCCTTCTGAAAATCAAATATACTACTTCCTCTGGCTTTCCTTTGCCTGTGCTACAAGTAGAGTTCTCAAAAAACTTCCAACAAGTTTGGCAAATGTGACTTGCATTTCATAAGTCTGTGTTGACCCTGTCTACTTATGTTACTCCTTTCTAAACATTCAGTTATCACATGCTTTAGGATATATTCTTACATCCCCTATTATCATTGATAGTTGATAGTTCCCTACTCTTCCTCTTCTTCCCTTATTAACTAATGGGGTTACATGTGAACTCTCCAGTCAGCAGAAGGGTAAGGGAAAATGGAAGCTGAACACAAAGCTGTTGACCCCGGGAAACATTGAGGAGCTCAAGAGGGACTACGCAGGTTGGAGAACCATGAAGCCCCTCTTTGAGTCCCCAGCGGAATGGTGGGAAACAGTAAAAGGGAACATCAAGAGGTTCTTCATCCTCAAAGGTGTTCAGGAGGCGAGAGAGAGGCGGGGAAAACTGTCCCAGCTCCAGGAAAGTATGCAGAACCTGCTCCAGCTGCAGATGATGGGGGTGGATGTCACGGAGGACCTCAAGGAGGTGAAGGGCCAGCAAGCCTCGCTCTTTGCTTCGGAGGCCTCCAAGATAATCTTCTGGTCCAGGGTCCGGTCGGTGGAGCAGGACGAGACGTGCTCACGTTTCTTCTTCCAGAAGGTGCACAAAGAGAGCTCCGTGCTCAGCTGCCTGAAGGAAGAAGATGGCTCGCTAACGTCATCTCAGGCTGACGTCATGAGGATCAGTAAATCCTTCTATGCCAGTCTGTATGACGCGAAGCCGACCGACAGCACGGCCTCCCAGTCGTTCCTGTCCTCTATCACGGAGGTCTTAGACAAC
>NC_057741.1:14965978-14994915 GCF_004010195.1 Chiloscyllium plagiosum
AGACGAACATCAACTGTGCCTGGGGGATCATCAACTCGGTGAAGGACGCTCTCTGGGTGGTCCGAAACCTGCTGATCTTCCAGCTGAAGGAGTTGACCCCGAGTGAGTGTTGCAGACTGGCACATTCCAAGGTCCAGGACTACATGTTGAGGGATGCGCTGAAGCTTGGGGCAGCTGCCGCCAAGGCGCGGTGGGGAAAGACCACTGTGTAAAGTCTGCCTGCCTAACGAAAAACAGGGGGCCCATGCAGTCATTTGGGCTCTGCTGACGCCTCAGCTAATTATATGGGCATATGATTGAAAAATGTCCAGACCTGTATAAAAATGATAAATTCTGATCTCTGTATGTACATGTTTACATATGTATGGGATGACCAACTGTACAGACCATCAAATTATTTTATGAATAAAGTATATTTTTGAAATAAAAAAAAAATTGGAAGCATTGGAGGGATCCAACAACTGAACGGACCCCCATTTACTTCAGCAGAAAGACCTTAGATGGAGGTCTTTCCCCACTCCACTTTTGTGCCAGCTGCCCTTAGCTTCAGTGGTTCCTTCTGCACATCGTCCTGGGCCTTGGAAACTGACAGCCTACCACACTCGTTCGAGATCAACTCCTTGCGCTGGTAGACGAACAAGTTTCGGGCAGACTAAACAGCATCTTTCGCCAAGTTGATGGTCCTCCAGGATAAGTCGTTGTTTGTTTTGGTGTGCACCCTAACGAACAGACTGGAGAGCATAGAGCCCCATGTCACGGAGCTGCTCAGGACAAATCTCAACAAAAATCATTGCATCTTTCTCCAGGTTTCCTTTGCAAAAGCACATTCCGAAAGGAGACATGTAAATGTCTCTATTTCCCCCACAGCCACTTCGAGGGCAGCCTGTGCTGGCACAGAGAGTCTGGTCGTACGTGAAGGATCTCACAGGTAGTGCCCTTCTCACTACCAGCCAAGTGATGTCTTAGTACTTGTTGGAAAGTTCTGGTGATGAGGCATTCTGCCAAGTGACTTTGACAGTCTGCTCAGGGACCATGTGACTGGATCCACCCTCTCCTTTTCCTGCAGGGTCTCGAGATGCTACATGCTGACCACTTCTTCATGGACCTGTGGTCAAAGGTGTTTCTCTTTGCAAATTTTTCCATGGAGGGCAGGTGATATGGAATAATTGAATTACTTGGAGTGTTCTGCAGTAACAAAGCCAGTCCCATCGTTCACAACACTGGGGATAAGTACTACCTCAATAAATTTAGGATTGTATACCGATAGTGATGCTTTTGCTAACTTCTTTAATTAACCACAGATGATGGCTCCTTCCTTTAAAATTTCTTATTTTAATAGAAATTGACCTATTCTGAACATTCTAAAATGTCTCCTTAAATGTCTGCTAAAGTGGAAAAAAAAATCTATCCCATAACCTAGTATGCCAGTTCACATCAGCTGTCTTGCCAAATAGCTGCCTGTGATTAGGTTTAAAATACTCGTCATGGACTCAATCACCTCCTTTTCAAATTGGATGTACAATTTAATAACTGCCACTTGGAATACCTTAAATCTGAAGTCACCGATTTATCCTGTCACATTACACAATACCAAATCTAATATAACTTGTTCCCTGCTTGTTTCCAAAATGTCCTGTTCTAAGCAACGACCTTGAAAACATTCTCTGAGTGTTGGAAGCCAATGAGCACATTAAGTCAGTCAAAAAGAAATAGGTCAAGGAGGATTCTCTTATTCTAAGCATTGCCAGATTGCCATCAACAAAAAGAAACAGGACAAAGGACTTAACTAATTGCAAAGCCAAGGAATCCTGAAATCAACTATCAGCTATTAACATTCCACTAACGAGTCTTCATGGAGCACCCAGTGAAACTATTCTATACACCTTTTAATAGTTATCGTTTTTTGGACTCAATTGTTATACTTAATCTGTATGTATGTGTGTTAACCTATTATATTGTTTTGTAATTAATGTCTGATTAACTTATTCTTTTGTTAACTCAAGGAAGTTTTGTTTAATTGGTTCCTTTTAAAAGAATACTATCCACAAATTAACCTTGTTGTGACCAACCTACATAGTCGGCACATAAAGAAAATGTGCAAGCAAACCTTCCTCCTTCAGGAGCTGAAAGAATTCATGAATCCATCTGGAGTTACAATAATTTGGAAAACTTTGCCTGGTCATAACACAGCAGATTCCCAACCACAAACAAAAATAGAAATTGCTGGAAAAGCTCAGCAGGTCTGGCAGCACCTGAGGAGAGAAATCAAAGTTAACATTTCAGTTTGAGTGACCTGTCCTCAGAATAGCAGGTTCCCAGGCTATGATGGAGGAAAATCCTGGGCATGGGAATGTCTTCTGATGTCAGACATCCCATTTGGGTTGGACAAGATTCATCTCCAATCTAAAGCGCTCTCTAAACTGGAGGGTGGGCTTGGCATACACTGACGCTGGCCTCATTACTGCTCTTTCCAATCCACTCTGACCAGTAATACAATTGGAATGTGCTGGAGGCGCTGCAGATGTTTAGGAATGAAAATGCCAAAAACTATTTCATGCATTATTACAAAATGTAGAAAACATAATTTTTAAAATAAGTGATTTCACTCGATTGACCCAATCTGAACTGTTTGATGCGTAACCCCAGTCTGTAGCTCAGAAGGGCACCAAGTTTAACTTGCAATATGCAATGCCGTAGCTTAATAACCTGAGTATCCCTGCACAAGAGAAGTCAGTAGTCAGTCAAGGTCATGAGTGTTATTGATTTACCACTACTAGAAATCAACGTTTGTGATGGTAGTGCCAACAGGAATGGATTTGGCAATGACGTGATACTGGTTGATCAAATATTCTGTCAATGTTCATTCTTTTCTGGTAGTAACTTACACAAGGCACAGGTAGGCAATTCATGCTACATTCATTACTATTCATCCTTTTTGACTGAGGACCAATGAGGAATGGGGCTCACTCCAAATACAAGCACAGTCTCCCGCAAAATGTAAAGCCAAGTAAAGATATGGGTTGATTAATTCGCAACAATTGTGACAATTTCACAATTATGATAAATACTCCAGTGCAGTATATTCAAAACAAGAATTGAATAAAGCGTAAGTTTGCAGCAGAGAGCATGTACCTGGTAATGTAATATGGCTTCAAACTACTGATCTTTGAGGCAATTAATCACAGCTACCAGGCAAACAGAAAAACCTCCTGTTGGAAGGTAGATTTTACTGCGCAAAGACATTGATAAAAACAGTTTTGTCTTTGGAATTGGACAGCAGAAGAATATTTTTGAGTAAGAAGCCTGCAGTTATGTTTCAGATCGCCTGTGACTTTGCACAGTTTGTGTCAGTTTGCATTAGTTATATGTTATTATTCCAGTTTTTTTTAGTCATATGTTGAAAATACATGCAGTGCATAACCACATTGGGAACTAATTCATCCATTGCATTCATGCCACTGTTACCTTAATACAATTATTCTGAATGTCACACATGGGTTTGCAGAGGTTAAAATAAATGGGACTCATAGAAGCATGTTAAATGTGTCTCGAAGGACACAATTGTTTGGCGATCATTTCATATAATCCCGTGTCTACATTTAATTCACTAATAAGGAGTTTCCATGCATGGAACATTAAACATGATAACGTAAGTCACTGTACATTTTAAGTTGACATAGCCGTTATGAAATGTTAATATGTTAACAAGCAGTGAGCCACTTCTGGCTTCATGCAGCTCTTCAACTAATAAAATCTGAGTTAAAACAGTGGACACATTGGGTGAATCCCTGGTAGAAACAGAGGTAGATCTCAACCTTTACCCCAATCAAGAAAGATACATATGGCAATATGCCTCAATCTCTGCTTTTTAGGTTATGTGATACCATTCAAGTACCCTCAATGACTGCGAGTGTTATGCTGAAGTCTTCTGTGAGATCACACCGAAGATATCCCGCAATATTTTTGACATGACATTTGAGCTCTGATCTAATTGGATCTCAGTGAGCAGACCATACTGGATGAAGAATTAGGTCCATTCCTTCACTACTATATTGGCATATATGATTTTCAGAGGAATAACCTGTGGGAAATGGGGAGACCCATCCATGCTATTAAGGATATATTGAGTTGAATTGAATTGAATTGAATTGAATTTATTGTCATGTGTACAGAGGCACAATGAAAAGCTTTGACTTACGAGCAATTCAGATAGATCACAGAGTTAAGTAGCATAGATAATAAATAATCGGTAAACAGCAGCAAAACCAAAAACACAGGTACAGGCAAATGTTAAGAGTTTGTGAGTAGGGAGAAACTGTTTGTTAACTGGCTGATGCGTGTGTTCAGACTTCTGTACCTTCTCCTCGACCATTGCCAGGGTGGGATGGTTCTTTGAGAATGCTGGCGGCCTTTCCTTGACAGCGGGCCTGGTAGATGGATTTTATAGATGGGAGGATGCCCTCTGTGATTGCCTGGGCCGAGTTCACCACTTTCTGTAACTGTCTCTGATCTTGAGTGGTACAATTGCCATACCAGGTAGCGATACATCCAGACAGAATGCTCTTGATGGCACACCTATAAATGTTGGCAAGGGTATTCGCCGTCATGCCAAATTTCCTCAGCTGCTGAGGAAGAAGTGACATTGTTGGGCCTGGTTAGCCTTTTTTTGCATTGGGCATGGGTCCCACAGAATCCAGTAACATCTCAGTATGTGGTTCTCCAAAACAGGTATGTAAAGCATAGATGCAACTCGTATTGCAGGTTGGGATTTGCTACAACCTGGCAGCTGTGGCAAGTTTGACAAAACCTAACAATGGTCATGTGGACCAGTGGTCAGTAAAATGGCTGGCTAATGTATATCTGGATTTTACATATGTAGACATGTCCAGCCATTGGAATCCCATGAGCTATCCGCAATACTTCCCTTTGGTACTTTGGTGAAATCACAACCCGGTGAGTCATTTTCCTCTCCTCATTTGCGAAGCTATAGTCACCATTTCCACATGAGCACTTCAGTTTAATATAAGAATCCATTAGCAACTGCCACTGCCTCAGCATTCGTGTGAACAGTCTGAGCTTGTGTTTTAGCAGTGGGCTAGCATCTTCAGCTGCTACCAAGAGAACCCTCTTTATTACCTTGTTGGGGCCTTCTTGATTCCTGAGAAAGGTTTCAGGTAACTGGACGGGTTATCTGAACTTCAGCCTCCAGAGCCTGAGCTTGTCTGGCCACAGACAGTGTGACCACACAGTCAGGAAAAATGCAAAGCACCTTCTCTTGCACTGTTTAGATTCCCTGAATTCAATGGACTTCTTGGAGATGTTAATACTTTTGATCCTATTGGGTCATTGCTGAAGAGCAAGTCAATCCCCTGTAGACATCTCCCACGGTCACTGGGTCAACCAGTTTCCTCAGTAAAATGGATATGTACTTTCCCCTCAACCCATTTTACCAGCATCTTGGCACTAACTCATATCTTTTCCCAGCAGTAGAGTTTGGCTGACCCCAGTATCCCTCAGTAGCATCACAGGATTACTCTCCTCACCCTGGAGAAAAGTCACCACCCTTCCTTGAGATACAAAATCCTGGAAATAATCAGAAATTTGTTAACTCCCATCCATATGACAGGAGTGCCGAAGGAGGATTTCCTAGCTACAGTCAGAGACAGAGCCTAGGTTCTGACTGGCACTCATTCTTTACATGGGCTCTGTTCTTTTTTGTTTCGCAGAGCCTTCAGCAGTTGACCAGGACATGCCAAACTTTTATTAGTTAAAAGACATGGACTTTCTGGCCTTACTGTTCACTTCGATGCCACACTCTCTGTCTTGAAGAGGGTTGTCAGCATTTCTCTCTATCCCGTGGCTGCACAATTTTCAGTCTCTCCACTTCCCTCCTTTCCAGTTGGATCAGGATGACAAGAAGGAGGGATTTCTTCAGCTAGAAGGTAGTGGATCTATAAAACTCATTGGCACAGAGGATCATGGATTCCAAGTTATTGAGCATCTCCAAGGCAGAGATAGATAAGTTCTTGATTGGTAAGGAAATCAACAGTTATGCAGAGAAGGCAGGAGAATGGGGTGGAGAAACATATCCACTACGATCAAATGGCAGAGAAGACTCAATGGGCTAAATGGCCTGATTCTGCTCCTACGTATTGTGTTCTTATGGACAAGGGGGTGGTTTCTTTTGGAACAGGGGTTTGTGAATCATCAGGTAATGTGGCAGGTTGCTGAGACTGAGTCACTCTCTCTTCCTCTGGCTGCATTGATTGGGAAGGATATGGAGTTTTTAAACTCCACAAGAAGGATTTGTTCACAGAAGTTTTCTGAAGTGGATTCTGTCTTAAATGCCTGTACACCCTGGTCATGAGTAAGCTGCTTAAACCTTTCAAATTCCAATTCCATCTGGAATTTTCCTTTTCCCGAGAGTACACCATATTCAGTGAAATACTGCTGTCACTAATTGGTACACACTGTGCAGTAATAGTGACTGGTGTGGGACTGGCTACTTTACCTGCTGTGCTACCTGCTTCAAAGAGATACATAAGGCTTCTGCATCTGTCTTATCAAACTTATGCATTAAATGAACAAACAATATTATTTCTGCCTGTAAATCTGAAGAAGTGATCTCTTCAGGAGATACAACAGGATTCCTGCCCCTCAGCTCCAGCTGTCTGAGCTCAAACTCCCTCTCTTTTTTGTCTGAAATTCTCATTCTTAGTCTTTCCTTTTTTTCAAATTTTTCTCCTTCACTTTCTTCTCACTCCCAACCTTTCCTCTCTCTCTCTCTTTCCTTTTCGCCTCCCTTTCCCACTCTTCCTTTCCTTGAATTCTAATTTGCGCTGCTTCAGTACTAATCTCTCCACCACTGTTCTCTCCGTTTCACCGTCCATAGTTTCAACCTAGAACTCGTTGACCACCCATTAGAACTTCACAGATTTTCTGGTGGAATTCTAATCCCGAGTGCCTTGTTAAATTCTTGAACTGGCCAAGGGTCAGAACTCTTAAGTCTTCAAAAGTGACTTGCCCTGATTCTGCTAGGTATGCGCGAGCATTGAATGTTGACACATCAATACTACACCCATGCAAACTCAAGAAAGCCTTTAGCAGTTTGCTTCCTTTAAAAGTTGATTTCAAAGTGACAATTTAACCACTCTAATTCTATTCTCATGCCTACAGATTTAACTCATGGACTAGAGCCCCGATTTGTTACAACCAGTCCCCAGATGCCAATTTGATGTAATTCTAAACTGGAATCTTAAACAGTTGAGCTCCTATTTGACAGGGCTTAAACTGGTTCTTCTTAGTTATTCACTTACATTACAGAAAAGACATTTAGATCAGTCTCTGAATTGCTGTCCCATGTTGCAGCCGTTGCAGAGAATGTTACCAGTAGCATAAATGTTAAGAGGAGAACAATTGGTTTTCAGGGTCTTGCCTTTGTAAGTCGATTTTAACTCTCTTAGCTATTAAAAGAAAGCAAAGAACTGCTGGAAACTAGAAATAAAAGCAGCAATTGCTGGAAAAGCTCAGCAAGGCTGGCAGCATTTGTTGAGAGAAATCAGAGTTAAAGTTGCGGGTCCAGTGGCCACTCTTCATCACTGATTATAGCGAGAGAAAGGTTAGTGTATGTGCTCAGGAAGGGGTAGGGGAAAGAGGGAGGAGTAAACAATAGGTGGAGATGAAGCACAGAGAGAGACAACAAGAGTTGGGCAATCGAAGGAATGGGGGAATCAATAGCTGCTAATGGAAACAATTAGTGGCTGACAATAGGGTGTTTGTGGTCGCAGCCCATGTGATTACAAGGTCTGGTGTGTGGAAGTTGTGCAAATCTGATATGGGAGATGGTGCTCTGGCTCTAAAATGATTGAGTCCGAAAGGCTGCAGGGTACCCAAGCCAAAAATGAGATGGTGCTCTTCCAGCTTGCACTGAGCTTCGCCAGAGTACTGTAGCAAGGTTGAGACAGAGAAATTGGCCAGGGATCATGGTGGTGTGTTAAAGTGGCAGGCAACAGGAAGTTCAGGACAATTTATGAAGACAGAATGAAGATGTTCTGCAAAGAGATCACCCAGTATGTGCTTTGTCTCCCCAATGTAGACAAGACCACAATGTGAGAAGCAAATGCAATAGACTAGATTGAGTGAAGTGCAGGAAAATCACTGCTTCACCTGGGTTCCACATACTCCACAAAGAGACAGGCATAACTGGGACCTATACAGGTATTCATGGCCACACTTTTGACCTGCAGAAAGTGAGAGGAGTTAAAGAAGAAGTTGTTCAGCATGAGGTTGAGCTCAGTCAGGTAGAGGAAGGTGGTGGTGGATAGGGATAATTCATGCCTTTTTATCCAGTAAGAAGCAGAGAGTCTGGAGAGCATCCTGATTGGGGATGGACACGTAAAGGGATTGCACGTCCATGGTAAAAAGAAGGCAGCTTTAGCCCATGAACTGGAGATTCTGAAACTGAAGTAAAGCATCATGGATGAAACTAGGAAGGAACTGGACCAAGGGAGAAAAAAAAAATCAAGTCAAAGTAGGACAAGGTGGGTTCTGTGGAGCAGGAGCAGGTAGAAACAATGGGTCTGATCAGGCAGTCCAGTTTCTGGATTTTGGGAAGGAGGTGGAAGCGAGCTGTGTGGCGTTGGAAGACGATGAGCATGGACGCAGCTGGGGGGAGATTAGCAGATAAAGTGAGATCAATGACCGTTGTCAACACAATAGCCCGATGTTCAATAGTGCAGTCATAGTTCAGGAAAAATTACTAATTTATGGGAAGGCTAATTACATTATTAGAGTGGTGCTGGAAAAGCACAGCGGGTCAGACAGCATCCGAGGACCAGGAAAATCGATGTTTCGGGCAAAAGCCCTTCATCAGGAATCAAACCAGCAGATAAAGGGGGTGCAGTGGTAGTCTAGCGCACTGACCTCTACACCGCTGAAGCCAGACACCAACTTGAAGACACCTCCTCCTACTGCCCCCTCGACCATGACCCCACCACCATTACCAAACCATCATTTCCCAGACCATACAAAACCTCATCACCTCAGGACTTCTCTCACCCACAGCTTCCAAACTCATAGTCCGGGAACCCCGCACTGCCCGATTCTACCTCCTTCTCAAGATCCACAAGCCTGACCACCCTGGCCGACCCATTGTCTCAGCATGGTCCTGCCCCACTGAACTCATCTCTACCTACCTCGACACTGTCCTATCCCACCCAGTCCAGGAACTCCCCACATACGTTCGAGACACCACCAATGCCCTCCACCTCCTCCAAGACTTCCGTTTCCCCGGCCCCCATCTTCACCTTCATCATGGATATCCAATCCCTCTACACCTCCATCCGCCATGACTCGGGCCACCAAGCCCTCCGTTTCTTCCTCTCCAATGTCCCCAACAGTACCCTTCCACCGACACTATCATTCATTTGGCTGAACTGGTCCTCATCCTTAACAATTTCTCCTTCGATCCTCCCACTTCCTCCAGACCAAAAGGGCAGCCATGGGCACCCGAATGCGCCCCAGCTATGCCTGTCTCTTTGTTGGCTACGTGGAACAGTCCATCTTCCGTAGTTACACTGGCACCACTCCCCACCTCTTCCTCCGCTACATTGATGACTGCATTGGGGCCACCTTGTGCTCCCGCGAGGAGGTTGAGCAATTCATCAACTTCACCAACACATTCCACTCTGACCTTAAATTTACCTGGACCATCTCTAACACCTCCCTCCCCTTCCTGGATCTCTCCATCTCCATTAGTGGCGACCGAACTTGATACTGACATTTTTTACAAAACCACCAACTCCCACAGCTACCTGGATTACACCTCTTCCCACCCTACCTCCCGTAAAAATGCCATCCCGTATTCCCAATTCCTCCCCCTCCACCGTATCTGCTCCCAGGAGGACCAGTTCCACCACAGAACACACCAGATGACCTCCTTCTTTAGAGACCACAATTTCCCTTCCCACATGGTTAAAGATGCCCTCCACTGCATCTTGTCCACATCCCGCACCTCTGCTCTCAGACCCCACCCCTCCAGCCATACCAAGGATAGAAACCCCCCTGGTCCTCACCTTCCACCCTACCAACCTTCGCATAAACCACATCATCCGAAGACATTTCTGTCACCTCCAAACGGACCCCACCACCAGGGATATATTTCCCTCCCCACCCCTATTCGCTTTCCGCAAAGACCATTCCCTCCGTGACTACCTGGTCAGGTCCACGGCCCCCAACAACCCACTCTCCCGTCCTGGCACCTTCCCCTGCCACCGCAGGAATTGCAAAACCTGCGCCCACGCCTACTCCCTCACCTCCATCCAAGACCCCAAAGGAGCCTTCCACATCCATCAAAGTTTTACCTGCACATCCACCAATATCATTTATTGTATCCGTTGCTCCCGATGCGGTCTCCTCTACATTGGGGAGACAGGACGCCTTCTCGCAGAGTGCTTTAGGGAACATCTCCAGGACACCTGCATCAATCAAACCCACCACCCTGTGGCCCAACATTTCAACTCCCTCTCCCACCCCGCTGAGGACATGCAGGCTCTGCGCCTCCTCCACCGCTGCTCTGTCACCACCAGACGCCTGGAGGAAGAACACCTTATCTTCCACCTCGGAACACTTCAACCCCATGGCATCAACCAGTTTCCTCATTTCCCCTCCCCCCACCTTAGTCCAGCTCCAACCTTCCAGTTCAGCACCACTCTCATGACCTGTTCTACCTGCCTATCTTCCTTTCCACCTATTCACTCCACCCTCCTCTCTGACCTATCACCTCCATCCCCACCCCCATTCACCTATTGTACTCTTTGCTACTTTCTCCCCACTCTCACACCCCTCTCATTTATCTCTCCACTCTGCAGTCACCCTGCCTCTATTCCTTTTGCCCAAAATGTCAATTTTCCTGGTCCTCGTATGCTGCCTGACCTGCTGTGCTTTACCTGCACCACTCTAATCTAGATTCTGGTTTCCAGCATCTGCAGTCCTTGTTTTTACCTAATTGCATTACGAGGCAGAAACTGAAGACCTTAGATCAGGGCAGGAAAATCAACACCTGACACATGGGAGTCATAGAGTCCTAGAGATGTACAGCATGGAAACAGACCCTTCCATCCTTCTTGTCCATTCTGATCTGATATCCCAACCAAATCTAGTCCCACCTGCCAGCACCTGGCCCATATTCCTCCAAACTCTTCCTGTTCATATACCCATCCAGATGACTTTTAAATGTTACAATTGTACCAGCCTCCACCACATCCTCTGGCAGCTCATTCCATACAAGTACCACCCTCTGTGTGAAAAAGTTGCCCCTTAGGTCTCTTTTATATCTTTCCCCTTTCATCCTAAACCTATGTCCTCTAGTTCTGGACTCCCCCACCCCAGGGAAAAGACATTGTCTAGTTATCCTATCCATGCCCCTCATGATTTTATAAACCTCTATAAGGTCACCCTTCAGCCTCCAATGTTTCAGGGAAAACAGCCCTAGACTATTCAACCTCTCCCTACAGTTCAAATCCTCCAACCCTGGCATCATCCTTGTAGATCTTTTCTGAACCTTTGCAAGTTTCCCAACATCTTTCTGATAGGAAGGAGACCAGAATTGCACACAATTTTCGGAAAGTGGCAAAACCAATATCCTGAACAACTGCAACATAACCTCCCAACTCCTGTACTCAATACTCTGCCCAATAAAGGAAAGCATACCAAATACCTTCTTCACTATCCTATCTACCTGCGACTTTACTTTCAAGGAGCTATGAACCTGCACTCCAAAGTCTCTTCGTTCAGCAACACTCCATAGGACCTTACCATTAAGTGTGTAAGTCTGCTAAGATTTGCTTTCCCAAAATGCAGCACCTCGCATTTACCTGAATTAAACTCCATCTGCCACTGCTCAGCCTATTGGCCCATCTGATCAAGATCCAAAGGCCAGTTGATCAGAGTTCAGCATCTGCCAGGAAGGCCTTTAGGGAAAATAAAGGAAGCAGGAAACTGCTTGAACAAGGAATTAGGAGAGTCATAAGGGGCCATGAAATATCCTTGGCAAGTAGAATTAAAGAGACACTAAAGGCATTATGTCTGTACACTAGGAACAAGAGGGAAAGAGGGTACAGTCAAGAACAAAGTAGGGAATTTATGTGTGGAGCCACATGAAGACGGTGAGATCCTTAATGAGTACTATGCATTGCTATTCACCAAAGAGAAATACATGGAAGATTTAGGGGTGGCACGGTGGCACAGTGGTTAGCTCTGCTGCCTCACAGCGCCAGAGACCTGGGTTCAATTCCCACCTCAGGCGACTGTCTGTGTGGAGTTTGCATGTTCTCCCTGTGTCTGCGTGGGTTTCCTCGGGGTGCTCCGGTTTCCTCCCACATTCCAAAAAACGTGCAGGTCAGGTGAATTGGCCATGCTAAATTGCCCGTAGCGTTAGGTGCAGGGGTAAATGTAGGGGAATGGGTCTGGATGGGCTGCGCTTCGGCAGGTCGGTGTGGACTTGTTGGGCCAAAGGGCCTGTTTCCACACTGTAAGTAATCTAATTATAAAATGGTAAGACTAGAGATGGGGTGTGTTGATGTTCTAGGATATATTGATATGAAAAACGAAGAGATGTTGTTGTCTTGAAAAACATTAACGTAGATGGGATCTATCCAGGATACTGAGGAAGGCAAGGGAGGAGTTTGATGGAGCCTTGACAAAGATCTTTGTACCCTCTTTAGCCACAGATGAGGTCTCAGAAGACTGGAGAATATTCAATGTTGTTATTTTGTTTAAGAAGGACAACAAGGATATGCCTATGACTCTCACATCAGTGGTAGGAAAATTATTGGAATAAATTCTTGGAAAAGAATGGACCTATTAGGGATAGTCAGCATGGCTTGGTGCAGGGGAGGTCTTGTTTCACAAATTTGATTCATCAGTCAGAGCATAGAGTACTGGAGTTGGGACATTATGTTACTGCTGTACAGGACGTTGTTAAGCCCACATTTGAATTGTGTACAATTCTGCTCGCCCTGCTATATGGAGGATGTTATTAAACTGGAAGGGATGCAAAAATAATTTACAAGGATGTTACCGAGACAGGAAGATTTCAGTTATAAGAAGAGGCTGGATAGGCTGGGACTTTGTTCCCTGGAGCACAAGAGGCTGAGGGGTGAACTTACAGAGGTTTATAAAATCATGAGGGGCATAGATAAAGTGAATAGCCATGGTTTTGTTTCCCCAGGATGGGAGAGTCCAAGACTAGAGTTCACAGGTTTAAGGTTTAAAGATTTAAAAGGGACCTGAGGGACAATATTTTCACACAGAGGGTGGTGCATATATGCAACAGGTTGCCAGAAGAAGTAGTAAAGACAGGTAAAATTACAACATTTAAAAGGCATTTGGACAGGTACATGGACAGAAACAGTTTAGAGGATATGGGCTAAATGCAAGAAAGTGGGGATAGTTCAGTTTGGGAAACCTGGTCAGCATGGATAAGTTGGGCTGAAGGGCCTGTTTCTGTGCTGAATGACTGTATGACTCGAAGTGACAAAGGCAATTGATGAAGATGGGGGAAAGGATGTTATCTACATGTCTTTACTAAAGCATTTGACAAGGATCCTCATGGTAGGTCAAGTTGATTAGGTTGCGTGTGATCAATAATGAATTGGTAAACTGGATTCAAAGTCGGCTTGGTTATAGAAGACAGAGTTGTTATGAAGGAGTGGTTTTCTGAGTGGAGGTCCGTGATGAGTGGTGTTCCATAAGGATCTGAGCCGGAACCTGTTTGTAATATCTATAAATGATTTGGATATAAATGTATGTGGTTGGATTAGTAAGCTTACAGATGACATGGAAATTAGTAGAGTTGTAGATATTGAAGCAAGCTGTCAAAGGATTCATCAGGATTTGATCAGTTGGGAAGTTGGGTGGAGAAATGACAAATGGAGTGGCAGCTTCCAGCAGTCTCAGTGAAAATCATTGAATAGGCAACATTGAATAGGCAGAAATGCATCTAAAAATAAGATCATCAGAAACAGAGCAGAAGTAGACACTATGGCTTCAACAATTTAGAAGTACTTGCTCCACCATTCAAAATGATCTTGGCCGGCCATCAGCCTTAACTTTACTTTCCCACTGATACAAAATATCCTTCAATTCCCTGGGAAACCAAAGTCTGTCCACTTCAACCTTAAATATATTCAATAATGGAGAACCCATAGCCATTTGGGTGACGAATTCCAAAGATTCATAACAGTAGGGCAATTAATCCTCATCTCAGTCCAAAATAATCGGTCCTTTAGCTGAGACTGTAGCACCAATTTCTAGATTTCCCAGCTACAGGAAACAACCTCTCAGTATCTACCCTGTCAAGTCCTTTCAACATCTTTCGTATCTTAATGAGGGCACTTCTCATTCTTCTGAACTCTAGAGAATATAAGCCCAATTTATTCAGCTGGTCATCATAAATATGGAATGTTCTTTAGTAAAATTAGTGCAACCTGATCTAACCCAGAGGAAAATAAATCAGTAAAATGCAAGCGACATTTGGAAATGAATATATAGGTTGTGTTGTGGCTCCATTTTGAAATATGCAATACAAGTCAGTGACAGATTTTGTTCATTTTTCATTTTGGGAACTTAAAGGATATTGGGTAGAATTTAATTCAAGCAACCTTCTGGCCGGTGGATTGATGAGAGGCAAATGTCACCTCCATTGGGGCAGCTCCGCCAATGTCAAGTGCTAATGAGGCACTTATTGCCCACCAATGAATCTTCCCTGGAATTTAAAGGCCCCTGAAGTGGAAACCTCAACCCATTGTTACGACGTGGGGTAAACCCTCCTGCTTAATTTAAACCAACAACACAGAAATTATTTATCCAATGCAGTAATCTGTGAAAATTCGAAAGGCCGAGAACTACTTAAAGTAAAAATTAACAACTTTATTTCTTAAAGTATAGCGGAGAATAATTGACTAACAACTGTTAGTTAACTCCTTCCTCTAAACTATCATTTATTTTCCCTTCTATAATACTAGTCTGATAAAACCCCTGATTAAGATTTACTGAAAATTCAAATTTAAAACCAGCCAGCAATCGAATCTTCTCGTTATGTTTTCCTCTGTAGAGTTGCTCTCCAGGTCTGTGTTGATGTTTTCTCTGTGCAAACTTCTTCTCTAGACAGGTACCTCTTAGTTAGTTCTTTTGGCTGTTCTCCTCCCAACTGTTCAATTTTTCCCAAAGCAATTTATACCCCCCAAAGCATCACATTGTGTCTTTGGCTTTTAATATTGTCAATATACTAAATTCAAACTTGATTTGCATTTGGTATTTTTGGGGGGTATAATTCAAACTAATTGGCCTAATTCAAATTTGTTTTTGTCTCCAGGCAACCAGCTACCCTAGCTGCTGGACCACATGTTACATTGTATCTTATTCAAACACTTGGTGCTGTCAGGTAGTTCTGCTAGCTTTTAACTCTCTTAAAGGTACAGTACAACCACATGTTCATAACACCATATATCGACGACTCAAACATGGTTTGGCTGTTCACCATTTGGCTACATCTCTGGTCTCCGTGCCTACAACTGACAATGATTCCAAAAGAAGCCCATGATTATTGAGGGACTCAAGATGGTGATGAAAGGTAAGATGAGCCTTGTTAGCAAGGAGATCACAGGGTTGAGGGTGGGGTATCAGAGGCAAGGTTAGGAAATGGGATCTTTCAGAGGACCTCCCTCACACCCCATCCAGATGCTGTGATAGTCCTGACCTCAAGGCTTCTCATTCTTGACTCAATCCAGCAGAGATAGGACAGCCTCACATAGCACACTCCTTCCCATCATCCCAAGAAGGGCTTTAAAGCCTACCTAGGATGTCTAGTATTTGATACGTTCCACACGGATAGCCACTGGGAATAATTACCAAATCCCGCAGGGTTGGAATACAATGGTAATGGATGAAGAGCCCGTTATACAGTCTGCCTAATGTTTCTTTCCAATACCTTCAATGTACATAGTAAGATCAAATTCTGAGGGCTTTTACTAAGGTGTTATGTTCGGGAGAGAAGGGTATAAACTGAGTAAGCTTAATCCTTCCACTGGATAAGTGGAGCTAAACAAGTCCAGAAATGTGTTTTGGCAAGTGCTGTAGAAACTCATCAGGTTTGGCAAGAGAGAAACAGTGTTCACTTTGAGTCCAGTGTAACTCTGCTTCAGAACGTTGGACTCAAAGCGTTAATTCGATTCCTCTCTTCACAGATGCTGAGCATCTTTGGCATTTTCTGAGTTTGTTTCAGATTTACAGAATGAGCAGGATTTTGTTTACATTTGGGGTTGTAACTAGTTCCCCAAACCTGTTCTTAATTACAATCAAGTCACTGGATATTGATTAGCCAAGCCAATCCTGGGACCGTAAGGGCAATTATGCCACGTTATCACTAACCCAGTTTTGATTAGCTACTTTAATCGAGTTCAAAGACCTAATTCAGCCGTTCCATTCCTTTACACTTTATAAAAATAGTATAGAATGTAGTGACCTGCTAAAACTCCCACCAGGAGAGGATGTTTTGACCTTTCAGTGAAATTACAGATAGACATTGATTATTCTAATCATACTTTCTCTCAGTTATATTCGGTAAGTTCACAAAGCAGAAAGCAATAGCAATCTTTCCTCACAGTGTGGGGGACTCTGCAGCACATCGAGCATAACTTTCATGCACAGTTTTGTCACAACAAGCACATACAAGGCGCTAACATCTCTCTGTCAGAACCCATTTGTTTCTGTTCTACTGTTCTTTTAAAAGGAAATCAATTTTACTTCCCAAACACAGTTATGAATCTAAAACAGCTGCTCTATGCATATGTAGAACTGCAGGGAGGTAGATGGAAAAGAAAATCATCAGGTGGAAAGACTTAATCAATGCCACATCTCCATCAAGCATAGCACGTGGCACTGCATACACTGAGCATTAATATTGACTGCTGCTGAAATGAATTCAGCACATTCATAATTTTCTGATCAGCAATTTGTTTCTAGTAACTGAAAGTCACAGACCAATAGTGCCTGCTTTCTTATTCATCCGATCTGTTATTCAATGCATTTGTTGCTCTTCAATGCCAGAATTTAGATTGACAATATTGGTAATGCCCATGAACAGTGTCCTGGCTGCAACGAGTATGTGCAAATTCATGTTACGTTTAATGAGCAGAATCTGCAGGAATAATGTCAGCAAAACTGTTAGAGTTTGCCATCATTACTCTTCTGAAATTGACAGTCACTTGTGGAGTCTACATATGTGCTGTTAAACGAGGAAGTCAAGAAGTTTCACTCAGTGATACAATGCTTCCTTTGAGGATGTGCTTCAGAATTGGTACCAGATTAGGATCAAGAAGAAATCATTAAATTACTAAAAACTGGCCCTATTTTTGCTATTTTAAAAATTATTTTTGAAAAAAAACCATTGAGAAGATTACATCTAGTTAAATGAAGAGCAATTGGGCTTTGAATAGCACAATGAGTTCTTGCATACAGTGCTTAGCACTGCTGCCTCACAGTGCAAGAGACCCGAGCTCAATTCCTGTCTCAGTGTGGAGTTTGCACATTCTCCCCATGTCCGGGTGGGTTTCCTCCAGGTGCTCCGGTTTCCTGTCACAGTCCAAAAAAATTGTGCAGGTGAGGTGAATTGGCCATGCTAAATTGCCTGTAGTGTTAGGTGAAGGGGTAAAATGTAGGGGAATGGGTCTGGGTGGGTTCCTCTTCGGAGGATCGGTGTGGACTTTTGCGCTGAAGGGCCTCTTTCCCCACTGTAAGTAATCTAATCTAATCTAATACTATCCAACAGCCCCAGTGCTTATGGAATCTCAAATTACTCCAACAGCTCAAGAAAGACTTAAATATTTCAGCTTCTACCCCAACCTCATATGTAGGTCTCAAGTCTTAGTATGCTTTGTTTTAAATTTTACATCAGAAGAGAAAACTTCTGCGTGTATTATTTCCTGGTTTGTTGAAGATAATTCAATGGGATCAGTTGCTTACCCTGCTCAATAAATTCATGGTTGCTGGATTCCTGGAGATCTTCTTCACTTGATGCTAGATTGAGGAAAAGAAGAAATTCTGGCCATAGAAAACTCTGAAATTTTGAAGTCATTGACAAGCACTGACTGTAAAACTAGGACAATATGTTTTTGAAATAAAACACTGGTTTAGATTATTTACTGTGTGGAATCAGGCCCTTCGACCCAACCAGTCCACACCGACCCTCCGAACTGTAACCCACCCAAACCTATTTCCCTCTGACTAATGCACCTAACACTATGAGCAATTTAGCATGGCCAATTCACCTGACCTGCACATCTTTGGACTGTGGGAGCAAACCGGAGCACCCGGAGGAAACCCACGCAGACACGGGGAGAAGGTGCAAACTCCACACAGTCACCCGAGGCTAGAATCAAACCTAGGACCCTGGTGCTGTGAGGCAGCAGCGCTAACCACTGTGCCATCGTGCCACCCTAATGGAAGTGGAACTTAAACCTGATAAAACCAAGCATTTCAGCATTATAGTTTTCATTCTAAAGTTAAGATACATTCAGGGGGCTGATAATGAATTCAGGACTCAAAAATTCAGAAGGGTAAAGTTACAATGTTTTATGAAACAAGTTGTTATTGCTCTCGATGCACTGCATGTAAGCGTGGTGAAATCAGAGAACATAAATATTTTGAAACGGAATTGAATACGGACATGTATGTGGAAAGGAGAAAATTTCAGACGAACAGGTAAAGAACAATGACAGAAAGTAATTGGAAAATTCTGAGTAGAAAAAAGGTAATGTAATACTGATATTCTGGCCTAAAACTTCCAAAGTGACCTGGCTGTATTCCCTGTAGCTGAATACGGTCCTTGATATTAGATTGTAAGCCTTGTTTTGTGTCTGGTAAGTCACTGTCACACAGGCTCTCAAATTCAGGTTGATGTTGCGATGATGCTATGGCTTTAAGATGTGTGTTTTGTCTTGGTTTCTTTTAGAGAGAGAGAGATCGGGGGACAGGTGCTGAGTGGTCCATGAGAAGATAAACAACTTATGAAGCTTTGGGTGTCTTTTTTTTAAGAGTTGGTATAATAAAAACACAGTCTGAGTGTGATCAAGCTGTCACAGATCCCGGGATTTTAGTTAGTTTTCAGCAGTTGTTGCTGGTGTCTCAGCAGAGTTGAAAGACAATGATTCTTTCCCAGCTGCTACACTGTCTGTCTCTGGGGAGCTGCTGCATGTATCTCTTTCTTGCTGATGGATTTGCACATGAGGCAATCTGCTTTTTTCTATTTGCCTTTTTCCAAAGGTGTGTTTATGGAATGCTATTATATTGGAACAGTTACTATTTAGGAGTGAAATCATCCATTTTTCTGTTAAGTTTTCCAATAGTGTTAAGCTGTTCCAAGTCCCTCTTTCTTTTGTTGTTTTTCAACTATAATGTTTGAATAAATTGTGTTTTGTTTAACATCGACTCATTTGACCAATTGAATTGCATCTGGAACACAGCACCTCACATTTACCTTTAAAATAAGATAAAAAAATAGGATGTAGGCTACCTATTTAATATACTTTTGAGTGGGTCTGTCCTGCTACATAACAATTTATCACCAGCTATTGCTCTCAAACATGTACTTAAAGAGAAAGAAAAGGCATGTGAAAACAAGGCGATTGACAAGTTTTGAAATGATAAAGTGTTATATCAAAAATGGGAGATGACTTGGAAAAGGGAGATTATCATAGAGGGTTCCAGTGTGGCAATTGGAAAAGATGGCACAAGTAGTGGCTTGTTGCAGTCAACAGGTTTAGGGTGATATAAGGACAAATAATCCCATTCCTACTAGCTCTGCAGGCAGGTAAACATTCTTCAAAAGCTATTATTTGATCATAGCTTTCCACAGTTGCTTTAAGGATTCCCATTTGGGGCCTGAAGCCTGTTACTATTAATGCTGCAACAACACTTTCAGGCATGCAACAACATCTGGATACTCGCTCTCATTAGGAGGTTAAGAGCTTTGCCAAGTGGTAAATTTGTACATGGTGTTAACCTACACATACAGGCAGACCTTTTGGAGCCTATCTAACAGTTTTGTGTCCAGGCAAAGAGAGAAATTCTTCTTATTCATTCACTTGAGTGTCATCACTAACCATGCAAGCATTTATTACCTTCTTGAACTGCTGCAGTCTATGTGGTGATGATAGACCCACAATGCCATTGAGAAAGCAATGATCCTTCTAAAGTGGATGTCAATGTAGATTGTGGACAGGCTTAGGGGTGTTACAAGTTGAGTAACTTGCTGCAAGATTCTTAATCTCTGACCTGTTATTGTCAATGCAGTCTTTATTTAGTTGTTTCAGATCAGTTTCTGGTCAATGGTAATCCCCAGGATGTTGACAGTGGGTGATTCAGTGGTGGTAGTACCATTGAATGTCAAATCACGATGGTTAAGTTTTCTCTTGCTGAAGATGGTCATTACCTGCCACTTGTGTGTCATGAATGAAATTTGCCACTTGTCAGCCCAAGTTTGGCTATTGTTCAAGTCTTGCTGCATTTGGACATAACCAGCTTCAGTATCTGAGGAGTCATAAATGATGCAGAACATTGTGAAATCATCAGTGAATATCTCACTTCCAATCTTATGACGGGGGGAATATCATTGGTGAAGCAGCTGAAAGTGGTTGAACCTAAGGCACTACCCCAAAGAAATTCTGCAGAGATGCCCTGAATTTAAGAGATTGAACTCCAACAATCATAATCATCCTCCTTTAAGCCAGATAGAGTTCCAGCCCACAGAGAATTTCCTCCAATTCCCATTGACTCTAGTTTTGCTAGGACTCCTTTATGCGACACCCAGTTGAAAGTAGTCTTGAGAAAAGGACCAGTCACTCCTAGCTCACCTCTGGAAATCAACTTTAGTACATTGCCTGCATTAATCAACAGAATAAGTATCTTTAGGACTTTGTATTTTGATTTTATTTAACAACTGCACATCAATAAGCATTTACAGTTAAGTGGAGTGGTGGTTGATATTGATTCTGCACGTTTCTGAGTGGGGCTGGCACTCTGAACTGAAGAGATAGGAAAACAGTTGGATATTAGGCATTTTATTCTATTTCTAAGCATTATAATAACCACTTATTAGAAGGAAAATCGTCTACCTAATTGGCCAAAATAATTTAATCATGCATCAAATAGATACTTTAATTATTCACCAACTAAGTTCTAACAGGCCAGGATGTATTTCATTGCATGTACTTCCTAATAGCCATTTTTCCCAGAACATTATTCTAATCTGCATGTAATAATTTAAGGCACTTAGATGGCTGTTTACCATTGTGTCATACATGTGACAATTTACTGCCAGTAGTAGCTTAAGCTATCAAACAAAATGATATTCATTTACTTTCTAAACCACATGCAATTTCAGCACTTAACTTTCATTTCCAACTTTAGTCTTTCTTTTTAATTTGCCTTATTTTTCATTCAGCAGTAAAACAGTGAAAATTGAACCTCATATTATAATGGCACATAAAATGCAGTCAAAAGTTTGCTTTCTTATGTAATTTTCTTCTATGCTGTAATTCAATGCAAATTGAACCCACGGGAGGTGAGATGGGCTGAGTCATGGCTGTCTAAATATGCCACAAGTATAACAAGAATGACTCCTATGATGCTCTTATGGACTGAATTTTAATGTCAGTAGCTGCTCACAGCTAGGAATGCCAGTAGCAAGTCAGGAACCAAAAACTCTGTGGAGCAGGTTTTCCAAACTGAGTTTATCTCTAATGTTTTAATTAGACCATGGCATTAACAACTCACTCCTGGCATTCCAGACCAAATGACCAGAATAAAACCATTTTGCAACTGGTAATTGAAAGACCAAGAAATTCAAATTCTCATGAAGGAGGTCCAAAGAGTGAAGATTCCCTTCTCATGGTTTTCTTTGGAGAAGGCTTTTATTCATTCATGGGATGTGGGCATTGTTGGCTGGGCCAGCTTATTAGGCAGAAGTAGGTACTGCAGATACTGGAGATTAGAGTCAAGATTAGTGTGGTCTTCATGAAGGGCTTTTGCCAGAAATGTTGATTTTCCTGCTCCTCGGATGCTGCCTGACCTGCTGTGCTTTTCCAGCACCAATCTAATCTGGGCCAGTTTATTGCCCATCTTTAGTTGCACTTCAGCGTTGACTTGCCTTCTTGAATCTTTGCATTCCATGTGGTTGTAGGAAGGCCCACGATGCCATTCGGGAGGGAGGTCTAGGATTTTGACTCAGTAACACTGAAGGAATTTAGATTAGAGTGGTGCTGGAAAAGCACAGCCAGTCAGGCAGCAACCGAAGAGCAGGAAAATCGACGTTTCGGGCAAAAGCCCTTCATCAGGAATGGAGCTCTCCATTCCTGATGAAAATGGCTTTTGCCCGAAACGTCGATTTTCCTGCTCCTCGGATGCTGCCTGACTGGCTGTGCTTTTCCAGCATCACACTAATCTAAACTCTGGTTTCCAGCATCTGTAGTCCTCGCTTTCGCCAACACTGAAGGAATGGCAATATATTTCCAAGTCACTCCATTGAGTGGCTTGGAGGGGATCTAGCGTATTTGCTACCCTTGTCCTTTGAGATGGTAGTGGTTGTGGGTGTGAACGGGTGCTGTTAAAAGAGTCTTGTCGAATTTTGGCAATACATCTTGCAGTTAGTTCACAGGGCTGCTGAGAGTGAATGTTTGTGAAAGTGGTGCCAATCAAGCAGGCTACTTCACTCTGGGTGATGTCAAGCTTCTTGAATGTTGCTGGAGGTGAACTCATCCAGACAAGTGGGGAGAGTTCCACTACACCCTTGGCTTGAGCCTTTTGGCTGTTGGACAAACTTTGGAGAGTCATGTGCCATACAATTCTTCATCACTGATCTGCTCTTCTGGCCAAAGATCTTGTTTGGCTAGCCCAGTTTAGTTTTTGGACAAAGGTAACTCTCAGGATGTCAATAGGGAAGAATTTATTGAAAGCAATATCACTGAATGGCAAGAGGTGATTGTTAGATTCTCTTTTGTTCGAGATGGTAATTGCCAGGTGTTTGTATGTCACAAATGATACTTGACGCCTGTCAGCCCAAACCTGGATATTGTCCTCAAAGTGATTGTACTCCAAGCGGATAGGAGAAATATGGAAACCAAACTGACAGGCTGGGAGTGAGTCAGGAGATCAATCTGAGGACTGTGGCTGCTCATCCATAGCAAGAGGTTCAATTGTCTCATCCAGACTGAAAAGCTGAGTGGTATGTTGCATTGAAGTGACCTCCACACCATGACTTCTCCAGTCACCCTTAATATTGACCTTCATCTAATTGCTGTTTCATAACATCGAACCCCTGCATTGCAGAAAGAGACCATTTGGCCCATCAAGCCTGCACTGACCCTCTGAAAAAACATCCCACACAGATCTGCCCCATCCATGTAACACCCAATGGGTTTTTTGCCATAGCTAACTGACTTAAGGTGCACATCCCTGGACTCTATGCGTCAATTTTTACAACCAATCTACCTAACCTGCACATATTTGGACGGTGGGAGAAAACTGGAGCACATGTAGGAAGCCCACACAGACACGGGGAAAGCATGCAATCACCATACAGACAACTACCCAAGGCTGGAACTGGAGCCAGTTCTGTGGCACCTTGAGGTAGCAGTGCTATCCACTGTGCCACCATGCCGCCCATCAATTCATCAAACTTATTATCTACAAATATTACCACTGCATCCTCACAGCACATCCTTTTTTCAGACTTTTACCTCTCTTCTTTTAATTCTTGCAGAAGGTGAATATAGAACACCAGAGAAACAATGAATTGGGAGTGACTCTTCAGTCATACATTCCATGTACACTAGCAATGAGCAGAGTCTTGGAAATTCATGGCCAGTGGCAATGCAGAGATGCATGTTTCCAGTTAGATAGTTATCGTACAATCACATTGTATAAAACACACTCATGGTGACTGGATAGCTACTGCCACTGAAATATTTCTGTAAAATGGTGACTTTGAATCATTTTACCTTGTCAGTTCTAATTTGCATCTTCAATCTCCCTCCAGACCTCCAAATGTGCCTCAGAAACTAGTACCAATGGCGAAAAAGACAACTCGGAGGTGATTGTGCACTCTGAAGAAGGACCCTTACAAACTTTATGTGCAGCTGCTACAAGATCAAATACATACATTTCAGTCTGACCCCAAAGGCAGGCACTTGGGTTGTTCCAAGGTGAGCCACACCTCTTATGTGAATAAGCCTCATTGTTGGAGACAGGGAAAGGAAGATGCCTGCTCTGGAGAAGAAAAGACACTCAAATATCTGCTCAGTTGCAAGCAAACATTGACCTTTGAGAGTCATCAATATCTGGAGCTGAGGTCTGAAGGTATACAAAGTGGATTCAGAGATGATGTACGAGTTGGCAGGTGGGTACCTGAATGTGTTTACCAGCTAAGAGAGCGGCTCTTGGTACCCTGGTCAGGTTGGTCTCCTGTTCTATCTGAAGATGCAGAATAATCCTCATCTTTCTCCTTCTGCAGAGCTGGTCCTCTCACTTTGCTGATACATATTGAAAGGCATCCGAACATTTATCTAGATACTGGAATTGGACTGTCAGCATGTCAATTGATGTTCATATGCTTTCTTTCATAGTGACTTGATTTTGCCCAATTTTGTGAGGTCAGACCATTTTAAGAAATAGAACTCCATTCTTATGAGTATTGACAGTTAAGAACTGTAAGAAAACATAAATATTAGTGCCCATAGAAAACTTCAAACAGCTCGGCAGTCTGGAGCACCCATCTCACATAATATGAAGCTATCATTCCGGATTGCCAATTTCAATGCTTGGCAAGGTCCCTATGACAACTGGAAACATATGAGAGAGAAATAATATCAGAAACTTGGCAAGACAAGGCCACCAAACAGAAATATGCACCAGTAAATGGCCAAAAATTATGTGATGCCCTCAATTATTATGTATCTTGTATTTTTCCACTGAATACTACAGAATATAAGCTGCTCACAGATAATCCACTAATGTACCTGGCAGCTTGACCACCACTTTTATCTTCTTTGTTACCAGAAGTGTGATAAAGATGTGAAATATATTGGCATGTCAATAGTTTAGTATACTTACAGGATACTCAGTTAATGCTCATCCAATAATCTGTGAGAATTAGATTTTATTTTACGTTGATGTGCAGAGTTATGGAAGTTTGTTGTTAACTGTTATTGGGATACAGACAACAATGGCATGTCTGCTTTTATTAGCCATTCCTAGTAACCAGAATCAATCGTGTCATGTGGAAATTGCGTTACATTTTGGCCAAATGAGGTAATAATGACTTGTTGCCTTCCCTGATTTTAAGTCTATTCATCCAGTTTATTAACCATGTGATTATAATCAGCATTAACTTGACAATACTACAAAAAAAATCACCTGAAAGACAATCTTATCAGAAGATTTATAATAATAGTTAGACCATTTTCCAAGATAGCTAATTCTTCTCCATTAATAAACTGTAGCAAAATAATAAATTGGTGGAGTAATCATTAATGTAATTCATTGTTAGCTTAAGGCTGAACTGGCATAATGAAGGCAATGATGATTTTTCTGATCTATGCCTGCCTTTTTGTTCATTTGCCTGACCATAACTGTTCCAACTAGAATTCAGTCAGCATAGGAGACTTCCTGGAGAACAATGGAAACACATCATGTGTGTCCTTAAAATTTCTCTGAAGGGAAACCTTGATCACTGGCTTGAAACAAGCCAAATGGAGAAGGATTGTTCAGAAAGGCATCGACCACATCGAGAAACTTGGTCAGAAGTGAGCAAAAGCAAAGTCAAAGCATCAGAGAGAACACACAAACCTCCAAACAGCTGATCAAACCAATCCTTCAAGTATCACATTCCTTACAGGTGGCAGGTCTATAGGCTGCACATTCACGGTCTCAGAACCCACAAAACCAGAAATGAAAGTGAACATCCTTGAACCCAAAGAATTGCCTAAGAGATTAAGTAGAATGTGTGGCTAAAATATTCAAGTACTGGCATGGATGTATCGCATCTGAGAAGGAGATGTTAGATTTTCAACGTTAATAACCATTTACTTGAACCCATTCTGTGCTAGATTAGAAACAAAGCAAGTATCGGATATACTTTTGCATTAATGCAGCACTGATTTCCACCTTAGTACAGACATATTCCATTTGGAATACTGTGGTGATCTGATGACAAATCATTTATCTATGCAGTCAAGTTGAGAGTGAAATCATAAAAATAAATCAGCTTAACAACCTGAAAATGAGCCACTTGAACTTTTTTGAAAATTCGCTGGCAGTAAAAACTCGGATATAAAAAGGACAAGGTGACCCACAGTATGGTTTCTCATTTAAGCCGTATCACTTTGTTTTTAAATGCTGCCTGCAGTTCTTGAAAAGATGGCAAGCAGTGTGCACCTAGGACTGTAAAATGTTCCAATTTTACACAGGATAGTGTTGGTTAGGATTGGGCGAGAAAGCTCAACAACAGAAGCAGGATCAGCAAATCTAAGAAGTCCTTCATGTCAACCAGGCATAAAATCCAGGACAAACTGACACCTTTAGTTATTTGATCAGTAACAAAAATTAAAAGCTAACATTAGCTTTTCCACCTCATCACTTCCTGAGCAATAACTAGAAGCACTCAGAATACAGTCATTTCGTATTTCCAGGAAATGTTTTGCTCTCTTCAATGTTGACAATTTTGTTTCAAATACTGAACAAGAGAAACTTTCTGTTGTATGGTTATATCTTCACTGATGTTAATGCAAACATTACAAAAAATCCTGCAAAGTCTGCATTTTCTGTATTGCATGTACCGAACCATAATTCATTAGCATTGAATGACTCATCCACCATTTAAACAAATTATTAATGGGTAAGCTTGACCAAAATAAGGCAGTCATCTATTTTATTTCACATTTTATATGTACATTGGACGTTTCACTCAGTGTCACTTCTGAAGCAGCGTTTAATACTTCATATGCTATTTGATGAATATTTAGTCACAAATTGCACATCTAGATTCTGCTAAATATCAATCTCCTTGATTTATGCAGCCACTGGGAATCATTAATATTCAGTATGATGTAATCTCAGAGGAATAATAGGACTTCTGAGCAATTTATTTTAAACAACCAAATAGAATTACATTAGAGGCATGAATTAAAAGGTTGTCGATAAATACAAATTAAAATTACAGGCTGCCCAACTTTTAGAATGAGTTTCCTGGCAAAGCTAAGCCACATTCCCTTTGCACATAATGTAAGTTAAATATATAGAGGCGCACAATATAACAAATATTCCAAAACTTTCTGATAATTGAAAGTACTTAAAAGTGGGAAAATTTATAGCATCTTGAGAATGCTTAACTGTCTGTAGAAGTATTTAGCATACCTTCAATGACAAATCGTATTTGTGTTATTTGGAACATCCCTACCCTTGAGTAAGGAACCAACAGCCTCAAACAGTGTAAGTGTAGGCATCCAGAAACCAAGGATTATGCAGAGAAGTATCTAACTATGCTTGTAGCATCATTAGCTTAAAACATAAAACAAAGCATAGTAAAACCTCCAGAGCCAGGATGTGAAATCAAACCACGGTCCTTCAGATGCAGCGGGAGGATGGAAACACTCTGAAGACCAGGGAAGAGCCTCAGAAGGCTTAAAATACAATGCAGAAAAAGCTGGAAGATTTCAAACACTCCAGAAAAGAACATGGAAAGACTTCAAACACAAGCAGAAGAGTGGGAAGACCCTGAAAGACAGGTAGGAACCTTAAGAGACTTTGAAGGCAAGCCACAAATTGGAAGTGTCCAAGAAAGTAAATACAAAATGCAAAATCCACTTTGACCCAAAGAAGGAAAAGCCCAAAGTACTGTCCCAGGGCAGTATGGTACATATTCAATTGGATGGCTAACTCCAGGAGAGACTTTGCCCTTGGCACAACCTTTCAAAAATACTGAGAGCCCACAAGATCAGAACTGGGAGCTCTGGAACAGTAAGTGAGGACTGCAGATGCTGGAGATCAGAGCTGAAAATGTGTTGCTGGAAAAGCGCAGCAGGTCAGGCAGCATCCAAGGAACAGGAGAATCGACGTTTCGAGCATAAGCCCTTCTTCAGGAATCTGAAGTCCCATCTTTACATTGAGAATACCCTCCACCATGATGTGGGATTTCATCACCATGCAAAATGGGAGAGACCTCAAATAGATCTAGCAACTCAGGCTTGGGCACACTGTGAGCCATCAATAGCAATAGACCTGGCATATCCCGAACTCTGCTATTACCATTAAGACAGGGATCAATTCTGATTCAATGAAGAGCGCAGGAGAGTATGCCAGAAGGAACACCATGTATACGTAATGTTGAGGTATCAAGTTGGTGAAGCTACAACACAGGGCCACTTGTGTGTCAAGAAGCATAAGAAGCAAGCAGCAGACAGGCCTGATTCCTCAATGAATGTCATAGAGTCATAGAGATGTACAGCACGGAAACCGACCCTCTGGTCCAACCTGTCCATGCCGACCAGATATCCCAACCCAATCTCGTCCCACCTGCCAGTACCCGGCCCATATCCCTCCAAACCCTTCCTATTCATATACACATCCAAATGCCTCTTAAATGTTGCAATTGTACCAGCCTCCACCACATCCTCTGGCAGCTCATTCCATACACGTACCACCCTCTGCGTGAAAAAGTTCCCCTTAGTTCTTTTTTATATCTTTCCCCTCTCACCCTAAACCTATGCCCTCTAGTTCTGGACTCCCTGACCCCAGGGAAAAGACTTTGTCTATTTATCCTATCCATGCCCCTCATAATTTTGTAAACCTCTATAAGGTCACCCCTCAGCCTCTGACGCTCCAGGGAA
>NC_057741.1:14994923-15025104 GCF_004010195.1 Chiloscyllium plagiosum
ATCTACCTGCGACTCCACTTTCAAGGAGCTATGAACCTGCAGTCCAAGGTCTCTTTGTTCAGCAACACTCCCTCGGACCTTACCATTAAGTGTATAAGTCCTGCTAAGATTTGCTTTCCCAAAATGCAGCACCTCGCACTTATTAAACTCCATTTGCAGTGCTGCCACATACAAGCATGAATGGTGGGAGACAATTTAACAACTTTTTGAAGCAGGAAAATCCACAAATATCTCATCCTCATTAATGTGAGAGACCAGCACACACGTCTGGTCAGTGGATGATCCATTTTGGTTTCCTTTAGAGATCCCTAGTATTGTACATGCCAGACTTCAGCCAATTCAACTCATTCTATATAATCTCAAAAAATGACTGAAGTCACTGAATAGCTCAAAGTTTATGGGCCTTAACACATTCTGGCAATTGTGGAAAAGACTTGTAGTCCAAAGCATTTTTTTCTCTCTAGCCAAGCTCTTTCATACAATTACAAACTGACAATATAGAAAATTGAGATATCCTGTGCTAAAAAAGGGACAAATCCAACCCAGTCAATTACCACTCTATCGGTCTACTCTCAATCACCAGTAATATGATGGAAGGTGTCATCAAAATTCGACTAATTAGCACTTTGTCAGCAATGATCTGCTCCCTGATGCTCAGTTTGCGTTCTGCTATGGACACTCACTTCCTGCCCTCATTACAGCCTTGGTTCAAACATGGATAAAAGAACTGAATTCCAGAGGTGAGGCAAGAATAACTGCCCTTGACATCAAGGATGCATTTGAGCACATATGGCCTGAAGGGGTCCTATCAAAACTAGAGTCAAATAGAATCGCAGAAAGGTCTCCACGATTGGAGTCACACTAGCACAAAGATTGTAGTTATTGGAGCTCAGTCACCTTAGCTCCAAAACATCTCTACAGATGTTCCTCGCGATAATATCATAGGCCCAACCAACTTCAACTACTTCATCAGTGACCATTCCTTCTTCATGAGGTCAGAAGTGTGGATAGTTGATTGTTGCATAATGTTCAACAGCATTCACAACTTTCCAGATACTGAAGCACATCCACATAGAGCAAAACCTGGATAATATTGGTCTGAAAAGTGGAAAACAACATTGGGCCATTTAAATGCCATGCAATTTTCATCTCCAACGGGACAGAATCTAACCATTGCCCTTTGAGAATGCACCACTATTAACATCCTAGAGTTATTGTTGACCAGAATTGCAACTGGACCAGCCATATAAATGCAGTGGTGACCAAAGCAAGTCAGAGCTTTGGAATCCAGCAGGAGTAGCTCAACATTTGACTCTACAAAGTCTGTTTATCATCTACAAGATACAAGTCAGGAGTGTGATGCAATACTACCTATTTGCCTGGGTGACTGCAGCTACAACAACACTCAAGAAGCAGCCAGTCTAATTGGCATCACATCCACACATATTCATTCCCTCTACCACCTATACACTGTAGTAACAGTCTTACTGTCTACAAGATGTACTACAAAAATTGACTAAGTTTCCTTAGCACCTTCCAAACTCATAGCTACTATCATCTAAAAGGACTAGGGCAACAGATACATGGGAACACCATTGCCTTCAAGTTCCCATTCAAGCCACTCACTATCCGGACTTGGAAGTATATCGCCTTTCCTTCACTGTTGGTGGGTCAAAAACCTGCATCTTTCTCACTAACAGTACTGTGGGTCTACCTACAGCAAGTGAATGGCAGCTCACCACCACCTTCTCAAGAACAACTAGCAATGGCAATAAATACTGGTCCAGCCAGTAACACCAATACTCCATGAATGAAATTTTTTTTAAAATGCTGTGTCCAGCAGCCTGAACCGAGTGATATCGATGTCGTCATTTTAGACATCACTGAAATGCTGCAAAGTAGCAGTATCTTCAACACCACAGAGAGAAAAAAAGTGACAAGAATATTTCCAAAAAAATTGAATTGAATTGAATTTATTGTCAAGTGTACCGAAGCGCAATGAAAAGCTTTGTCTTGTGAGCAATACAGGCAGATCACACAGTTAAGTAGCATAGATAAGTAAGTAATAGGTAAACAACGGCAACAGCAAAAACACAAGTACAGGGGCATGTTAAGAGTTTGTGAGTCCATTCAGTATTCTAACAACAGTAGGTTAGAAACTGTTTTGGAACCGGCTGGGGCATGTGTTCAGGCTTCTGTACTTTCTCCCCGGTAGTAAAGGTCGTAGAAAAACATTGCCAGGGTGGAATGGATCTTTGAGAATGCTGGCGGCCTTTCCTTGACAGCGGGCCTGGTAGATAGATTCTATAGATGGGAGGCTGGCCTTTGTGATTGTCCAGGCTGAGTTCACCACTCTCTGTAACCATCTCTGACCTTGAATGGTACAGTTACCATACCAGGTAGTGATACATCCAGACAGAATGCTCTCGATGGGGCACCTATAAAAGTTGGCAAGGGTATTCACCGTCATGCCAAATTTCCTCAGCTGCCTGAGAAAGAAGAGACATTGTTGGGCCATTGTAACCAGTGCATCCACATGAGGAGTCCAAAAAAGCTTGTTGTGGATGACCACTCCCAGGAGCTTCACACTTGCCACTCGTTCCACCTCTGTGCTGTTAATGTGTAGGGAGGTGTAAGTAACATCCTGCCAAAAGTTAATAATAAGTTTCTTGGTTTTGCCGGCATTGAGAGCTAGGTTGTTCTCAGTGCACCATTTTTCCAGGTCTTCCACCTCCCATCTGTAGTCTGTTTGGTCACTATCTGAGATTCAACTGACTATGGTGGTGTCATCAGCAAACCTGTCAATGGCATTAGTCTGGTATTGGGTGACGCAGTCATGGGTATATAGTGAGTACATTAGGGGGCTGAGTACGCACTGCTGGGCGGCACCAGTGTTGAGCGTTAGTGAGGATGAAACATTGTCCCCGATCTTCACTGATTGTGGCCTGTGGGTGAGGAAACTGAGGATCAGTTGCAAAAAATGGGGCTTAGTCTGAGATCACTAAGTTTAATAATCAGTCTGAGGGGATAATTTTGTTGAAGCCTATAGTCAATGAATAGGATTCTTATGTAGCTGTTCTTGGTGTCAAGATGTGAAGGGCAAGTGATATGGCGTCTGACATGGATCTAGTGGTCGATAGGAAAATAGGAGTGGATCAAGAATAGTAGGGAGGCTGGAGTTTATTAATGCCATGAACAGGCTTTCAAAGCACTTCATGACCACCAAAGTTAGGGCCACTGGGTGGTAGTCATTGAGATATGCCTTCTTAGGCACAGGGGTTACGTTGGCTCTTTTGAAACAGGTAGGGACAGTGGCCTATTGCAGGGAGAGGTTGAAGATGTCATAGATGACATCTGCCAGTTGATCTGCACATGCTCTGAGTGCACAGCCTGGTACACTGACCCATCACTTTCCTTGGATTCACATGAAGGAAAATTGATCTGACCTCTGCTGCAGTAACCATTGGGATAGGTTTGTCAGGACTTGTTGGAATAGGTGTTACCTCTCTGCCGAAATTCTGCTCAAAGCGAGCATAGAAGGCATTGAGACGATCTGGGAGGGATGTGTCATCATTTGTGATCTTGCACTGTCTCTTCTTAGAACCTGTGATGTCATTCAGTCCTTGCCATAGTCGCCGGGAAAATGTAAAGTAAGGACAAAGTCCCAGAAGTTATGGATGAAGAATAAAAAGCATTAATTTGTGAAGTCAAAGGGAGTTAACAGAGATTCTTAACCATGAACATAAAGGATTCAAAACGGCATTTAACTTCGACACAGGAGGAGTTGTTTCAATACTGACTGAGAGCTTGTCATGGTTGACGTCTGTAGAAGTTCAAGCTGTGAATGTAAAACTTTAAGGTCCAAGGGGCACAGATCTATTCAAAGTGCGGCCGAACTAATGTCTTGTACAATTTTAACATGACTTACCAACTCTTATACTCAATACCCCGTCCAATGAAGGCAAGCATACTATATGCCTTCTTGACCACTCTATCCACCTGTGCAGCAACCTTCAGGGTACAATGGACCTGCACTCCCAGAACTCTCTGCCCATCAACTTTTCCCAAGTCTCTTCCATTCATTGTATAATTCGCTCTAGAATTAATCTTGCCTAAATGCATCACCTCACATTTGACCAGATTAAAAATCATCTTCCACTTTTCTGCCCAACTCTCCAGTCTATCTACCATGGGCGACACAGTGGCACAGTGGTTAGCACTGCTGCCTCACAGCGCCAGAGACCCAGGTTCAAATTCCCACTCAGGCAACTGTCTGCGTGGAGTTTGCACATTCTTCCTATGTCTGTGTAGGTTTCTTCCGGGTGCTCCGGTTTCCTCCCACAGTCCAAAAATGTGCAGGTCAGGTGAATTGGCCATGCTAAATTGCCCGTAGTGTTAGGTGAAGAGGTAAATGTAGGGGAATGGGTCTGGCTGGGTTGCTCCTCAGAGAGTCGGTGTGGACTTGTTGGGCCATAGGGCCTGTTTCCACACTGTAAGTAATTTAATCATATCCTCCTATTTTCTCTGAGAGTCCCTTATGCTTTCTGCTACTCCACCAATTTTCGTGTCATCTGCAAACTTGCTGATCATACCAACAGTGCCCTCTTCCTGGTCATTTATATATATCACAAACAACAGTGGCCCCAATACTAACCCCTGTGGAACACCACTGGTCACCTTTCTCCATTTCGAGAAACTCCCTTCAACTACTACTCTCTGTCTCCTGTTGTTCTCCCCTGCACAAAACCATGTTGCCTATCACTGATAAGCCCATTCTTTTCTCAATATAAATAGATCATATCCCTCAGTACCTTCTCCAGCAACTTTCCCACCACTGATGTCAGGCTCACTGGTCTGTAGTCACCCAGAATATCCCTACTACCCTTCTTGTACAGGTGGACAACACGAGCAACTCTCCAGTCCTCCAGCACCTCATCTGTATTTAAGGATGCCACAAAGATATCTGTCAAGGCCCCAGCTATTTCCTCTCTTGCCTCCCTCAGCAACCTGGGATAGATCCCATCCGGTCCTGGGGATTTGTCCACCTCAATATCCTCTAGCCTACCCAACACATTTTCCCTACTTATGTCAACAATTAACTAGATTTCTTAGAGGAATTGGACACAGTCTTCCATAATGCAAATAAGAGGAAATTTCAGCAAGAATTTCCAATTATTCTGAGGTTTAGTTGGATTCAAGAATATCACATTACTCTCCAAAATATTGGTTGGCAGAGTTGGAGGGTTTGAGCTATAGTAAGAGGCTGAATAAGCTGGGGCTGTTTTGCCTGGAGTATTGGAGGCTGAGGGGTGGCCTTATAGAGTTTTATAAAATCATGAGTGGCATGGATAGGGTAAATAGGCAAGGTCTTTTTCCAGCAGCAGGGTACTCTAGAACTAGAGCACATAGTTTTAGGATGAGAGGGGAAAGATTTAAAAGGAACTTAGGAGGCAATATTTTCACACTGAGGGTTGGTGCCTTAAGGGAATGAGCTACCAGAGGAAGTGGTGGAGGCTGGTACAATTACAACATTTAAAAGGCATCTGGATGGGTATATGAATAGGAAGGGTTCAGAGGGATATCAGCCAAATACTGGCAAATGGGGCTGGATTCATTTAGGATATCTGATCAGCATGGAAGTGTTGGACCGAAAGGTCTGTTTCCGTGTTGTACATCTTTATGACTCTGTGTTAAACACATCTGCTTATACACTTGAAGGAAAATTCCTCACCCTCCAATGTAAAGGCTGACATCCCAGACAGCATGATAGAAAGTAGAGGCACACTGGCAGTGGCAAAATAAACCCAGTAGTGCTTTGCATTAGTAAGTGTTCTGGGGGGGGGCGGGGGGAGGGGAGGGGGAAATCTCACTCTATGCAACAAAGGAGTTGGAATTCGTTGCATTTCGTCTGTCAATGATAGTTTGACCAAATCAGCAAGAAGTAATTATACCGAAAACATATGTCTAGATTGCTGACTGCATTCTTTGCATCATTCGTGTGAGATTGTTTTAACCACCTACCATTCAGAACCTCCTGTGCACCAGAGGATTTTCAGAGAGTGATAACAAAAATTCTGGAAGCAAAGAAGGAATATTTTGCTGTATGGATAATATCCTAGTTCATGATCAAATGACCGAAGAAATTACTATTAGATCAAAGAAGTGTTACACCAAACATTAATTCTTAATAGTACTGATCACTTTTCTGAGACACATAATCCAAGAACAAGAAAACACTGTGAATCCAAGGAAGGCAAGTGTCGCAAGTGAATTTCCAGAACTGAAGTGCATACAGGATTTACAGCATTTCAGCAATGATGTGAATCAAGTGAGAAAGCTCATCCCTAACTTAGCCAGTCTCATTGAATCCATTAGAGAACGTTTGGAAAAAGGCTAGTGAGGAGACTGAGATCAAGAACTGTCAAGAATTGCAGCTTTTCAGGAAAAATAAAGGGAAGCTACTTTTCAGCATTGTCCTGGCTCATTATAACCAAGTTTATTTCCTACAGTCGTTGAAGATGCATCATCCACTTGTTAGGAGCATCTTTATCTAGATGTCAACTGATGGAAGAAGAAAATGTGTATATTTCAATCATGAGATTCGATGGAATTTGAACAGATGTGTAGAGCAATTAAAAAGAAGTGACAGTTAAAAGCGGATGTGACAAGTTCACAGATAATATCCTCGGTCTGAAATTCCAAGTTTAGACAATCCATAAGTCTTGGAATCTTTATTTAGATTAATGGAGATTGAAAAAAGTCAGTGCAAATACAAAAAGATTCAGGCTTAGTCTGATAGAATATGACTACATAATAGTCTATTTTCTGGGCAAGTCACAAGTGATGGCTGATACATTCTCAAGGGCTACAGTGTATCAAGCAGACAAGGATAATTTAATTCATAAATAAAGAAGTGAGACTCGTTCCTCTACAACAGTCAATACTCTGCCAGTAACTAAGGAAAAGCTCAGAAATTTGTGCAGTCCAAAAATCATGCCAAGAATGCAGAAAAGTCAGACAATACTGTCCATGAGGATGGTTCAAATATGATTAGTTACTGAAAATATATCACAAGCAAAAATAATACTCAACAGTTGAGGAAGGTTAATTGGTCTGACCATAAAATGGTTTTACCAAAGTTAATGAGACAAGAGATTTGATAAAACTCCCTAGGCATCATAAATATAGTGGCCAGAGGTTTAAAATAAAATAATAATTACATCTTGTCACGTGCAACAAACAATCAAGTATCAACAGAGCTATTAATTTCTTCAAAATTTCCAGAAAGGCCATGGGAAAGGCTAGCAACAGATTTGTTTGACTTCAAAGGGAAGATATATTTAGTCCCAGTTGATTTAACCCATTTTGAATAACAAAGTAACAAGATTTCATTCAACCAAAGTCTCTGTCACCAGAACACTGAGACCAGTCTTGCTTCTCAAAGAACTATTTTCGGGCATTGGACCTCAAACTGTGAACGAGGAATTCAGAAAGTTCACTCCACAGACAGGTATCAACCAGGTGACAAATCCTTCAGTCCATTCTCAGTCAAAGCGAGAAGGAAAGGAGGGGTTCAAAACCAGAAAATCACCAATGCAGAAGAATATAGAAGGGGAATTAATGATGTTCGTTTGCAGAGTAACATCATTCACCAGCTGATTTGTTCATGGGAAGGAGATTGAAAACAGATGTGCCAGTTTTAAGTAATAATCTCAAGCCAAACAGAACTTTCAAATCTATAGTAAGGTGAAAAAATTTAAATAACTTTACACCAAAAAGCAACAGAATTGGTATAATATAGGCAAACACTGTCAACTTTAAAATCAGAGCTGACTGATTAAGAGATATTAAATCAGAAGCAACCATCATCACAGGAAAGAATCAACCAAGATCACATAGGGTCGGAAAAGCTGAATGAACACTGGGGAAGGCAATGATCTTTCATAAGCCAAAAATTGAGACTGAGTATGATTATTATAGGATGTCGAACAGAGATCCCCATACTATATTGCTATCTGGTTCCTCTTTAGACAAGTTGCAGACAACTCTCACCAGAATGCTACAAATGAAATTGCCCAGGTGTCCCCTAATACCAAAGCAGTCTAATCAACACAAATACAAGCCAGTACCAAAGCAAAACAGTCCCATGTTATTATGAATAAAATTACAATAATCTTTAATACTAAACATACTATTTCTAATCCTATTTGACCCATTAAGATTATGGTATTTCCATAGTCTCTTGTAAATTTAAGGAGTCGCTCTCCCTGTGGCTCTGTCTCTAGGTCTGTGAAACTGTTTTCTCCTTCTCTTCCTCTGGTTGGTCAGCTGGTCTCTGCCTCTTGCCATGCTGGAGTCCTCAGAAAGCCTCAGACAAGTCCAAGAGTGGTTCCAAGAATGAGGTCTGCAGGTGAGCCCTGTTTTTATATAGTTTTCTGGGATTTTCTATAGTTCAGATCAATCAAGGAATTACACTTACTAGTTTGAAACAAGAGTCAATCATTTAGATGGCTTGCTACTGTTAATTTCTTTGTGTAGCAGAACTTGGTGCCTTTCTGTAAGGGCCCTCCTCAGTTTGGTGGATAAGTTGTTGGGGCACATCTGTCCAGGATAACTGTAGCCTTTTGCATTTACTAATGTCATTAGCACCTGACTGCTGTGTTTGCACTGTGTCTGGCATGTGGGTTTTGTGATTTCAGAGTTTTACTTGGCCAATGTACCCAGAAGGCTGCTACAATATTGAACATGTACATACAAGTGTAGTGATTGTAACAAAGTCAGCCAGATAGACCTCATAGAATTTGAGTTCCCTGATCAAGACTGTTAATCTAGTCCAATCAGGGAGTCCTGGTTGACAGATAAGAACAGGAGTATCCGGCATCTTGTTCACTCTGAGGTCTTGTCCTGAGGGAGCTGGATGAATGTCAAGGACTCTCCACGCGTAAATAAAGGGTGACTTGGTGACGGGATACCAGCATCTGTGGAGTTATTTCAACAAGCATATTAATTATGAACAGAAGTTTGTGAAATAATGTGAGATATAGATAAAGTTGATGGGTGTTATCTTTTCCCTAAGATGAGGAATTTCAAGACTATGGCGCACATTCTTAAGGTGAGAGGAGCGAGACATGAGGCAAAATGTTCATATAGCGGGTGGTTCGAGTATAGAATAAACTTCTTGAGAAAGTGGTGAGTACAATTATAGCATTTAAAAGACATTTGAATAGATGCATGAATAGGAAAGGTTTGGAGGCAGGAGCAGGCAAGTGGGACTAGTTTAGTTTGGGATTATGTTGGCATGGACTGGTTGGACCGAAGGTTCTGGTTTTCTGCTGTATGACTCTACGAGTCTATGATTCAAAGCAGACCATTAGATACCTTGAGTATGCTCTGCTATTCAGTAAGGTCATGGCTGATCTGTTTGTTTAAAACTCCAGATTCCCACCTCTCCGAGATAACCTTTGATTTCATTGCCTTGCAAGAATCTATTCACCACCACTTTAAAAATATTCAATGATCCCATATCCATTGCCTTCTGAGACAGAAAGTTACAAAGTTACACAACCCTCAGAGAAAAGAATTCCCCTGAACTCTGTCCTAAATGCGTGATCCCTAATTTTTAAATAGTGGGCCTGAGTTCCAAACTCATCCAAGAAGACTCATCCTTTCCACATGCACCTTGTAAAGTCTGTTGAAATCTTCAATCAAGCTCAAATGGAAACGGGGCCAAGACTGTCCAACCTTTGCTCATAACTTCTCCTCAATCAAGTTATCAACCTAGTAAACCTCCCCTAATCCATCTCCAATGCATGTGTAATATCCTTTAATAAAGAGACCAGTACATTTGATGGTATACCAAATACGGTCTCACCAATTTTCCTGTATAACTGAAACATAATACCTTTACTTTTATTTTCAATTCCTCTTGTAATAAAGGATAGGACACCATTGGTCTTCATTATTTACAGGCAAACTTTCAGTGACTCATATACTAGAATACCTATTGTTCAGAATGGTCCCATTCCAGGAATGGTACAGCACCATCACCCTCATGTTAAAATCAAGGGAACCAGATCAGCAGTCCAGTCAGTTTCATATCATCTCAATCCTTTGATTTGGCTGCTGGGGGGCAGGTCATGTGAGATGTTGGTAATGCTGTTAATGATTTGAATCTAATTACCTATGTTTACCATGGTTATCTAAATGAGTAAAACTGCATTACTGAATTATGTAAACTAAGTGAGAAACTGAGTGTGATGAAATGAAATATGGAAATGATAATGATCTAACTTATTTGGACATCAGCAAAGCAAGTTAAAAGAAGACAACAGAACTAGAAAGAAGAAACGCCATGGACACTAAATTGGAGAGCTGTGTTTAGTAACCTGCAATGCACCGATATAAGTGTTACAGTGCATCAAGAATGGAAGGCATTTACTCTAGGATGGGTGAAATGTCTCCAAGTTTGGATGTATAGGTACCCATAGTCTAGGGAAAATGAGGAGTATTTAACTACACTAGAAGGTTGGAATAAAATATCAATGAGAGAAAGTGAGGGCTGCAGATGCTGGAGATCAGAGCTGAAAATGTGTTGCTGGAAAAGCGCAGCAGGTCAGGCAGCATCCAGGGAACAGGAGAATCGACGTTTCGGGCATAAGCCCTTCTTCAGGAATGAGGAAAGTGTGTCCAGCAGGCTAGATAAAAGGTAGGGAGGAGGGACTTGGGGGAGGGGTTTTGGAAATGCGATAGGTGGAGGGAGGTCAAGGTGAGGGTGATAGGCCGGAGTGGGGTGGGGGCGGAGAGGTCAGGAAGATGATTGCAGGTTAGGAAGGCGGTGCTGAGTTCGAGATAAAATATCAATGATCTTGCCAACTACAGTAATGCTCATGTTGCAGTATGAGACCAGGATTGCGGGTGCATTTGGGGATATTACTCAGTGACAGCCTCCTTTGTGACATTGCTCTTTATCAATGACCATGGAGGATATTAGCTCCCTGAAGACATGCTGCAGGTATTACATTGTACGTAGAGACAATATTCTCCTCCCTATGACCTTGCTGCTGTTTCACCCTCTTCAGCTCTTTGGAACTCCTACTTGTCTTTCTTGCCAACCTTACACCCTCACCAATCTGGCAGTACAACCAATGTGAAAACAGCCAAAAACAGCAGAGCACAATTTTTTTTCTCTCTCTCTGCAGTCGGTTTAGGTTTTATAAACCAGAAAACAGCCAGAAAATAGGTGAACTTAACCATAGCCTAAGCGGACAAATCAGTAACAATCAGCAAGAGGTTGCAACAGAAACATCAACCGAATTTCCTCTCTCTACTGAGATCAATCAACTTGAAACTTTCAGCACTATCTATGCTTAATTGAGATTTGAGGCCTTGACTTTGATTCATGCATCTCTCAATTTCAGTTGCTACTTGAACAACTGAGGTACCAATATGGCAGATAGGAAATGTATGGTTAAGAACAACATAAAGTTGTCCTTCACTCATTCATGAAGCAGAAGTTAATCCCTTTTCTTGTGTAAATAAAGACTGAAGTCCCTCTCCTAAGGCATTCAATGCCATCATGAGTTACAATCAGAAACATCTAGCGATTGATTAAAGAAGATAAACCAAATCACCTCAAAGTGCGCACGCCCATTTTTCCTGATCGTTACAGTTAAACCCTGAACCTAGTGCTGCCACTCCCAATCTTCAGCCACACTATGCTCCACCCAGATTTCCTTTCCTGAAACAAAACCTCTTTTCATCCAATATGTTTAGAAGAATAAACACTGCAGTTTAAAGCCCAGCCTTTGATTTTTTTTCACAGCTAATATTTTTCTCTTCTCCCTGCCTCAAAGGATCAATGTTGGGTATATCTTCATGTGCCCACTTCTACCTTAACCATGATTTTTTTCAAGGGTAATCTTTAATATTGAGGGTATATATTTGACAGTTTGCAATTGTGAAGAACAGGTAATAGTGAATTAGTACTATTTTCCATTTCCCTTTTGATACTTCTTAATCTGCTTGCTCGGACGCAATATGGCATGTACCTGGAACCCAAACCTTCCAAACACACAGTAAGGAACACTAACCCCACAGCATCCCATGTACCTCCATCTCTCTATATTTTTAAGTCTATTTACTTCAATGTCTGACTGGTATTTAGCCATAGAAAACAGCCCATTTATAATCACCCATTTTATATTAGTGTACAAAGATAAAATTGCTCTTCAACTTGACTATGGTTGAGCTAAATACATATTTCTCCAATGTGTACCTTCATTGCTCAGTCCTTTGAGTATAGGAGTTGGGAAGTCATGTTGAGGTTGTATAGGGCATTAGTTAAGCCTATTCTGGAGTATTGTGTCTAGTTCATAGAATGGAAGCATGAAAGCAGGCCATTCAGCCCATCGAGTCCAAACTGACACTCTGAAGAGCATCCCACCCAATCCCTGCATTTCTCATGGTTAATATACACACCTCCTGGACACTATGGGCGATTTAGCACAGCCAATCCACCTGACTTGCACATCTTTGAACTGTGGGGGGACACCGGAGCACCTGAAGGAAACCCACAGATACATGGGGAGAATGTGCAAACTCCACAAGATTGGAATTGAACCTAGGCCTTTGTCACTGTGCGGAAGCAGTGCTAAACAGTAAGCCACTCTGCCAGCCAATTTGGGTCACCCAATTATAGGAAGGATATTATCAAGGTGGAGAGGGTTCAGAAGAGATTTATCAAGATGTTGCCGTATATGAAAGGTCTGAGTTATTAAAAAAAGCTGGATAGTGCGGGCCATTTTACACTAGAGCATAGAAGGTTGAGAGGTGACTTTACTGAGGTTCGTAAAATCATAATGGGTATAGATAGGGTTAACGTAGGCATCTCTTCTCTCGGAAAGGGTTTTCAAGACTAGCGGTCATATTTTTAAGGTGCGAGGAGAGTAATTTAAAAAAGACATGGGAAGCAAATCATTTACATAGAGAGTAGTTGGCATGTGGAAGGAACTTCCTGAGGAAGTAGTGGATATGGGCACTGTTACAATGGTTAAAAGATACTTGGATAACTACATGAAGAGGAAATGTTTGGAGAGATATTGGCCAGGAGCAGGCAGGTAGAATTAGTTTAGTTTGGGATTATGTTTGGCATGGACTGATTGGACTGAAGTGTTTCCGTGTTGTACGACTCTATGATTTTATTTACACCATTGTCAATAATGTAATTTACTCCACAATATTGACCTTAACGAATCTGTTAACTATGAATCAGCTGATAAAATTACAAAACCATAATATTGGAGACTTGTAGACTTTAGCATTCCACTAAACACACCAAGCAAGCAGCTATGATACAGTCAGGAAATGCTAGAGAAACTCAAGAGATCAGGCAGTATCTGAGAGAAACAGACTTTTGAGTCCAGTATGTTTCTTCTTTAAACTAAAGGAGAATGGAAAATTGATGGATAACATCTTATGCTGTAGAAAAGGGGGAGGCAGAGCAGGTGGAATAGATGGCAAGTGTACCCCAGAGTAAAAGGCTAAGGAAGTATTAATAGTAGCAGAGATGATTTATCAATGAAGAGTACAAGTTAATGGTAGGTGTAACCAGTAGAAAATAGGCTAGCTCTAGTGGAAGCAAAGCCATGCAAACACACACTGATTGTGAGGGGATGGGAGTAATCCAAACAGAAGCCAGAGTATTTGGTCTGAAGTTGTTGAACTCAGTGTTGAGCCCTGAAGGCTGTAAAGTGCCTAAGTGGAAAATGAAGTGAAGTTCATCCAGCCTGTGTTGAGCTTCGATGGATCACTGCAGTAGATGTAGAAGATTAGCACAACAAAAAGCAGCTATTATCCTATTGGCTTTATACTGAAGGATATGGTTGCTCTGAGACAGATTATAACCTGCTATCTCATCTGGAATCACATAGCTCAGGACAGATATAAAATAAATGCTTAATGAGTTGTAGTTGGCCTCAATGCAAGTTGCTTTATGTTCAGGAAGCATTATCGTCCTCCAGATTGTGGACAAAGGATGTTCAGATAAATCACTCAAGGTTAGATCATTTGGACTTAAAAATCAAAGAAATTTCACTGACAAATTCTTTAGCTTCCAATTATTAAAGTCGTCTTTCATGTGTGAAGGTCATTATTAAGCGCACGGAAGAATTTGTTTAACTGTTCCTCACCCTGAGGACAAATGCTTTTATTGTCTTTATCTGTAGAATTATGATGATTTATGCTGATGCAAGGCAATGTATTGCCCAAGGGGCATTTATATAATTGATGCGTATTGCGTGTTAACACATTGTACGTGCTGCTACCCTAACCCAATCCATCTCTCTAGCTGTCTCGCTTCCTTAAAGGCCTTTCTTAAAATCTACCCCTTTGATCAAATTCAAACTCAAATCTCATAATCCGTACATCTTGGGCACGAGAAACCCACTGCAGGGGAAGCCCTCAGAGGACTGCAGCTTAATTTCATAGCAGACTGCGTAAAATTGTTCAGAATGATAAAATGGAGACAAGTGGAGAAGCATCACTGCTTTTGATGCTGAAGAATTTGTACTCAGGCTGAGAAAGCTCGACTAAAGGAGGCTGGCAAATATCCAGCACAAAATTCAGCAGTATATATTGAAGATATTGACTCAGACTCTGTTTTACCTGACCACAAATGACGAAGGAGCATTCTCATATAAATGCCTTAGAGTTATGTTTGTATCCAAAATTAGAGAGAAAGGAAGGTGAGTGTGCACTGCACCTGCTGTATTCCATTGTTTCAAATAACTTGTGCTGGGTTCACATAATCAGATGTTGGCCAGTGGCTACATACCAGGTTTTGGGGTGAGGTTGGTGTATTAGGAGTCTCTGATGCCACTTAAAGGCTGCCAGTATGTCTTTAAGGGGACTGCACTCAGGTTGTAAATAATTCCTTACATTGTAAGGAGACAATCAGCTATTAAACTCGCAGTTTGGCACCTGTGCTTGCCACTCACACCATCCCTTCTCTTCGCCCACACCTCTCACTGTACTTCAGCCGCATCTTGAACAAACGCATTCTCTAAACATCTTATAAGACTGCTACTTGCAAGAAATAGCACAACTCCAGAGGGCACACAGCCGAAAAAGAGAAATCTATAACACTATATTTTAGAAAATTACAAGATTAAATGTTAATTTTTTATCATTTAATTAGATTCCTGTGAGCAGTTTTCTTTTCACTAAGCTAATAATCTTACATAGAGAAAAGGTTAAATGCAATCATACCCTTCGATGTAAACAGACACTGGTCATCATGGGCAACAGAAGAATCATTGTTGCAGGAAATGGCAGCACTGGAGGAGCTATGGAGTAGCATTTCTTCATTGGTGTTTGTATCCTATTTTCCCTTTCTAACTGTACTCACCTGACACACTCAACAAAACAAACAGTGCATGTCTTCAACAGCAATTCACTCTCTATTCCCCTTTCACGCTTGAAGTTGATGCATGTCCCTTTCTTTTATTTAAAGTACTGATGATGTGAGCATATCTCTGTCACTGTAGGAAAAGGAAGCCTAACTTCCTGTTGATATAGCATCCCTCAATCTCACTCTCAGAAGAATCAATTCAGATGACAGGATTCTGCATAATCTAGAATGTCGAGTACAGAGGGGTTTTCTCATGGTGAATCACTAAATAAAAGTATTCAGGAGCACACACAGGGACACAGGTTGACACAGATGGCAAACTGTCAGAAAGCAGGTGTACACCATCACTCCATAACAGACAAGTTTGATGCTAACTTCAGAGCTGCAGCCTACCAAAGAATAAAGAAGGTTGATGGACATATATCAGGAAATATTAAATATACTGGTCCACTTACCAATCAGTTTGCAAATATTATCACAGAGCATCGAGGAGTTTAGTTACAACTAAAAACCTAGCCCACAGAATACAAACTATTTTGTCCAGAATTAACGAAGGAGTCATCTCCATCAATTTGACAGCAAAAAACTCTCCTAATACCTCTCAGAGCTACCATGGAATCTCACATCACTGCTCTCTTGCCTTTGTAGGCCATTGAAAGCAGGGTCTTCCATTGCATCTTTTCACCCAGGCAGTCTGTTGTTGTATAAAGCAGCAGAATTATTTCAACAAATATCAGAAGAGTGAGTTTGTCTCCATGGAAGAGGTAACTTTTGCTTTCCCTTAAGACAATTGACCTTTAAGGACTCCAAGTCTTCCGTGCATACAATACTGAAACCCTTCCTGGTAGTTAGCTTGCTTCCACTAGTCAGAAATCTGTTGGTTGTCTTCTTTGTAATTTAAAATGTATTTTTCTATTGTAAATAAGCTAACCCATTGAGTTAAACAATCCCTGATGAATGATTAATTTATTAAATCATTGTCTTTAACCTGACACTAGACAACAGCATGACAGCTGAGCCATTATGCACTTGCCCAGGTTCTTTGTTCGATCCACACAGTCAGATGCCCTGAAAATGACAAAATACTGTAGTCTTCAGCAAGGCTGTCGAGCACCAGAGCTCTTCAAGCTTGTCCAACAGAGTTTTCTCAAGTATCTCCAATTGAGTTCAGCAGCCTTCTGCTGAACTAAGACCACAAGAAACTATTTTCTAGGAGCTCTAGAACAAGCTCAATGACAGACTCTGAGGATTTGCCTGGGGTGTTTCATAATTACTTTTGTTATCTATTTAACAAGGATAAAATTGAATTGTTTCATTAAAAATATGTTTGGGCTTCGCTGTTGATGTATTTCTTTGTAGTGAAGAGAAGACAAAACAACTAAGCCTAGAATGAAGTAAATTAATTGGATGATAATGGTAAAGTGGAGGTAATGATTTTCAAGTGTTGGGGATGACCTTTCAAATGGTCCCAAGAACTGGACCCCATGATGGTAAAGTAGCAGCGTGAGCAGCAGGTAATTGTAAATCTGGATACCTGTCACTGGGTCGACACTAAGCTCCTCTGGCATGGTCCAGCAGCAGAAGGATTGCTTGGCCATGATGTTTGTTCATTAGCAAATTGTCCAGCAGCATGGCTGCTGTTATCGACCAGCCGTGCAGTAGTGTTTGAGCTCTCTAGAGGCATCATGACTTTGGAGAAGATAGATCTTGTCACCTAAATAATACCTGGAAATTTGACAGCTGGAATAAAGAGGCTGAGTGTGGGCTGAATGGGTCATGAGAAGATTCAGACAAAAATGTACATGATATGCTGCCTGTGGTCTCAAACCAGCAGTAGGCTGAGGGTCTGGAATGCTGTTCAATGTATCAAGAAGGCAGACTACTGAGGGGAAGCATTCACAGCTCTATAGGTGTAATCTGTCACATCTTGATTCTTGGAGAAGTCTGTTATGGATCAAATACAATTGCATTAATGCCCTCTGTTTATAGGTGATGAAATCTATAACAGTTCACTATGGTGTGGAGAACCTCAATGACCTTTCTGAGACAGCAGTCTACAGCTAACTGTGACGTACTGCCAATGCCATCTGCTGCAACCTGAAAGGAACCCATTTATAAAATGTACAGACCAAACTGCAACCAAGGCAGTGCTGTGTCTCTAACATGATTTGGAGATGCCGGTGTTGGACTGGGGTGTACAAGGTTAAAAATCACACAACACCAGGTTACAGTCCAACAGGTTTAATTGGAAGCACTAGCTTTCTGAGCGCTGCTCCTTCATCAGGTGGTTGTGGAGTATAAGATTGTAAGACACAGAATTTATCGCAAAAGTTTACAGTGTGAAGTAACTGAAATTATATATTGAAAAAGACCTGGATTGTTTGTTAAGTCTCTCATTTTTCAGAATGATCATGTTGGTTTCACAAAACATTTTTGAAAGTTACATTCTCAAGTGAACTTTAACAATTGATGTCATGTCAGCCCAGATAATGCATTGAAGGTGTGAGCTGCCCTGTGTGAGACTATCTGTGCCACAATGGTCAGACTGATTCTAATCTAAAAAATGGATTTACAGAAACTTATATGGATTCATACAGTTTTTGAGTAAAATAAAATATAATTCTGCAAGTACAAATTCACCCCACAAAATTATATGTGTATGTGTGCATGTGGGTGTGTGTGTTTGGGGTAGAGGGAGGGTGGCGGGGGTTATGGGTGTCTGTGAGAAAGTGTGTGTATGTGTGTGAGTGTGAGTGTAAAGGGGTATATGCCTATCAGAGGGTGCATGTGAGCATGGGAGCATATGCGTGAGTGAGTGTATGAGAGAGGGTCTGCGAGAGTGGGTCTAGAGGAGTGTGTGTGTGTGGGTGTGTGTGTATGAGTGTATTATCTGGGCCGACATGAGTTTTGTGATATGCATATGAAAGAACTGAAACCAACATGTTCATTCTAGGAGATGAGAGACTTAACAAACAATTCAGGTCTTTTTCATTATATAATTTCAATTACATCACACTGTAAACCTTTGCTATAAATTCTATGCCTTGCGATCTTATACCCAACAACCGCCTGATGAAGAAACGGCGCTCCAAAAGCTAGTGCTTCCACATAAACCTGTTGGACTATAACCTGGTGTTGCGTGATCTTTAACTCTGCCTCTAACAGATTTTGGGTTGTGGCATAATTCAATAAAGGCCACCTTTGTGAAGTAAAGGTCCCTCATTTATTGTTTCTCTGAAAAGTTCATACATGGGAATTTTTTCTTTTGGATATACCTTATCACACATTGCTCCCCATTTCCTCCCTTCCTTGTCCCAGCTGATTTCTATTTGTTCCTGAATTGAACTTATGTTCATTCCACAATTCTAATGGAGCTTCATGAATGATTGCAAAAATAAGCCAGACAACTTTACTTATCTAGAATTGAACGCACTTCCAGTGAGGCTACACTTTGATTGTCTTGACCCTGGATGATATTCTGGCTTTGGGTGTCTAGGTCTGTCAGCTTTCATTTAATAGACAATCAGAAGCTTTGTGATTTGCCTTTTCTCTGATGGGAGATAGACTGTTTGATGAAAGACTGTCAGTTTGGTGTCAGATCTACTGCACTGACTTTAGGAATCATTAGAATGATAAGTTAGGTATAGCACTTGTCGAAGAAAGCATCAAAATTACCAGTGTGAAGATTTAGACTTGCTGTCAGATTGGCAGCTTCTAATAAAGGTTAATCTTTGTTTTTAATTTATAATATTTTAGTGTATAGTGGGTGATATGGGTTATACCATCACTATAGCAACATTAAACATCAAGAACGAACAAGAGTCACTTCTGATCAGTCCTGTTATGAGATAGATGACAGGAAATGTATCAGATGACATATATCTGTCATTTGCACATCACATCAATACACCCAGTGTTCGTACTCTTCAACCTTTGTATTAACTTCTTTTCCTCCCTAGTAAGGATATAAAGATTTAATGGAGCCTAATTATAGAAAATCAGATCTGAAGGATACGTGAAACAGATATATAGCAATGGTGCATAATTTACTGTTGAGACATCAAAACTATATTTTTGAATATGATGAATTTTACATTAGTCTTTATAGTATCAGAGGCTACCTAAACTTTGAGGATTAGTAATTGTTAGTTAACTAGCTGAACAAACCATAGAACATATTAATAGAAAATGTCAATTCTGAATTCTGGTAAAATGAATAAATTTGCATAAATGTGTTTCAGTTTGCAAGACAGAGAGAACCCATATAATAAAGCTCATTTTTCCACAATCTATAATTTTGTAAAAAAGAGATCTCTCGAGTGCGATGGAGGAACTGATCACAAGTTAAACATCAAAGTAAAACTCCCTAAAATTTATCCGAAGTCATCTCCAAAATCAAGATAAATGTCACAGTGCATCACACAAACAACAAAACTATAGCTATCACACCATAACAGTTATTCAATTCTGCATGATATTATTAGAGTTCTAGTGTCTACAATGATTTGGGCCATGTCAACGGTTTAGATGAATTTCAGCAGCACAGGGACAAGCCCCTGCAAATACCAAAATCTTTTCTGCTGTATCAATCAACAAACTGCCCCAATGAATTTTCCACAAATGCTCCTTTTCCTTCACTACCATTGTCAGAATCTGTCTCACAATATCTGCATTACTCAAACCTGAAACATTGCCTCACTGTTAACATTTTCATTACTGGGAGAAAGTGAGGGCTGCAGATGCTGGAGATCAGAGCTGAAAGATGTGTTGCTGGAAAAGCGCAGCAGGTCAGGCAGCATCCAAGGAGCAGGATTCCTGAAGAAGGGCTTATGCCCGAAACGTCAATTCTCCTGCTCCTTGGATGCTGCCTGACCTGCTGCGCTTTTCCAGCAACACATTTTTCAGCACGTTTTCATTACTCCAGTAACTAAGAAACCACATGAACCCCTAATTCCCTGGCCAAAAGATGGTTTTGGTTCCCACTTCAAACTAGGCTATGTCTGATTAATATTCTAATCACCATTAAAGCCAGAACAGGGATAGAAGATCCACCACTCTACTGACTGTTTTTATCATATAACTTTCTCCCATCTTAACGGAAAGGAAAAATAGATTATGCACAAAAACTTATTAAAATGTATCCAAAAGCGTGAGTAGCAAAGTGACCACAGGGATTAGAGTTAGATTTGAATGTAATTTGTGAAATAAATAGAAATAAGCAAAGTGAAAGAATCAAAACAGTCAAACCATGTCTTTCTGAAAGAAGTTAGCAGAAGTAAACTGGCTCGAGGGAATGGGTTCCTCCATTGATCTCTTCTTCACACAAGTCCAGTCACGAACTAAAAACATGAAAGAGAATCATGGCAGAAAGACAAAGATGAAAAGACGACATTGATGGGATTTGAAGAGACATCCTTGCCTTATCTGAGAATTAAATCTGAAAGTGGGAGAATGGCGGGTAGAGCTAACGTACCAACATTTGACACAAAAACACATGATATGCTGAACTTTGGCATCAAAACTGAAGAAGCCAAATACAGAACTCATTAAATCAAAAGAGGTGAAATACAAATTTAAGCATCACTTACACAGCTGAGATTACTGAAGTGTTAAGGGCTGTGTGTTTTAATGTCCTCATGCAATTTCTCCAAGGAGGATGTATTTTTGCTATTAATGTCATGAAGCCAAGTATTTAATAGGACGGCAGCTATATTAGATTATATTTCTTGCAATTTCCCTAGATATCATGCAGTGATGCTAGGACTTATCAGTATGTTGTGGTTCTGTTCGCCGAGCTGGGAATTTGTGTTGCAGACGTTTCGTCCCCTGTCTAGGTGACATCCTCGGTGCTTGGGAGCCTCCTGTGAAGTGCTTCTGTGATGTTTCCTCTGACATTTATAGTGATTTGTACCTGCCGCTTCCGGTTGTCAGTTCCAGCTGTCCGCTGCAGTGGCCGGTATATTGGATCCAGGTCGATGTGCTTATTGATTGAATCTGTGGATGAGTGCCATGCCTCTAGGAATTCCCTGGCTGTTCGCTGTTTGGCTTGTTTGACTGGGACAACACTACTATTATAGGACAAGCCAAGCAGAGAACAGCCAGGGAATTCCTAGAGGCATGGCACTCATCCACAGATTCAATCAATAAGCACATCGACCTGCACCCAATATACCGGCCACTGCAGCGGACAGCTGGAACTGACAACCAGAAGCGGCAGGTACAAGTCACTATAAATGCCAGAGGAAGCATCACAGAAGCGCTTCACAGGAGGCTCCCAAGCACTGAGATGTCACCTAGACGGGGGACAAAACGACTGCAACACAAATTCCCAGCTCGGCGAACAGAACCACAACAACCAGCACCCGAGCTACAAATCTTCTTCCAAATTTTGAACTTATCAGTATTTATGTTCTGCTCATAATTATTCAATCATGGCAGTTAGAACTTTATAACTAATTGACTGCTCATTTCCCTTTGAATACAATAGTTTCACTGATAGTGCCCTGAGTTCCTCAGCTGAATGGAAGATATTTCTAAGAGTATTGCAACTTGTATATGATGTACTTTACCACATTGCCACAGAAAACACAGAAAGAAAAACAGGAACAATTGTGAAACCATCACAATGATCTTGCTCCATAATTCTCATAAGTGTATATACAAACCAAGAAACAGTCCCTAACAGGACAGGTCTGCATTGTAGAACTACACTTGTCTTATTTACTAATCCATAACACCTCCTGATGACAAGCTGTTGACATTGTTTCGCCAACTCTGATCAGATTGGGTTTCATTCTGCCTCTGCCTCCAACTGCAATGGGCCCATGTACCCGATTGCATGGCATGTCCGTTCTCACAGAACATTTCATTTCAAACCACTGAAAAACAAATGGAATCTTTGTTACTTGATTGACTAATTCCTCAATGTCAGTGAAAAAGCCTTTTCCCCTATTTCCACTGTTTTTTTAAAAAAAAGTAATATATGTGAGTGTTCAAAGAAAATCTACAATTTTTATGTCTTAATGTTTTCTCGGGCTGTGTTGCTCAAAGCATCACCATAAAATTAATCTTTATTTCCTGGTAGTTCCTGGCCAATCTGGGACTGGATGAGCTGGTGGTCAGCTGCATTATGAATGATTGTCTTCAGTCACCTCTCTGCTCAATGTGATGCCTCTACTCAATTGTTATGCCACTGTTAACTTCTAGGCAGCAAAAGGGAATACAACATGTACTCACCATTATTCATCATGCGACAAGTAATTGACAAGTTATTTGACAGAATCCATCAGTATATCAACTTGGACATCAGGCAGCATCTGCAATTCTAATAGCTGAAAGGCTTCAGAAAAATACTTAATTCTATCCACATGCATAATCAGGACACTCTCTGCTGATGCCATAATGTAGATAAATCAAAAAGGGTTTTCATTCACTTAAAGTGCAGATGGTTTATGGTAAATAATTTAAGATTGTGAGCATTATTAATGCTTCAGCCATTATGAGCCAATGGGAGGGAGGACTCAATGAACGGTGTTGTATGCTATGTTTTATGATTGCGGTTTACCATTCAGAATGGACACACTATTGGGTTAATTGCATCATTGCAACTGTTTACAAATTGCACGCACATAATCTATATTATGACTGAGCTTATTAGGAGCAAACTCACCTCAAGTTCGTCCCTATCAGATCTACTTTACTTTCACTAAGGCCTTAAAACTTCATCCTAAGAAATGGATGATTCTCACTGAGCTCAATTAAGTATTAACCACTTCAGACCTGTAATCAACTGTATTGTGTGCAGCATATTCTGAAGAGCAGGATGACTCTTAGAATGCAAGTACTCCACAATTGTTCAAAATACCAATGAAATGTTTTCTCACAAAACACTGATGTTTCAGGCTTCACCCAATGAGTCCTCTCCTCAATGGTATCTCTTTAAGGACCTTGAAAATTGTGGTGGAGTCTTGCACACATGATGGAAGGTAAAATGGTATTGATTACCTGTCAAACAGTTGCATCAAGAACAGATATCTAGAAAGTGTTGTCATAAGTAATGTTTTATATAGCCACTGATGGAGAAATTACATTCAGTTATCTGATTAGCAATAAGACGTGCAAGAGAAGGATGAATCATAGTTGAAAAGTTATACAGCGCAGAAACAGACCCTTTGGACCAACCAGTCCATACTGACCATAATCCCAAACTAAACTAGTCCCACCTGCCTGCACTTGGCCCATTTCCCTCCAAACATTTCTTATTCATGTACTTATCCATATGCTTTTTAAATATTGCAACTTTACCCGCATGCATGACTTCCTCTGGAGGCTCATTCCATACATTATCAACTCCCAATGTAAAGAAATCCCCTCATGTCTTTTTTAAATCTTTCTCCTCTCACCTTAAAAATTTGGCACACAGTCTTGAAATGTGTCAACCAAAGGAAAAGATACCTGCTATTCACTTTATTTATACACCTCAATTTTATAAACCTTTCTAACCTCAAACTCCTATAAGCAGGAACAATCATTCTATTATTTTATCCCCTCAAGAAAGAATGTACTTGCATTTATATAGCACTACAAGTTCAAGAAGGTAGTCATCTTCTCATTTGACATGGCAATAAATGCTGACCTTGCCGGTGACACCTATACCTCATAAACAAATAAATGCATACAACTTCAAATGTCCTTGAAATGTCCCAAAATGTGCTTGAACTCATGAATTAGTCTTAAGGCCAGTCATTGTTGTTGTATAGCCAAATGTAGAATTCAATTTATTCACATAACCAGGGCCAAAAAGAGAAATGAATAATGAATTAACTTGCCTTGGTGACATAGATTGTGAGATAAATATCAGCGGGTTTTTAGGAAGATCTGTTTTTTAACTGTGAGATCTTTACCATTCAATTGAACAAAAAAGGCAGCACTTCTAGTAATGTAGCACTCCCTTAACATTTCACTGAAATGTCAATTTGATTTGCAACTAAAGCACAAAACTCTCTGACTCAGAGATGACCATTGATTCAATGCTCCTCAGCCAACAAAAACACTGCAGCAGTTGATTGAGTACTTCCTCTGAGATTCAGTACTCATGAAATTTGCCTTTCATTGGATACAATGATACCCATCTATCTACTAAGTCTCTGGTGTACTATTTTTTTTTAATAGGCATTTCAGCATAGGCATATGATCAATCCCTTGATGTTTATAGAAAGCACAGTGTCTTCATTATTGGCCATATTTAGTTAACACGAAAGGTCATTATAGTATGGGTCCTGGTGCAGGTCAAGTGCTTGAGCTTTTAACAGAGTCTGCTTCTTAACAACTTTTATATATAACATTGCAAATAGACATTGCTGAAAGAATGGATGAGAATATTTTAGACTGTGTACAGATTACTCCTTCTTAAGCATGTTTAATGCTATTCCACATTTAGCATTTTTTGTTGTTACAAAGGATTTCAGACTAAGCTTTTATTTTGTTCATTTTAATTGCTGTCAAGCTGCATATTCCTAGCATTTTATTTTTTCCTTCACATTTCAAATATTTTCATAAACTTTTCCAGAACTCTAGATACATAATGATATAATCGCGACTGATACTCCTATGCAATGCTGAAAAGAGCTCTGTCAGAATACTTGTTTGTCATTTGAAATGTTAACTTGATGTTCTTTTTGTACTCCCAGGTAGACTGAAAATATCCCTTTACTCTGTTTAAAGATGAGCAGGAGCGTGCTCCTTATTTCTAGTAGCAGGAGTAGGCCATGCACTGCCATTCATTAAGATCATTGTTGATCACCCAACTCAATAGCCTGTTTCCGCATTCACACTATATTCTTTCATCCATTTAGCTATAAGTGCTATATCCAACTCCTCTTGAAACTATGCAATATTTTGGACTCAACAGCTTTCTGTGGTAGTGGATTCCACAGGCTCACCAGTCTCTGGGTGAAGACATTTACCTTTATCTCAGTCCTAAACAGTTCACCTTGTATCTTTAGACTGTGACCCCCTGGTTCTTGACTCCCTCATCATCTGGAAAATCCTTCCTGCGCATCTACCCTGTCAAGTCCTGTTCGTAGAATCATAGAATCCCTACAGTGTGGAGACAGGCCCTTTGTCCCAACAAGTCCACACCAACCCTTCAAAGAGTAACCCACCAAGACCAATTCCCTTTCCTGTTATCCTACATTTAACCCTGACTAATGCACCTAACCTGCACATCCATGGACACTGTGGACAATTTAGCATGGCCAATTCGCCTCACCTGCACGTCTTTGTATTATGGAAGGAAACCGGAGCACCTGAAGGAAACCCACACAGACACGGGATGAATGTGCAAACTTCAGACAGACATTCAGTCACCCGAGGCTGGAATTGAACCCAGGTCCCTGCCGCTGTGAGGCAGCAGTGCCAACCACTGAGCCACTGTGCCACCTGTGTTAGAATCTTATAGCTTTCTATGAGAATTCCAGTGAATATAATGCTTAACCCAATTTAACCTCTCTTTATACATCACAATCTCCCATCCCAGGAGTCAGTTTGGTAAACCTTTGCTGCACTCCCTTTATGGCAAGAATACACATCCTCAGATAAGGAGACCAAAACTGTGCACAATATTCCAGGTGTGGTCTCAAAGAGTGTCTGTATAATTGCAGCAAAATATCCCTACCCCTGTACTCAAATTGTCAAATTGAATTTGATTTGACATTCTTCAGAATTCAAGAAAAACAGCCATGTCAGACTCAATATATTAACTTGGTGCCTCTCTCCACAGGTGCTGCTAGATCTGCTGTGTTTCCCTAACTGTTTCTATTCTTATCCTCTATCTACTCAGGCAGATATAAAATATCTCATGGTATGGTTTTGAAGAGGTTCACAGGAATTATTCCTGACCAATATTTATCTTTCAATCAGCAGTCAATCATGAAAAGCAGTCATTATCACTTTGCTACTTATGGAAGTTTAAGAGTACAAATTAGTGCATTGTGTTTTCTATGCTGTAACAGTAACTACAATCTGAAAAGTAATTAATTGCTGAAAGTCATTTTTGGATGTCTGTTTGTTGTGGAACGTTGTACATAAATATCAGCCTTTCTTTCCATTCTCTGGAAACATGTGTTCAACCTTCTTCAACAGGAGAAATGCGAAAGCATTGCTGTTGGAAAACTCCATGGAAGTCAAATCTGTTGTACTGTCTCATCGTAACAGTTACTTCCACCTCTCTGACTCTACCAGTATCCTTGCTGTTGTCTGTCAACCAGCAAGCCCAAACTATGACTGGCCAGTTTCAGATGTTACAGTCTGCAATCTTGCTCACAATCTGCAGCAACTGGAAAAGTGTCATGTGACCATAAGACCATAGGACATAGGAGCAGAAGAGGACTACTCAGCCCACCAAATCCACTCCACCATTCAATGAGATCATCGCTAATCTGATAATCCTCAACTCCTGTTTCATCCTTAATGAGCACTCCCTTATTTATAATGGCAGGTGACGGTTGCTTTATCTGATTTGGAATCTTCTTGACACCCCTCACTCGCTAGTGTCAACACACCATCTGCCCAGCTACAATGATAAAATGAATTCAAATTAATAGTTCACACTCAGATGTTAACTTCAAATAAATGTTGACCTCATTGAATGGTGGAATAGACTTGATGAGCTGAATGGTTTATTTCTGCTGCTGCATCTTATGGTCTTTCTTGGCTTTATTCTAGTGTTAGTGTTTAATAGTGTTTAAACAACTATTTTGTTTCCATGAGAACCTAGCAATGAAGGAATCTGGCTGTCTTTACTGAATATCTTGTTTTACATGGAGTTGCTTTATCTTTCCCTCCTTCTAGCTTTCTCTTTTACTTTCTATCTCTCTCTCTCTACCTTTGTTTCAACCTTTGCATGTCTCACTCCATGATTCCAATTGTGTTTCAATACTATTTTTTCCTATTTCTCTTTCATTCCTGCATTTGTGGGAGTTACTGCAGTGCAAGCATCCTGTCATTAATACAGTAACCTTCCCCCCTGTGCTGACATGCTGCAGCCAAATTCAAAGAACAGCACAATGTTAAGGTGCCAATCACTGCCTGATTTCAGCCATTGTGACAACAAAGATCCAGGCTGGCAAATTAGGAAAGCATTTCCTCCTGGGAGTAATGCTTATGCATTACCGAAAGTAAACATCTTTTCTGACACCCCAAGCACAATTAGACATTTATGCTGTTCAATATTCGTGTTCCTTAAAAACTGAATGTTTTACTGTGGAGCATGACGTTTCATTTAACAGCTATTAAGCAGCACTTGACGTTACAAAATTCGAGCATATGAAAACAACAGGTGAATGACAAAACGCAAAGAGTTCACAATGCCCAAGACTATCAACAATTCATCTACCACCAAATGTATCCTATTAAGAGTATGTTGTTTCTGCAAACAAAGGCAGAAAGAATGGTAAATTAATCTTCAGATGAAGATGAACAATAGGAAAATCCAACATCATGGGTAGCTTGGACATTGGCCAAAAAGGGCCAAACCATTGATTGAAATAAAGAAAAAAAAGCCTACCTCGAGTGATAATAATAAGCACCAGGCTCAGAGAGGTATACTCAGGATTGGAGCAACCAGGGGAAGCATGCAAGGGCTATGCCAATTCTGCACTGAGATAACTGCGTAGGAGCCAAGAGAGTTAAGGAGTGAAATCCTACACTGGGGTAACTGCTTTGGGCTAGAGCAAACCCAGCCTGAAGAATGTGCATAGCGACCAAGTATACAGTACTCTAAATACAAAAGGGGAGTTTTCTCAGACAGCAGTCTTCATCAAGCAGTCCTTACTAGTCGGATGGAAAACATACCAGAAGAAGACGAGAAAGACTGAGGGAAGAGATCCTGAACATCTCAGTTACAGAGCAGGATGCTGTCCCCAACACTTTATTGAGACCACCGCATTCCATTTACCGTTTAGTATCAGTGAACCATCCCCATTCCATTCTAATTGTAACCTTCTGTCTATTTTAAAAGTGAACAGAGTGGATTCTTTTTGTTTTATATATTTTATTGAGATCTGTCTCTTGATTAAAATTTAAAAATATAAACATAGGCACTAAGTTAGCCTGGAGCAGTGTTTTTAAAGCAGTAAGACTGTGCTATTTTCTGTGAATTGTTAAGGTGCAGCAGTGGCCTTTAGTGGAGTGATGTGCTCTTCCTATTGGATGTGGGAGTTTAGGGAGAGTTTCCATGTTACTGATGATTATGTCTTCATGAAGTGTCTTTGGTTTGGACCAGTTGGAGCGACTGTTCGAGGCAATGATGAAGTTACAGAAGCTAGGGAGTGTGATGGACGGCAGTTATAGAAAGGGAGAAAAAAAACACAGATACAGTCAGGTGGATGGGTTACCGCCGGGAAAGGTAGGAGAGGGAGGCAGGTAGGGCAAGAGTCTCCTGTGGCTATCCCCATCTCAAACAAGTATGATGTTTTGGAAAATGTAGGGGGTGATGGACTCTCAGGGGAATGTAGCACAAACAACCACGTTTCTGGTAGTGAGACACTGGCTGTAATGTAACGATGGGTACGGTAGGTTCCAAGCGATTGATTGTGATAGGGGGCTCTCTAGTCAGAGGCACAGACAGATGTTTCTGTGGCTGACAGTGAGAAATCAGAATACTGTATTGCCTCCCTCGTACCAGGATCAAGGATATCTCTGAGAGGGTGCAGAGTATTCTCAAAGTGGAGTGAGACCAGCAGGAGGCTGTTGTACACATTGGAACTAATGACATAGGAAGGGAAAAGGATGAGGTTCTGAGGGGAGAATATAGGAAGTTAGGCAGGAGTTTAAAAAGGAGATTCTCAAGGGAAGTAATATCTGGATTACCGATGGTACTATGATCTAGTGAGGGTAGGAATAGAAGGATAGGCCAGAAGATTGAGAGGCTGAGGAGCTAGTGCAGGGGAGAAGAGTTCACATTTTTGGATCATTGGAATCTCTTTTGTGGTGTAAGTGACCTGGTATAAGAAGGACGGATTGCACCTGAATTGGAAGAGGACGAATATACTGGCAGGGAGATTTGTGAGAGCTGCTTGGGAGGATTTAAACTAGTAAGGGGGCTGGCTGGGACTCAGGGAGATAGTGAGGAAAGAGATCAGTATAAGACTGGTACAGCTGGGAAAAGAAGCAAGTCAAACAGTCAGGGCAGACAGGAACAAAGCAGAGAATGAGGTAAATTAAATAACATTTATTACAATGCACGAGGCCTAACAGGGAATGCAGATGAACTCAAGGCATGGTTAAGAACATGAGTTTGAGATACCAGAGCAATTACAGAGACTTGGCTCAGGGATAGATAGGACTGGCAGCTTAATGTTCCAGGACGCAAATGCTGTAGGAACTTTAGAAAGGTTGGGGTGGGGGGAGCGGAAATTGGTGGTGCAAGAGAGGAGGGAGAGTGGCATTTTTGATAAAGGATAATGTTACGGCTGCACTTAGGATATTTCTGAGAATCCGTCCAGTGAAGTTATTTGGGTGGAACTGAGAAATAAGGAAAAGATGATTACCTTATTTGGGTTGTACTACAGACCCTCCCAATAGTCAGCGGGAAATTGAGAAAGAAATTTGTAAGGAGATCTCAGCCTCAGCCTCTGTCGTATCTGCTCCCAGGAGGACCAGTTCCACTACAGAACACACCAGATGGCCTCCTTCTTTAGAGACAACAATTTCCCTTCCCACGTGGTTAAAGATGCCCTCCAACGCATCTCGTCCACATCCCGCATCTCCACCCTC